>NW_022595264.1:245944-259825 GCF_009176505.1 Sitodiplosis mosellana | reverse complement strand
AGCAAGAATATAGTCTTTGTCATTTTGAATAACTCAATGCCAATTGAGCAACGATTGCACTAAAGTGAATTATAGTTTTTTGTGTACTAAGCGAAAAATTCCAATCGCTTCACATGTTTTAAGGTGTTTAACATGCGTTCAACATCGACAAGTGTCGATACCTCAAATCGAACTTTTTTTATATGAAATCAAACCTCAAATCGAACTATTTGCATGAAATCGAACCTCAAATTGCAAGACAATGAAAGAATCGGTTTTAAATTTTCCAGGTAAAGCGAAAACTCGCGATAGATTCGTTGAAATTGCGTGAGGATATCAAAAAATGAATGCGTGGGAATATTTTCACATGTCATGTGAAATGAGTACATTAACTCGAACATTTCTGAATAGTCAAATTTCATAGTACATGCCAAGTGAGCATCAATATATTTGATTCTTTGGAAATAAAACCGGTGGCGTGCAAAGGTTTTGTGCTATACGAGGTAAATTGTCAAAATGCCATAAAGCCACCGAATAAAACTATAAGCCATATATACGCTTTACATATTCTAATAATGAACATATGCGATAAATATCAAGACTCTGAATCTGACCTTTATAGAGAAATATCAAAACACTTGTGTTGAAATTCCAATTTTTTTTCGATTATATAAAAAATTGCATCTGAATGGTGAGATTTGTGCATTGTTTTTAATTCAAGTTTATAGCTGAGTGGAATCAGACATCTCTTTTTTTTTCGTAAATTCATCTAATAAATAAATCAAAATGAAAGTGTCAGCGTTATTATTCTTGTTATTCGTGTTAAGCGAAGCAATAGGTGAGAATCATATCCATATCATATCAACACTCTGAATAAAAAACAATCATAATTCACTTCCGAAGCAAGTGAGTATATTAATGATACTTGTAAAATATTGACCAATGCTTAAGTTTGTGCTGCATCATACAATCGTTTTTTTTTAACATTAGTCATATTCTGTGGACAGAACATTTCATTCGCCTTCGTGTTTGTCATTACCTGGCAAGTTTGCTAGACTCACTTCTATTTTATAAAAAACTCCAAGTGAATGGAGTTGCAGAAAAATCTGCAATTTGCATGAAACATGAAAGAAGTACCATAAGTTGCCCATGTGTGTGAGCAAAGAAATTGACGCTTCAAATGTGATTTGATTGTTCCGAACGCGACGTCCAAATGTGTATTATATGGGCTACGGTCCATGGACTAGACAATTGTCGATGCACAGTTGCACAGAGCTCACAAAACAATCATTTCTTTGCTCAATTCGGTCTTATTCGAAGTAAAGCATTCTGATCTGATAATGAAACAAAGCGAGAGAGAGAGAGAGAGATAGAGAAAGAGAGAGAGAGGTGGAGAGAAGCGCGATGATAAAATGGATTGGAAAAAATACATTTCTATCGAGAATTGTAGAGAGCAAGAGCGTTGCTCTAAAGATTACCGAAGAGCGATAAATATCAAGACTCTGAAAACAGAACAGAAGCAATATCACAACAGATGTGTTCGAGTTTAATTTTTTAAACAGAAAAATTGCATCTGATTTGTTGAGAATTGTGTATTATTTTTAATTCAAGTTTAGAGTTGAGTCGAATCAAACGTCTCTTTTTTGTAAATTCAGACAATATAGAAATTAAAATGAAAGTGTCAGTGATAATATTCTGTTTATTCGCGGTTATATTTGCGCTTCAAATATTTCAAAATGAAGCATTTATATCTATCAATATCGACCCGGAAGATCTACATCGCGTAAACGATTTTTTTCAAGATATAATGAATATTAATGATCTAATGCCAACACACGTTCAACGGAATAAGAATATGATAGTGAGACTTGTGAAAAATGGAATTAATGCGAGTATTCAATTAATAGGTGTCATGATGGCTCTAGTGGGTGCAAACCTTATCACATCTTATTTAACTCCTGTTCCTGTTGAACAACAACAACAAAAACCTTATCGAATTCATGATGCTGGACAACCTGATCAGCGAATCAATTTAAATTCACCGAAATATTTAAACACATCGAAACAAGCGAGACATGCTGAAATTTGTCAAATTGATTTCGGTTGTCACGAAAAAGCTTGTTGGCGAAAATGCCATTCAAATATTCAAGAACAATTCTTATGGTGCCACATTTCTCCAACACCCAACGCTCGTGAAGTCTATTATTGTGACGATGCCAATGACTGCTTTCTATGCTGGGAATGCATTGAATCTTGCACTCCAATTTCTCCATTTGGCTTTCTCCAATCGTTTCATAGATTTGATACAGCGCGTAACAGCCACCTGAAAATGAAAGAAAAAAGTGATTACTTTCATCCACAAAAAAAACATGAAATTTGCCTTTGAATGACATACCTAACATTCCAAATGCGATTGGAATTTTCGCGCAGATAAATCCGATCCATCGAAACACTCTGCTTATAATTCGGGTTCTGGGTGGTAGTTGTATTTCCATTGGTGGTGGTGTTGGTGGTTGTGGTGGTGGTTGGTTTTCCATGGGTAGTATTTCACTGGTTTCAGTTGGTCCGATTGATAAAGACAATGGTCGTTTATTCGTGCTCGAGCGTTGGAAGATTTGCTTGAAACAATTTCTTGGCCTCGAGGTTTCTCGTGACGACCTCGATGAGATGGAATTTGTGAGTGACAACGAATCCTCTTCTGCTGACATTGATCTCGTTCTTACCATATTAACTGAGATGTCCAACATTTGTCTGCTTCGTACGTGTGACACTTGATTGAAATTTATTGACATGAATATTGAAAAGAATACTTGATCAATTTCAACATTCATGCAATGTATTAAAAAGGGAGAGCAAGCATTGCGTGACAATTATCACATGTGCGTGGGGAAATTTGTTGTGGAGGAGAAAAAAAATGTGTGCATGTGTGCGCATTCGATGTAATGATGGGGAAATGTTGAATCTTGTATATATGCGCATACGTCGAATTAGATGGAAATGTGGGGAAATATTGTTTCTCCTTTCGTATGTTCAGATTTTCCACATTTCCCCTCAAAAATTTTTGGTTTTTACTTCTCTATTGTCCCCTCAGTGCATTTTGCACTGAAACAAACCCCCCTCTGGCATCTATGTGTTGATTGAATAGACATATTTACACTACTTATCAACGATAGAATCGAATACTTGATGTTGAAACCAAATAGCCAAAACAAGGAATGGTCACCACCAAAAGGTATGTTTTTGGGATATTTTTCATTGCGTCTTTAATTTAGCAAAGAAAAATGTGTTTACCACATATAATTTGGGGAACGAACTTTTTTTTATATACAACAACTAAGTGTTACAATAACTTTTACTATCAAAAGTAAATAAACCGCACGTTTAAATTTGATAACAAGCTTAAATCAGCGAGTAATCGTAATAATAAAATGTTTTTTTTATCCATTTTTTTCTCGTCAGGTCGTATCGATGACGGTGAAGACTTTTTGATGGCTGCTATACGTGAGACGAGCGAAGAAACCGGTTACATGGCTGACGATTTAAGTATTTATGACGCTCAACACCAAATGAATCAATTCACACGAAAAAAAGGAAAGGATAAGACGGTAGTTTTCTGGCTTGCTCAACTGAAAGATGTGACAAAACAACCCAAACTGAACTCCGATGAACATAGCAAATATCGTTGGCTAACGAAGGAAGAGGCTTTGCAAAAATGCAAGATGCCAGAATTTGCTGAACTTGTCAATGAATTTGATCAAATTGCACAAACTCTCTAGAATTTGTCGCAGCATTTTCTTTTATTTCATCAAATAAGTGTCATAAACCATAGTACTGACACATTCTTTTTGTATGACACATTTTTTTTCAAGTTACGTTTGATCACCTTTTTTTATCACTTGTTAATTTTTTTTCGAAAAACGAAAGAAAGTGACTCAACGATGACTGTCAAACAAAATAATAAATCAATAAATATATTAACTTATAAACGATTGTATTTTATTGTACGATAATCAATATGAGATTGAATAAGCCCGACGAGAAATTTGCGGAATATCGCATTGCGACTATTCTACGTATAGTCGCAATACGAAAAAGTCCGTCGAACGCAGCCAACTTCACGTTGGTTGTACGAAGTTTCAAGTCGAAATATCACACTCGATTCAGTTACAACTTCACATTTATCGCAGCGCGAATAGTCGCAGGGTATTCAGCGATAACATTTTGCGGCAACTTTTATTGTGGATACCTATTCGCATTGCGAGTATCCGCACTCAAAAACGGATATGCGACGGATAGTCGACGTACACCTATTTCACCGCAAATTTCTCGTCGGGAAGTAATAAGTCAATAATTTGTGCATGACAAATAAATGGCAGATTTGGATTATCATCTATGAATAAATATCAATTACGATGTTTCGTGTTAAAAAATAATCTCATGGCTTTGGATTTTTTTTCGTTCTGGGCTCATTCTGTTTTGCATCACCATGCAAGTTAATGTTAATCTTCGATTGGATCTGAGGCTACTAGTTCCACGATACTTGCGTAGGCGCCAAAAATGAAACCAAGAACACCAAGTACAAATATGGCAATATTTTTCCACAATCTCCAATAGAATCGTCCCATTCCTTGCAGGCCAAATGTCAAAAAGTCGATCAACGGAGGAATCAATAGTGCAAGTGATGATGAAAATACAGCTCCAAATAAGGAAATGATTGGGCCAAGTTTTGGCACGACGGCAGCTAGAATAACTGTATTTTACAAACGAAATGTCAACAAAAGCAAAAATTCGAGGAAAATTCATTTCTAATCTTACACGTTACGATAATTAAGCCAACCCGCAGAATGCCATCACCAAGTTTTTGATGTTGTTGTTTGAAAAAGCGTTGAAACCATGGCCCAATTATTTTCATCGGAATATAAAACTGAAGGCTATACGATAAAAACACGGCAATTGCGAACATTACACGCACCGATTGCGCCAAACTAAATTGTTATATGGAATATTTATGACAATTAAAGCGTTTTAAAGCAATAAACCAAGTCGATTCTTACATATATTCTGGATCTAAGTTCAATGTGATGGTTGCTTTAACTGCATCGCCATACTTCAAATAACCGTAGAATCCAATTGCTGTGTAGAGTGCTGCCGTAATGATCATGCTTGTGTTTAAAACACCGGTTAATCCATCCAAGGCTTGTGGAGTCTTCATATTGTTCTCCAGCGGAAGCACAACACCAATCCCTTCGAATGCATAAACTACGGTGCCAAAGAACAACGGAAGCTGTCTCCATGTTGCAACTTTTGGCACACCATCTATCTTGGGTAGGCCACTGAGTATGAAATAAAATATGATCACAATGCCTGGAATAGTAAAACGGTTAGAAAAAGACAGAAATGTTAAAGACTCGAAGCTAAAACTCGCGCGCTCTACTCACAGATCACGGTCAAAATAGATGCAAACATCGAAACTGGCGCCAAATATTTTAAATTCTTCAAAAAATTTAACAAAATCATTGGCAGCAACAACATCAGTAAAAAATAACGCACATCAATCGCATGACAGTAATGTTTGACTACATCTTGTAAATTCGTGGCCACAAATAAAAAGTATACACAACAAAATCCGAGTTGTGAAAGGAACAAAAAGGTGTTTATAAGAAACCTGAAAGAAAATTAATCAAAAACATGCGATAATCAAAAAAAATGAAATTTTACTTGGCAGCATAAGCGTATTTTTGGAGTCGTCGTGTTTCGAATGCACTGAATAAGACAACAGAATAATCCATTGAAGTTACTTTATTCCTACGGCATAGTTCATGAGTGCATTCGAGCAGCATATGCATGTTGTGCGTACAAATGAGCCCCATTAATATTGTTCCAAATAAGCCCAAGTACAAACCAGAATCTTTGAAAGCCTGAGGCATTGCAAGGATACCTACGATGAGTTTGATAAAATAAATGCGGTGAGATGGTTGATTTTAACAAGTTTTTTCTATACCAGTCCCTATATTTCCTTTTAAAAGATGGATCATGGTTTCGGTATTTGATGTGGGATGTTCGACATCTCGATGGTCATGTGGATCATATCCATGATCATATCGGTCCAGTGCATGTGGATTATATCTGTCCAATACATCTGATGATGAATCTGAAAGAAATAAGAACTTGAACAGATTGAAAAAAAAAAAATGAAATTAACCCACTATTATTATTATCTTCAATTGATCGCTCACTCTGGCTATACTGTTTATTTTTCAGCAACGGTTCTCGCTCTGAATCCATAGTTAATGGCTGAAAACACAAATACATTTTATAAAATTTCGAAATTCTTTTCTCTCCGGTCAATCGCATGATGTATTGTTAGCAAAAAATAGAATAACATTGCGTTGTTTGCGATAACATTCGAATGAGCGTTATCAGATTCATTGAGGAAACACTGATATAAATCACAATGTATGGAAATGTTTTCATTTTATCTCGACTTTATTGAATCATCCATATTCATGTGTTTTGCAGGAATGTTATCATTCATTGCTTCAATTTATCGTGCGATACGAGACACACACTTATCAAAAAATGTTCTGAATGCTGTAGTAAATGTGCAAATTATTTTAAGCTACGAGATCTTTGGTGGGAGGTTACGATAGATGCATGACCCATGCGCAACAAATCTTAACTTTTTTCGCAAATAATATAAAAAAGTGATTGATAGTAAACATATGTACATTTTTATTTTTTTTTTTTTATTTGTATTATGTATCATTTTGTAAACTCTAAATGAGTCATGCGTTTCAAGTCCCAAAGATAAAAAATCAACGATAGCTTTATCTTTCTATATATTTGTGAATCAAAGACAAACCACAGAATAATCTTGTCTTTTGACTGTTTTCAAAGGAAATATTTGCTTCAGTTCGGTTTTATCCCATAATGACAACGGAAATTCTTCATTCGTCAATACAAATATCATTTGAACTATTTCAACAATTTTCAAAAATAATAATACTGATTGAAAGTGGTTTTACACATAAATTGCTTAGAAAAGGAAAATCATTGGTTCGTGATTGATTGAAAGTGATTGCAATTTAATAAATCAATTATGTTTACCTAACAGGAAATAAAAACACTTGAAATTCTTGTCCTCTTATCACAATTTGGTAACTGTTTACAACAAGTCCATTTGACACACTTGATCAAATTTAATCACACTTTTTGGATTTGTTTCTACTATTCTATCGTCTATCCCAAAATTTACTCTTGGAACACAAAAATAAATAATCGCTTTTTAAAATTCAAAGAACATTTAAAGTGACACAACCAAATTGTTTGCTGTCAAACTTTGTCTCGCTCACACCAACTGTCACACTGACTCGTTCGTGTACGAATTGCTGTTAGCGTAAAAGAAATGTTGTTCGCAGTAAACTTTTAATATAAACAATTTTAATTTCTCCACTCCGTTTCACGCCCAAACTGATTCTTCTAAATAGATGAATGCTTGAGACATAATAATGCTCATTTTCTCCAGATCCATTTTTATTCGAGTGCGAAATCCCCACTTTCACCCTATCACATGACAAAAAAACTTCATTTCTTATTTAGATAACGTATCGAGCTTTTAATTAATCGCTAAAGCAGTTATCAGACGAAAATATGTAAATAAATAATAAGTCGTGGTTCAAGTAAAGTGAAAAACTTGAAAATATGTTTTGGATTGATTGAACAACAATTTGAATAAAGTGACTAAATTTTAAGTTATTCGAATCATTTTTGGAAAACATAATAAGCGATCGAGTGGTATGGCCTTGGGACAGAGATGACTTTAGGGCACCCAGGGCCTGTCCCAGATAGGGCGCAAGTGGTGCGCCGAAGGCGCGCGAGCGTTAAAATTTGTGCGAACTGGCAGAAAAATTGGAGCGCTTAAATTGCTTGAATTTTCCAAAAATACATAGAAAAATTCAGTCGACGAGAGCGCCGAATTCACCAAAAGCATTTGATCAGCTTATATATATATTCAAGTGCCACTTGTATTTAAAGCGCTTTTTACCAATTTAAAAATATTAAACAATAAGATTTCAGTATTTATTCAACCGACTACAAAATATATTCAGTTATTTTGAGCACCCTTTTCCATGTAATTCTCAGTAAACATGTGTATTCTAGCGCTATATTTTTGAAATGACAAAAAAATTTGGCTCATGCGCCTTCGGCGCGCTCTTTGGATTTTTTTTTTTCGTGTCTTTCATATATACACGAAACAGTGTATTGTACACCATGAAGTTCATAACATGAACGATACACACAATAGCGTACAGAACTTTTCTAACAAGAAAGTTACTCGTTTTGAGATAATTTTGAGTCTATTTCATTTCATCCTAAGAAAAGGGCGCCCTGGCAATTTTGCACCAGGGCGCAAAGAGCGCACGGACAGGCTCTAAGGGCACCCAAGTGCGCTACAGCGCACCCGAGTATTTGGGTCGTTTTTTTGTTTTTTTCTTCGTAATACTTTACCTTTTTGGCAAAAAAAAACTTTGTATCAATATTTTGTGTAATACTATAACAAAGAACAGTTTTTGAAAAACCACATTTATATTAGTAAAAAATAAAGAAAAAATCCGCAAAAGTAGAAATTGCGTAATATTGCAAAATTGAGCCAATGCGCGTAATTACTAAGTGCATATGACCACATAATGCAAATACCGGGGGCAGAAAATGTAAGCTATTCTTCGTTATGTTACACAAAATATTATTTTAAAAAAAATTGGCCAAAAAGCTAAAGTCGAACGAAAAAACAACAAAAATACTCGGATGCGCTAAAGTCATCTCTGCCTTGGAAGAACTTCTTGATTATGGTAACTATGTTTAACTATTTTTATCACTATTCGTCATACAAATTTATGTGTAACAAGTGAATAATAGTAAGTTAACTTGAGACATTTTGATAATATTTTGTACGTACTATGATTGGAATTTCAATCGTTATACAGCCTATGAGCATTTCACTTCAAGGGTTTTCCCTTGTAATTAATTAATTAGATGATTCATGTTTAATCAAGGAATACGTAGTACCGTTGGAAAGATGTAACTCGTATGTAATAAAAATCCTTAAAATTGATCTCTTGTTTAGCACACCCTACTCTATTATTATTTATATACCACATATTGAATTATTCTCCGACCATAGTCAGAATCTAAAAATAGTATTTGATATATGGATGTCAAATGAGTAAATGAATGAATTTTGGTAGTCACATATGGAATTTCGGTAACCATACTGCGACACAAGTGTTTTAAAAAAATCAACTGATATTAATATTTTGATATCAATAGCCGTAAACTATTATTACAACCAAAGTTTAATTTTTCATGGAAAATTGATTTCAAAAACTACAAACCGAAAAACACGCATTACTCCATTAACCCTCTAGTGTATTTGTTTTTCCCAGTGCTGGGAATACTGGTACTTGGTTAATTATTTTACATTAGAGACTTGCTCAATAATTTCATTATCAATTTTTACGTCAAGCACAATCATTTCATTTACAGTTTTCTTGGTGGCGATCATATAATTTATCTTTTTCGTATTTAACAATAATTTCTCCTTCGGTGAAAAAAAAATCCCGAAAAAAGAACACCGAATCCAAAATGCCGAAAAAAAACCCGAAAGAAAATTTCGAATCCAAAATACCGAAAAAAAAAATCTCGAAAACCAAAATGCTGAATAAAAAATTCCGAAAACCAAAAACGCAGAAAAACCAAAAAAAAAAATTAGTTCAAAGTCCCATTCCATAGAACATAATTGGTAATTGTTCTAATTTTAGGATGCACATAATCACGTAAAACGTGAAAATACGCACAGTTTATCCCGACTTGCGATGCCGTTTAACTACTTGCTTTTGTGTGTGTACCTCGTTGACGTACTAGCTGTCATTAGCTCACTCACCTAACTCTGATCATTTTTTTCACAGTCCGAAATAAGGTAAAATTGGTAAAGCCAACATAGGTGGACAGGATAGAGCAGAAGACCTTCACTCGCAAGCGGTAGTTCTGCGCTATCCTCTGCAACTCTGTTGGCATTACCAATTTCATTTTATTTCGGACTGTGAAAAGAATGGTAAGGTCAACAAGAGTTTGGTACGGTCAACAATTATCAATTATGTTCTGTCCAGTGGGTGATAGTAACGTATATATTACAATTAGAAAATACTACTAATACGCCACTTACGGATGAAGTCGTCGCCCTGATAAACTATCAGTGCATTTAGCGCTTCAGTACAACAACAAATATATTTGTGCATCATTTGCTAGGTATTGGCGTCGCCAATTTGGCGATATAGAAGACGAATGAGTAGTATTTTCGAGCAATAGTATTACCGTCCGGTTCTATGAAACGGGACTTTGAACTAATTTTTTTGATTTTTCTGCATTTTTGGTTCTCGGATTTTTTTTCGGAGTTTTTTTTCTCGGTGTTTTGCTGTTTCGGAATTTTCGTTTTCTTCATTTTGTGTGGTTACCATGAAAACATACTTCAGAAAAATTGCATATTTAACTTTTCCCTTTGCGCTTTCACAATCAATTGAATGAGAAAGAGTGTATTACCAATGTGAAACAAATATGTCGGATCCGCCATCAAGAATTTGAACTAACAAGAAAGACAGCACTAAGAAAAGCAAACCAAATGGTTGTTCGGAAGCTTTGAAATAATTCATAATTAAGGATGTCTTAATTTTGCCTCTTGAAGATTCTTCCAATTTCTTGAGAAGTTTTGTTTCTTCTCCAGATGCCTCCTTGTCTTCCAATGGTCTATTAGCTTTGGATTCAGTTGAGATATTCTTGATGTTGTTCATAATGGATTCGGATTCGGATTCGCTTTTTTCGGCATTTTCTTGTTCATTTGAATCGTCGTTTGTTTTCAATACGCTCGCCAAATCGACACAAACAAACAAACAAACCTGTAAAATTGATAACTAGAAATTTAATTGAGAGATTTTTCAGAAATTTTAGGATTAGTTTGTTTCTTCCTAAAATCTCTGTATATGGATTCATTTGGATTAAATTTGTCTTGACTCTAAGAAGTAAGAGAAAGATTGCCAAAATGAAAAAAAAAACTATTGAACGGGAATGTTGCGACCATACAGCAATGAAAGATTGAATTTGTCACATTTTTTTCTGTTGATATTCGGAACAACATTTTAATAAAATCATAACCTTCATATTCACTTAAAGCACCACCTGGTTTTTGAGTTGATAAATTGATTTGTCGTCGATTGCATTGACATACGGAAAATTCATCATTACGCAACTTGAGTGAAATTATTTTGATGTCAATAGCCAGTTTATTATTTAACGAACAATAAACCAGCTATGCATGCTCAGTTCAAAGTTTATTTTTAGTTTACTCGAATCAACTTGTGTTAATTGTAAATAATGTTCATTATTCAAGTTTTTCTATTTACAATTTGCTCATTTGTTTTATTTTTGGCTGCATATAATCATTACTATATGCAAAAGTATGTACCACATTTCTATGGGTGAGATTGAGAGTAGAGTATGTTTTTTCTTCGATTTATATTTTTGAAAAGGCGACTATGTTATTTGATGATTCTGTTGGCGTTAAAGTAGAGTATGTTTCACTTAAAAAAGCAAAATTCATGCGTTATGAATATTTGCTGTTGTGCGAACAGCACAGATTCTCCCACTCTCTCAGATGCGTTACAATTTCGCAATGTTTGTTTGGCTGCCGTATTTCATCCATGTTATTTTCCATGGGCTATGGTTTTAGATATCCCGTTCGTTCATGGTGTTGCTGTACAATAAGCGGAGCTCGATTATGTTCTCTCTCTAATGCTGACAATTATGAACTCCTGAGACAATTATTCGAAAGAACCTAATATTTTTAACCGTTTATGCAAACATTCTCTACTTTTTCCAAAACCAATGTGTTAAATTGAAATATTCGGAGCCGCCGATTGTACAAATGATGAGTTTTATTAATTATGCTTGCCCAATACTTAAAATTCGGCCATGTGCAAATTTTATCATGTAAACCAATATTATTTCACCGGCACTCCGACGTTTTCATAGAAACTTCCCATGTAGACGGTCGCAACACAGCCGAAAATCGAGAAAAAAGTTAAACAATTTTTTTTTCGGATTCTAATATAGTATTTGGTGTGCAAAATCCATTGGTGTTATCGGCACATCGAAATCACTTTGGTAAATGAATGAATGAAATCAAACTGAAAAATGCAACATGAACCCATGAAAAAAAGTAGGGGACATTGCTGCAGGTTGAGAATTGCTGCAGGTTGAGAATCGTTACTTTTTTTCACTATACGTGATCATATCGCCATCGGAATAGTTTTGAAAATCTAATTTTGAGGCCTGTTCTTTTTTAAAAATTGTTCCGACAGAACTGGCGTTTGTTTTGATACACTTCCAATACGCCCATGAATTTTTGTGCGAAAACTTGTCATTTTAGTTATTGCCGAATGTCATAAAGTGACTATTTTGCATTGAAAAAAGAGTCGGGCAACCGTTTTTTTGTAGTATTTTCATTTCTCTTTACGATTCAACAAGAATTATGTGCATTTTGTGATGTTGAAAAAAAATTGCGAGTCTCGGTAAAAATGTCTATAAAACTGCAGGTTGAGAAAGTGACTTTTTTGCAGGTTGAAAAAAGATATTTTTTACAATATAAAAGATTTTATTGTTTTTCTCGTTTATGAATCATTATTGAAGAGTAAATAAGTCATTTAAGATGACTTTTTTTCGAAAATTCATTTATTTAATCAAATTTATGATTGGACTACCATTCAGGAAATGGACAACGAATCTGATGAATTAGAGTAATTTTTGGGCTCCAAATTGCTTTATAGAGCAATAAAATCATCATAACATTGAAAGCATATCATATTTTTATAGTTTTTTTTACATTTTAAATAACAATTTTGAAAATTCTCAACCTGCAGCAAAAAAAAAAATTTCGCCATTTTCAGCACCTTCAGAAATTTGACCATAAATTTTGTTCTTGAAAAGCAATTGCATATGTTTCTTAAGCAAAATTATAGCTCAAGACATTATCTATCCAAAGGTATCTTAATCTCTTCTAATTGTTCACTCCTGACAAAGTTATGACCAAAACAAATAGTGGTAGCCAACCTGCAGCAATGTCCCCTACACCAGGTGTATAGCGATGTATGCGCCATGTTGATGGTGTACACCAGGTATGAGCCGAGATTTGCGCCCAATCCACACCATACACCACCGAAAATATATAAGTATAAATTGGTGTGAACTGTCATAATCATTTTAAACAATATGAATGGACGTTGCAACGACAATTCACACCAGTTTGCGCTCAATTTGCGCCGAACCTTATATATTTTCGGTGGTGTATGGTGTGGATTGGGCGCAAATCTCGGCTCATACCTGGTGTATACCATGTCAACATGGCGCATACATATCTCTACACTTGGTGTACTTTTTTTCATGGGAACAGAACAATCGAAAAAATATAACGAAGAAGCAATATGCGGAAGAACGTAACATGAATTTGCGCCACACTGAAGCGCGTCATAAGAATACTGTAGTAACCGCAGCTCATTCATGCCGACTGGAGATTCATGTTGCGTTTTTACGAAATAATTTCTCATGTTCGGTTCTTGATATAACGGATGCATACTCAAAATTACGACGACATCGTCGTAATGGGGGGTAAACCATGGCATAATTTAAGGAATTTCGATTTTTGAGTATTGACAACTGCCATTTGATCTGGGGCGATTAAAGGTTCAAATATCCGAATACATGATGAAGCTTGGAATATCTAGTCTTAGTTTTAGTATATCAGACCGATGGATTTAATTGCCAAGTATTGGAAATTGCAATGGGTTTGTGGGCAGT
>NW_022595264.1:0-245544 GCF_009176505.1 Sitodiplosis mosellana | reverse complement strand
AAATTCCTTAAATTATGCCATGGGGTAAACCAAACTAAATCGATTGTACTTAATGTGTACTAAAACGTACCGCATTTCAAAAAAGTGTACTTTTCAAGATTTCGAGTATAACAGATCTGTATTCCCATTTTTATGCTCAGCGACACATGCACAGTAAAAAATAAAAGTCCACATCTAGCCGTTGTTTCAGCTAAAAACGCATTCAGCCGATATTGCTGCTAGTAATTTGAGCTGCAGGCGAAATTCTGCTTATAATCTAGTCGGTTTTTCGTCTGAAACTCAATTTACTAGGCAAAATATAAGACTGGGCGCCTCTACCAGTCGAAAATCCGCCTAAGTGTGGACTTTTATTTTTCACTGTGTGTATACTCAACAATATTCATGGTGAACGACAAATCAATATTACTGAATGTACATAGATTGACGTGCATACCAGTGAATTTGTACTACCCATCCGCTACTGCAGTAGATTTCTACTCATTCAAATTCTGTAGGAACAACATTTTGTGCCATTTTTTAATATTTTTATCACAAGTTTTAAAATAGCTACTCTCTCAGTTTCCAAATAAATTAACCCTCTAATGCATTAATTATTCCCAGGGCTAGGAGTATTGGTACTTGGTTGATTTTTGATCATAGATATTTAAAAAAATATTCATAATCCCGGATTCCTAATGGTTTAGTCAGGAAATGCGATTGACATAAATCAGAGAACAATCAAATCCATTGTTTAAAAGTGTCAAAAATGTGTCTAATTTGAAGTTCGAATAATTTATTTTGTCAAATTTTTATTTTCGCACACATTTTTGTTTATAACTTTACAATCACGCTACATAGACAAATCTTGCCAAAGACAAAAATAAAGAAATAACATTGACAAATAAAAATTCTCTTTGAAGCAATGTGATCCGATGTACGGTTTACGTTCTACAGGCATTCAAATGTTGCCCATTTAGAGGCGGTTGTATGCATTAGAGGGTTAAATAAAAATGTTGATATATCCAAAAAATATGTTTCTTATACAAAACTATTTGTGAGTATAGACCAATCGAAGCATCAGATAACGGTTAAAGTTATAGGTTGAGATAGCCGTTTGATTTGGATAAAATAGACAATATGAAAAATTGTATGCGTTTTCATTTAGCTAATTATGTACACTTTTATCCACTTCTGCTGTTATCTATTTGAAGTGGCATAGTGACAAAACGGGGAGCTGGATTACTAGTTTTTCGTCGATTTGATTCGCAAATCGAATATCTACTGTTGAAAGCTTCAAAAGGTTCACCACCAAAACACTGGTCGCCACCAAAAGGTAAATCCATCATTTTTTATTGTGTGAATAATGTGGCGTAAAATACTTTGCATTGAATTCAATAGGTCATATGGATCCAGGTGAAGATGATTTCACCGCTGCATTGCGAGAAACAAGAGAAGAGGCCGGTTACACGGCCGATGATCTGAACATTTACAAAAACGAACAAAAAACCATCAACTATAACGGCAATGGGAAACATAAGATAGTTACCTTCTGGCTTGCCGAACTTGAAGATCCCAAAAAAGTTCCAACACTCTCTAAAGAACACACAGAATTTAAGTGGTTGCCCAAAGATGATGCGACATCATTGGTTGGCAATTCAAATTTTACTGATATTGTTACATATTTCCATGATAAAATTGAAAAGCTGTAGCCTAGCTCAAAGAATTTTAAAAGATATGATAAGAAGCTTTAAGAAGCAATTCCCAATCACTAAGTCTATAATTTGTATTGACTAAGAATTTTGTTTTATTTAAATTAATATGTCTTCATCTTCTTTATGATGCAAAACATACATAAACATTGTTATCTTCTCCTTTTTATAGACCAAAACTGCCATATAATCTGATAATGTTCGGTTGAATTTTTAAATGAAAAAAAAATCATCATCATCTGATTAAATTGAAGCGCCACCTGGTTGTTGAACGGATAAAATAATTTCTTGACGATTGCATTGACAGTGTGTGTTGAATGCATCTGAAAATAACCTTTTTTCTGCTATCGTTGTTATCTTGTTCAAGCGGCACAATGGCAAAAAGAGCAGCTGGATTTTTAATTTTTCGTCGATTTAATTCGCAAATCGAATATTTATTGATGCGAGCATCGTACGGCGCAAAGCACTGGACGCCACCGAAAGGTAAATCATTTTTAGTGGCAATTTGCCACCATACCAATGTTTGTTGAATAATGTAATTGGTGTAAAATACTTTGCATTAAATTCAATAGGTCACGTTGATCCAGGCGAAGATGATTTCACCACGGCGTTGCGAGAAACCAGAGAAGAGGCCGGTTACACCGCTGATGACTTGAACATTCACAAAGACGAACAAAAGGTGCTCAACTATAAGGTCAAAGGGAAAGACAAGACAGTTATCTATTGGCTTGCCGAGCTCAAAGATGCCCAAAAAGATCCAAAGCTTTCTGAAGAACACACTGAATTTAGATGGTTACCCAAAGATGAAGCCACATCATTGTCCGGTTATCCAGATTTCACTGAAATGGTCGCCTATTTCCATGACAGAATTGCAAACCTGTAGCAATGTAGTCGATAGAGTCTCAAAAAATTAATGCTAAATTCAATTATTTTTCCAATAAAACTCCAAAGAATATCGATCTTTTCTGATAGACACTTTTCTTTTATTCTCAATTTACGTTGAATCTATTGCATACAAATTGATTTTTACTCAGTACAATATACGATAATTTGTGTAGGAAATGTGAAGCTAGTGCTTTGAAACACCAAACAGTGATCACGTTGTGCTTAGAATCTGATGGAATACATTATATCTAACCGATGAAGTTGACTACAACAAGATGTAGGATGACATGGGCCAGAATAAAATCGGCAAAACCGCGTTCCGGTGAAATGCCAACGAACTGTAGTTTATTTTCTGGGTTCACTTGCAAACGAAGACAAACTGTATGGAATAGAGGGAAAACGATTTTATTTGTATGAATTTTATTGATATGAATTCCATTCTAATTCACACTTTAATCGATTAGAAACGTTTGATCTTACCACCAAGAACAAAGCAGCTGACCGTCGAAATGAATCCAGACAAGAACGAATTGAACGGGAATGTTCCGACCAAGCAGCAATACACGAATTGAATGACACCGGTAAGCACAATGTAGAACAAGTAGGCGTCAACCAATTTCAGCTTCTTCGGTGTGTTATTCACGTATTCATCGTAGAATTTTTGAAGAACTGTAGTCAGGTTCGTCATGTTTGTGGATTGAATTTTGTTTTATTCTTATAAAAAAAATCAAATGAAGGGAGAGAAAAAAAATGCTTGGTGCGACTCGAATGAATACGGCTAAAGTGACAAATAAATCACAAATGGACACGTCAAAACATATTCTCTCCTCAGAGCCTGTCAATTAGTTGCCACTTTTCACCACCAGGCGGCTACAATGACTCATGATAAACGTTCAAAAAACAAAACACAATTTATTGCCGTGCATTTCCCTAAGAATGCTATTTCACAATAATGAATGTATGTAAACAAAAACAAGTGGACTTTTTGTCTGCAGATATTTTGTTTTATTCATTTGCATAGTATATAATCTTGCATAAACATTAGGATTTTTTTTTGTAATTTTAACATTTTGTTGATTTTTTTGTTTGTATTTCATCATTATTTTTCTAATGCTTCGTCAATATGAATATTGAAGGATTAAAATTCTATTTTGTGAACTCTAAACTATCCACAGGACCCAACACCTTTTGAATAAATTTAAAAATCCACAAATATTGGTTTATATAGGAAAAAATGTTGATAATTGCAAAGCTTTGCATATAATACGTGTGATAAAATACGAAAAAGAAGTCGAAAAAAATATGAAATATTTAGTCAGCATAAATTCGTCCATATTCCGACAAGTCCATTCGATCAATGCAATGGGTATGCATTTTATTTCTGGGGTTGCAAAAGGTCTAGAGCATTGGAAATGCTTCCGTCAACCGTTTCCAAAAGTTGAGACAACCATCCACCTTCGTTGCTGAAGCCCATGGCCATCATGGCGGTCAATGCTTCATTTACACGAGCGTCTGGAGAAAAGAATGAAAAATTTCATCAAAATTTAAGTTGAGAAGAGCAATTTTTCGAGAACCAACCATACAAAGTCATTTTTTTCTTCAATGAAACAATAAATAGAACAAAAAATACTTTTCTAATGAAAAACAAACCTGGATGCATTGGAGTTGGTGGTGGAGTTTTGGTCGATTTAGCGCCATTGTCAATGCTGTCGGCCTTTGCCTTTTCCTCAGTTTGTGGTGGAACGATCGGTGCCTCTTCTTTCTGGGCATTGATGTGAGTGTTCAACAAACGTGACAATTCAGCATAGTCGACCTTGCCACTGTCAGCAATTTCGGTCTGTTGTGGTGGAGTTGATTTTTTTGGAATTGCTCCAGTGCTGGAAACCGATGTACCGGCCGAATCGGCAATTTCGTTGCGTTCGATGAAAGTCCATTCACGAGTTGGTGAACCTAATTCAGAGCAATAAAATGATTAGCTTTCTTCTATTTTGCATTAATTTAACAGAAAATGTGTACAATTTCAATTGCTATAGTGTTCAAGCACATACCTTTGTCGTTATCAATCGAAGTGACGCTTTCATCCTTCTTGTTAGCCTCTGGTGCGTTGTCTTTCGTTGGATTTGGAGCAACGTGAAGTGATGTAACCAGATTGCGAAGATCTTCATCCTCATCATCGCTGCAATCGATGACCATAGCATCAACAATCACTTTGTTTGGCGCCTTATCAGCGGTGGATGCTTCTTGATCAGTGGTCATCGATTCGTTTTCAGTGTTGGCCGAAGAAGCGGCTGTATTAGTCGAATTAGTAGCACTGGCTGCTGAAGCGGTGGTAGCAGCAGCAGCTGTTGCTGCAGTGGCTGCTGCGGTTGCAGCTGATGATGCACTTGCGCTGGCGCTTTGATCCATATAAGCGGCAAATGGATCCATCATTGCTGCAAAATTGTGTGCCATATGAGACAACATGTCAATGCTTTGTTTCAATGGTACGCAAGGTGGTTTTGGGTTGGAATTTGGATTTTCAATCGTGAAACCATAAGATGGAGCGCTTGTTGGAGTTATAATTGGCTGGGCTGCTTTTGGTGGTGCTGCGCCATTTTTCGATTGATTTTCATCGCTACTACCTTGGCTCGGTGCTGCGGTATTTGTAGCTGCCTTCGTATTCTGATTGGCATTATTGGTGCCAGCAAGTGATTGTAAAACGCCATAAACAATGTCACCGAATGGATGCGGTGGGCGTACAGATACACTTGATGCATGTCGCTTATGGTGGTGATGATGTTTTCCGATTTTTTCCTCCGGTTTGGAGCAGAGGCTTTCGCTGCGGCGATGACGCAAGAACCGTTTTCCCAACTTGGATTTGTAGCAAATTTCCGCATCTTGTGGATCGGCGATGCGAATCATCAAATGATGATTATGCGATTTTGGCTCGCATTCCATGCACAAATCAAAATCATGACATTCCAAGCACTTGTAACGATAGCCATAAATCTCCTTGTCGCAACTATCGCAAATGACATTAGCATGATGTGCACGATTCGGTGCAGAGGTCGATGCAGTCGATGCGACAGTCGGTTTTTCTTGGAATTGAACCGTCTTTACCGGACCACTCTTCACAACAAACACTTTGTTGATCCCTTGCTCTTTGAAGATATCAAAGTCCAATGCGTTAAAGATGGTAACATGGTCACCATCAGCATCTGTGAAATCAATGAATAAAAGAAAACAATAAAAATTCAGTATAAATTCATTGGCTAAAAATAGAAAAACTCGAAAAAACTGGTTATTTCACAATATTACAACCATATTACGAAATTAAAACATGAATGACTCAGACACAAAAAAGTTCATTGTCTATGGAACGTTTTTAAACGACGCAAAAAGCACATTCAATATGGCCGCACACTTACCTTGGTAGTAAATTTTCAGTGCTTGACTCTTCAGCTCCGGCATTCGAATGAAAATCTCATCCTTGAAACTATCGAAAGTTTCCAAATACGGTTTAACTGCAAACATTTCACCTGCTGTCTCCGCCAAATTATTCACGACACAAATCTTGTAAATACGCATCTTGAAAATTGTTTCACTTTTTTCGGTCTAAAATTTTTGTTTTTATTTTTCGTTATCGTTTAACACTTGCTATGTTTTTGTCTGATAAAAATCTTTGAGCTTGGCGAACTACGATGTTTCTTCGTGAACGATTCAACAACAAATGAACCTACTCTTCGATTCTCTTTTGCTTATATGCACATCTACAGTGCAATCGACGCTGTATTCTAGAATGTGCGATGTATTTGAAACTCTCCTGCACTGTGTGATGAAATTCAGACTGACACACAATGATGTGTTGTTTTTGAGCAATAGTTTTTTATTTACAACCAAACATATGATTTGAGTGCAGTAGTAGATGGATATGCAGTGGAATACGACGCAAAATATACTGTTCGACATCGGGTCACACTTGGTTTTGTGTCGGAGAACAATGACTTGTAAGTTGCTAGCGCTAACTTGGAAAAAAAAGTTCGATATTACTCATGAAATAATCACAAAGGGAAATTTTTCCGAACTCAATTGATAAACATGAATTGTGTGAACAAAATTACGAGCCTCAAGTAATGAGCTGTGTAGTATGATGCTCTTTGTTTATGCGAGTGTCTCTTGTTATAATTGGGACAAAATTACCAATACTGGAATATAGCTTTTCGTACTCAATGCTGCACTTAATCTATTGTGATCGAAGAAAAAAGGATCAAGAGACTTCATAAAAAGGCTATTCCTAATCTTTAAAGTAGCTCAAAATTCAAAAAGCCACACAGATAACATTTTCCAATCATTTTATTTCAATTCAATTTGAATTCAAATTCGCGCCGTGTCATGACATCATTCCATTTGACATTTCTGTAGATATGTTTATATTCACATAACCGCAAAACATTCAGCAAACAGTGGAATTTCATCACAGCAAAATATTCTGTGTTCATAGTCACTAAGTGCATAGCGGAAAGTAAAATGGATCGGTGGTCGAAGTTGAAGATAGGCGCTGACCTATTTGTTGGTAAATTCGATCGAAACAGTTCGGAAGCCGGAGAATCGTTCACATTTTGGCTAAGTGACTTCAAAACATTGTGGAGCGAGTGTGTAAGCAGTAAAGAAAACCTGTTGCAACGATTGGCTGATGATAATCCCACATTGACCATCAGTGATGAAATGTCTGATCAATTGCTCGGTGCATTGAACACTGTTGGGTCTGCGACCCAAGTGAACACAGACATCAAGCCAGGCGATGAAGAATTCAAGCTTCAATTCAAACTCTTACTTGGCGAAGGAACTGCACGAAAATTCCATTGGTTGTTGACAAAATGCGAGCCACAAGTGTTCTTTGATCAAATCACCAAGTCACTGCTGCATCAGATTTGCGATTTGAGCCAACTGATCGACATCGTTAAAAGTAAAGATGATGAAATCAGACAACACAAGTTGGAGGGTGCACGGTCGTTGGAGCGTAGAAGATTCATTACCAAGGTGTTCAACGCTGATGAATTCAAATCGCAATCTCAAACGTTTGACTGTTCAGTCGATGATTTCCGAAGCATTATCGGCCCATCAGCGAAGAATCTCGCCAAAAACGAAGCAAACGAAGTGGTAATCTCACCGAAGAAGCCAACAAACGCACCAAACAGAGGTGGTCGAAATCGAATGCTGTTCAGAAATCAGCCATTCATCAAGCCTGGAAATGTGCAGTACGACGAATCAGATGGTGACGAGGATGAACCAGCTTCAGCCAGAACTGAAGTGGAAGTCAAGCCCGAAGATCAAATCAAAATCGATGACGAAGCCAAAATTGAACCAGTTGAAACGGCTCCAAGGCCAACGATGCCGATTCCAATTCCGAAAAAACGCCTTAAACGAGAGTTCAATTGGTGACACAATTACGTGTTGTTTTGAAATTTACTTATTTTTGATAAGCTAAAAAATGTGAGATTCCTAAGAAATTCATTAAAATAAATTTAAAAAAATACTAATCTGTATTGAAGATAATGGGAATCAAAGGAGTTTTATTTGCATTCATTGGTTGGGTACATATTGAGACAGCGGAAAGCGTGAGAGAAAAAAAAACGGTTGGTATTTAGTAAATAAGAGCCGTTGGTCTGCATCCTATTCCTACTATCACTGAACAAAGAGAGTGGCCTATGTGACACGTATTGTGACACAGCAAAAACAGTGGTTTGTTTTTGCAATCTAACGCTGTGATTCATTAGTGCATGTTGAAAATAAACATCATCTCTACAGTTCAAATCATCATCGCAATTTCACTCGAACAGTGTTGCACACACACTCACACTGACTCTGAGTGTGTTTCTTGAAATAACGGCACAATCGCACACAAACAAACGCTTTTTCAAATGCCGCACAATTGTCAGTGTTTCATCGAAGCCGAAATTCACGTGGTCTACAATCTCAATTGATACGAAATCGCATTTGGTGTGCGAAACAAAGTTCACCGTACAGTCGAAAATCAATCACAATTTGAAGGTATAACACGATTTATAGTAATCATCTAAATATTGTGCGGTCGTAAATTCAAAGAAAGAACAAAAAAAAAGAATTGGTTGTGATAACGTCGAATACAATTCAATTTTCTCGTAATAACAAAAAAAAAGAGCGTTGAATGCATGCAAGCGCGTCTTGTTATCAGAGTGATACGAATATCAGGGAGGAAGACACCAAAAACAATTTTAATTTATGAAATTGAGCAAAAAGAAATACAAATCGAAGTAGAAAAAACGTATTCTAAAAACGGAATTGTTGTGTGTTATTGTGCGAACGAGCCGTAGAGATACATGTAAGCGTGGTGCAATTCGGTTTCGATCGACCTTATCAAGTATCGACAACAAAGCGTTCAGATCAGTTGTCCGTAGCTCGCGTCCACAATAACATCATTTCAGCATCGAATCGAAACAGCCGCTCTGCGACAAAACAATCGGGTTTTTTGTTTTCCACATCATAAATGCGTGAATTGAACACGCAAATGCTGACTAAATACATTTCATTGTTGTTACAATTGTCCTGACGAGATAGCTAGAAAGAAAGAGAATTGTAGGATGAAAAAAATGGAAGAGTGAGTGTTGAAATTTCCTGTGTATAATTTCAATAAGGATTTTCGCTTGAATAACTACGATTCACATACAAATATTTCATTTCAGTTCGGTGGAACGGCGTATTTATTCGGCTGGCAAAACTTTCCTATGCTTTGTTGTCTTTCTAATCTGCATTCAACCTTTACTTTTGTGCTATTTTGGTAAGTGTTTCGATTGATAACTGTTTCGATTTTATTTTTGTTTCGTGTGTGTTCACTTGAACTTTAGATCATTAGTCACTAGATTACGAATCACAGGCGGGGTGGAGAAAAATATTCTTTAATTAATTGCGGCAAATCTTTTATTTTCTGTCTTTCAGTTGTGTCTGTATCGCGATTGTTATGGCGAAATTTTCTCATAATAAAAAAACAGCATTTGACCTTTGTCAAGAAGGATAATCTACGTACGTTCAGCTATACGGCTCGTAATCCGGGCATTGTAAATATCATTTTACACTTGCAAGGCGAACCAAATGTCGAAGCAATTCGTGATGGCATTTATCGGGCGGTGTTTCAAAAAAATATGAAATCGGGAGAGTTCATCTTTCCAAAATTATCGGCCAAACTGGTGACGTGCTGGGGATTTTACGCGTGGAAAATGTGTCCAGAGTAATTGATTTCTTCCGATTCCAATTTTTCTAACTAAATACGGTCAATTCCATTTTAAAATTGACAACTGTCATTAAAATTAGTCTCGAGATTCACACTTCTCATGATTTATTCATCATTTCCAGGGCATTTGTGGTTAATAATCATATCAATGTTTGTAAGTCGAATTATCGCGGACGTCCCGTAACCAGTACAAATGTTCAGGACTACATAAGTAGCATTGTATCGAAATATTTGCCTGTCGGCCTGCCACCATGGCAAATCTGTGTGATTCCAGTCCTTGGACCGACATCTATAACGCGCAACGAAGATATAGCATCTGTTCCGAGTACATCGGCCAGCGGCAATGATACGGAGGAAGAGCAACAGTCACCAAGTGATTCGGCAACGGTAAGATATCTTTATCACGGCGACACTTTTTATCAGGTTAAAATGCTCTTTTGACACATTCACACCACACCGTGTGCACTGCTAACTATCACACACGTCGCATGCATTCAATTGCCGATTGATTATTACTAATCAGACATATACGTTTTGTTTCTTTTCACTGAACTCGACTCCTTCAGTAAATAGACCGAATTAATAACGTAATTCATTCTGTTTTCTCTCTTGTTTTTTCTCCTTTTGTTCTACCTCGCATCGTGTGATATTCAATTCGATTCGTTATAAGCGTTTAACTCATATTGAGCATTACTACGTTGTGGTGCGAATGCATCATTTATTGATATCAGAGGAGCCAAATTTACGCTTATGTGACCTCATTGCGATTGATGCAACAACAGCAAGTGCTTCCGTTTTCAATGGACGTGGTGACCTTGAAACCGATCAACAGATACCAAAATCACCACTGTTGGACATTATTCAGTATCCCGTTTACATTCCACAACTGTATATGCGTCTACAAATTGGGCTAACGAATGCTTATAATGAATTCAAGAGCAAATATGATCCTTATGTTGGAAAATCATCGAATCCAAGAGGCGTTGCGACATCAACACCACCAACTACATCTGCTGAGTTTCCAGAACTTAACGATCCAAAATTGGGGCATGTTGAAACGTTGCCAATCGAAACATTGCCACAATTGTATGCATCGCTGTTTATTTCGTATGTGACCATTGCCAGTGACTTTTACAAGGGATTCTATGCAACGAGACATCATCCGATGATCAAAATGAAATTCTTGAACAGTTTGATCAATCGTGAAGTGAAAAAGCGGAATATTTCATGGGAAGTCATTTGGCATGCGATGTGGACGACGTTGAATCCGATTAGGATAACAAAGGTATGGATATGGAGTATACTCAAGTAAACTTGTTATTTGTTGAAAAGGGAACAGATTGTTTATGCAAATTTTTCACATGAAATTCACTCAAACAGACATGCTTCGAATGGATTTGCTGGGCTGGAGTGACGATCAGCATACTTTCACCTCACCTGATCTACCGAGAGTTGCAAGCGTTTCGATACTGCTTCTTCAGAGGTCATGCTGGCTATCCAGACACACTGATTGGATTCATGTTCGCCTACATCCCCTTATGCTACAATGCGTTCAAAGAGTGGCTTCGATTGGTGGGCATTTTCGTGGAAGCGCCACGATTCATATACGAAGAGCTAATTCAGATCCATCGCAGTGATGAACATGTTTTGCAAAACATCTCCCTGTGTGGCAGAAAAGTTTTGTCTTGGTCAAAGAAAATCAGTGTAAATGATGTACGACGTGCGTGCGCTAAGCATGGCGTCAGCCCAACTGAGCTCTACATGTCGGCCAATAGTTCGATACTAATGGAATTGCTGCATGAATTCGAAACGGTGCCGGTGCCAAAGCAAATTCGAGTCTTTGCAACACTACACAATCACGACTATTTGCATGGTCACTTGAATAACGACGACTATGAATCCGGGCATTTGAGTTTGATTTTGCCGATGGAAAAGGTTTCACGTAAACAGCTCAAACAAATCCGTCAAAACTTTAAAATAGCGCGAGAAAATCAAGTGGGTATCTACTTTTTGTTCCAATTGCACAAGCGATTCAATGTTTTGACGAAAATTTTGCCCGCTGTGTGGACGGTCATCATATTCAATTATTTGTCGAGACGATTTTCAATTACCGTCACCGAAATTGTGATGAACCGGAATTTTCTGCAACAAAAAGCAAAAATCACATGCTGGGGTCACAATATGCTAGATGTGCTGTTCTTCAGCCCATTACAAAGCAATGGAAGTAAGAGATTTCACTAAAATTTTATTACTGGCTGAAAATAAATCATGTGTTTTCCCTATTCAAGGTATCTCACTTTCTATCCAACAATTCGGCGAACATATTCAACTGGGTGTCATATCCGATGCACAAATTCATCCGTTGCATATGAAACTATCCGAAGGATGGACAAAAAAATTGGAAAAACTTCTCTAGGCTAATGATAAATATTCTCTGTTTTTCAATTGTTAATTTTGTATATGAAAAAATATGGTACTACGGTACTACGGTCGAATGTTGATTGGAAATATAACCAAGAAAAAAACTAAAAAAAAACTAACTGTTAAGCAACAGTGTTCAAGTGGCTGAATTTAATAGAAATTCAGAGCATCTGAATATAAATACATTCTTTTTAGCAAACATTCAAGTTGAATGCTACCGCTCAGCGTTCGAACCATGCCAATTAAGCTTTATTTGTTGTGTTTGACCAATAAAACAAAGTCGTGATTTGTAAATCCTATAACAAACTGTGTAACTTTATTGATACAATTGAATGACAACCATATTATGGGAACTGGATTTTTGTTGTTGTTTTTGTTGTTGTTGTTGATTTTCCATGATCTTATTCGATTTTGTAGATATCTTTGCAGTTGTTGAAGAAGGTGACCACTTGAACGTGTGCACTTTTGTTGTATGGCTCATTGGTTGGTTCGTCGGGGAAAATGATGATCTGCAAAAAAAAGAACGAGAAAAAAAAAAACATTGGTTGTTTGCAGATAATTTCGCAATGATGTGCTATCGAGTCTGGCAGTTACCTCTTTGTTGCGAATGGTGTTTGCGCTGGTTGGAATACCAATGACTTCGATCCATCCTTTGACCGGCGAATTTAATGGCTCCGAAAGTTCGATGGTGACATCCTGATCATCGGACGACTTGGCTTTGATGACCGATGCTCCACGATCGACCTCCGTTTCAACATTCACATGAATGCTGACGTGCTTGTCGATGAAATTACGCAGCATCGAACCGGTTACCAATGTACGTGGGGTGAACGAAATCATCTTTTTTTACTTGTTCAAACAAGAAACACTGGGAATGTGATTAAAATCTAGTGAATTTTACGTTAACAGATTCACGCTCTTAGCTCAAGCTTGAGGACATGCAATTGTTTATTGTCTGTTTATTCGATCTGTCAGCCGAAAGAAAAGAGCGCGAACCCAAATGAACGTTGTAATAGAACAACAAGTTGTCAGTTGAACGTTTATGCTTTTGAAGTACTAGCAGCTAAAAACATGGGCTCACAATGTTGTTAGGCTTTAAAAATAGTCACAAAAACCAAAAATGTTCACAGACAAAATTGAAGCAATTTATTTTATTTTCATGTTTTTATTTCAGCTCGTATCTTCATTATGAAATCCATTGACCAAAACAAGCACGAATTGCAATACCGTTCATAAAACGACGTTTAAAAAAACGTTTGGTATATTCAAAACGAACAACGGGCGAAATGAACGTTTTTTTTTTCAATATGTTGATGCCACTAGCTTGAATATGCATCGCATTTCCCCGACCACCGTATTTGTGCAAAATGTCAAAAAGAAGAGAACACTATGCGAACGACAGCAAATTGGAAAAATCGCACTCATAAACCGAAAAAATCAATTTTTCACTACAAAACATGCAATGTGTGTGTACTAGCAACCAAAAATTTGACCGTGCGTGCAAAACGAATTGTTTTTTTTTACTATTTTCTCATTAATATGAATCGTTTAAAGTACAATAGCTAGACCAAAGTGGTGTTTTCATAAATAAATTTATTAAATAAGAAAAAAAAACAAGTAGAAATAAACATAAAAACAAAATTTTTCGTCGCAACCTGTTCGGAAGATACGTCAAACAAGCAAGGTGTTTACAATTGTTCGCAAACACTAGAATAGAGCTAATGAACAGTGTTTGTGTAAGAAATATAGTGTGATAGGTGGATATATATAACATTTCATCACATATTCTATTAAATCGCACATAGAATACGAATCTAACGATATTGTGTAGCATTAGCATTTAAGGCGGAGTGCACATCTTGACAATGGGTAAATATTACATAAATATATCATCTTTTTTGATGCGAGCAAAAAAAAGGGAATTGGTCTTCATAAACCGAGAAATTGTGTCATTGCTAGTGTGAATTGGTGTTACAATCTGAATTGTTTACGTTTTGTTTAGAACACAGTTACATGTTGGAATTAAATACTCCGACGGAGCCGTCGGTGGATAAATTGGTTGAAGACCAAAAGACATCAACCGTATTGGATTTATCGAAAACGGGTTTGAAAAAAGTGCCTAAACCCGAAGATACACAGCATGTCAAAGAGCTCATTCTGGATGAGAATTTGTTGCAGAAAATCGATAATGTGGACACTTTTTTAAAGATTGAGAAGGTGAACAAGGTCATTTTCAATTCATACTCGACGCTTTTTATTAATGACAATTTTCTAATTTTCAATTTAGATTTCATTATGCAAAAACAATTTACTGCGAATGTTTGGCTTGAGTCGACTGCATATGCTCCAAGAGATTAATTTATCGAACAATGCCGTTGTCACGATCGAAGGATTAAAGGAATTGGTGCATTTGCGTCATTTGAATTTACAGGGCAATACTATCAAAAGCATCGAACACTTAAATACAAATGTGCAATTAGAGTATCTAAATTTGGCCGAGAATAGCATTGGCAGTATATCCGACATATCGGTGTTGAAAAACCTAAAGGTACATACACATTTTTGCCATGACGAAACACTAGAAAAATTTCTACTTTTTTCGACGATGGAAAATTCATTAATATTTCAAGTGCTTGTGACTATGACTATGAACTTCGGCGAATGCTACACCCATCATTTAAGAAAATTGAACGCACTCATGCAATCACAAACACACAGGCCAATAATTGCAGTGCAATGGACATGAAATAAGCATTAGCTTATGAGCGTGACATATTCATGTTTTCCACATTGGAAAAGAAAAAAAATCGTTCATCGTTGTATTGTGTTTTTTTTTTCTATTTGCTATATTTCGCAGGAGCTATACTTGCATGGGAATCGACTAACTCATTTGCGCCAATGCGATCGCTATCTACCCGTATCGATAGAAACACTTACATTGGACCATAATAATATCGCTGACTTGAACGAAATTTGTACGCTAAGTGGATTAACGGCACTCAATAGCATTTCAATTCAAGAGAATCCATGTGTTCAAATGACGAATTCAGTGTAAGTAGACACGAACAAACTGAAATTACACACAATCGCAGTAACTGCTGACCGACTTGACACATTTATCCAGTTGACGATGTGTGTGTGTGTGTGTGTGTGTGTGTATGTGAAGAAAAAACCACATACACAGCATAAATTGGTTTTGTTCGCATTTATAATGTGTTCATGTTGTTCGTACGAACTTTGCCATTTTAGTTTTGATTTTTCTCTTCTGATTGCGCTCACTCTAATTCGAATTGTTTTGTGGTTTCGTATCTTTTTCCGCTTCGTCATCCATAGTTTCATATACAAGAGTACCGGATTCGATTATCGACCATTTGTGCTAAACTGGTGCATGACTGTCAAAGTAATCGATGGTTTTGCAGTGAATCCAATCGAAAGCCTAAAAGCCGAATGGCTATACAGCCAAGGTCGTGGCCGACAATTTCGTATTGGTGAACAAATTGAGCTAGCCAAATACTTGAGCTCAGTGTGTCCACTCACTGGCGAAGCTCTTGAAAACGAAGAGGATCGCAAACTTCGACTCATTTTAAGCAAAGCACAACAACATCAACGACAGCTTAAAGAAGAAATCTCTGGTAAGTGATACTTCTTTACTCTCTTATGAAAACGAAATTGATTTTCATTAGAAATCGTTTTGCGGAATGTGACGTTTATTTATAATAAATATTACAATTCTATTAAAACAGATAATTCGCATTCATCAGCCAATAATTCACCATCAACGAATCGGCGACGTGGAACATCGAATCGAATACAATCACCAAGAGGTAAGACAAACCATCTAAATATCTATTCGAAACCCAAATCGCTTTTTTACTTCATGTATTCAACGGTTTTTGCTTTCAGTTTCACGGTTGGGAAGAGCCAATTCGGGCTCGCCAGATTCAATGTCGAGCAGCTACCATGGAAATACGTCGTCATCGTTGAACAACGATGCGAATAATCTGATTCAAATGTCGTCATCGTTGATTGAAAATGTGAACGCTGAGAAAGGGAATATAATGGTTCAAAGTTTAGATCCAACAATTCTGAGTTCACCCTCATCGAAACTAACATCAGAATCGACTAGCGTTCGTTCAGTAGTCCCTCCACTAAATGGTTCGTATAGTTTTACATCTGTATTTAATATTCAAGTCAAATTATTGTCATGGTCATCATGCCCTATGAATGTAAATATGTCGTTCAAATTCACATCTAATTCAATCATCCCTTGCAGACTATCAAACACGTCAGTGCCCATTGGTGGCTACATCGAAAATAGTTCCAGTGCCGGAAACATTAATGAGCCCTGATTGCCCGCCACTAAATGTTGTACATCAAAGTGTGATCCATTCAACGCCCAAGACCGAACCATCCTTGCCAAACCAAAAAGTATCGTCGATTAAATCAACCAAAGGTTCGTTTCATACACATTACTCATTTTTCTTCTCATGATGTTTTCTCTCTTTTCTCACTATTTTATTAACAAATCCTCATTAACCAAATTCATGCAGAATCGAAATTAATGTCACCAAAAAGTCGCACATCATTGACTAAAAAGCAGGAGAAATCTCCCGTTTTGAATGTACGCAAAAATAATTCGATTAATACGGCACTAAAGGCACATCAAACGACTAACCATTCGCACAGTGATTCGCCAAGTGTGAAGAAAACATTGGCACACAAAACACAATCTCCACCACCGCTGCTTGCCCCAGTCAAACAATCGGTCAGCTATACTCCTGACAATATGAGTAACGTAAGCTCGGACGATGATAGCGACCACTTTAGCGCCGATAAACTCAAGACTATACGAAACAAAGCAGCACAAAGGTAACGACTAATTGGCTAATTAATAACAAAATTAACGAAAAAGGGAAACTACGTTGGATTGGGACATTTTTTTAAATTAAACATGATACATTGTTTCTATGTAATTCTAATGCGATATTTTGTCCATTCAGATCTCAGGAACATAGCCAATCAAAAGATAACACTGATGCAAGTTCATCGAAACCCAAGCTTATTAATCAAAATTCAACCGAAGAGTCGGCAATTGTGATTCAAAAGATATGGCGCGGTTACAATACACGCAAAATCAACAAACACATTGCAAAGAATTTGCAGAAGAATCGAACTCAGCAACACATCGAGTAAGATTTTGGTTTCGTTTTAAATCTTGAAAAATTCGAAGCATTTTTTTATATTTACTTTGTCTGAATTTTGTAGAAAACTATCGCATGACATGGAAACAACCAAAGTTGCCCTAGAAAATGAACGAAAAATTCAGCAGCTTCAAATGCAGGCGATAAACGCTCTGTGGAAGAAAGTGTCAACGCTGCAGCCACCAGCTGTAAATGCAAGTGCAATTGAAACAGCCGCTTCGAGCGCAAGTTTGGAGCCCAATTCAACAGCTGTGGTGCAGGATTTAGCTAAAACATGTTCGGTTCTAACAAACCAGGTATAGAATTGAATAAGAGATGAAATATTTCAATGAGAGACGTATTTTTTTTCTCAATAAACACTTGGATACTATTGGAGAACTAAACAACTTTCTCACATCATCCTAGGTTCAACAACTGCAAGGATCAATGCGAGACATAATCCAGTGCATGAGTGTGCTTTACAAGCTACCGAATCAAGGCGAAGCTGCTGGTCTCAGTTTGGAAGAGAAAAAGCCAGAGGTAAAAGACAGTTCGAGCACCCAAACAGAAATCGTAGCTGTTCATACGCCGCAGGTAGAAAACTTGCCGTTTCCATTCGCAAGTAAATTACCGCGTCCATCCACATTGTCGCTGACCGACTCGAATGGGTCCAGTGCTTCGATTCGTAAAATATCTGAACGCGAAGGTGACGAAACCACTGACAGCGAGAGAAAATTAGACACTGCTGAGTCAACGAGTACCGATAACAAAGATGAAACGCCCGAAATATCGGCCAAAAGTGATGGCGATGGAAATCAATCGAAGAAAAATTAAATCGTCTCAATTTTTAAATCGTAAAGCGAATTTAACTGAACTACTTCAATGGAAATATTTCGTGATTTCTGTTTGGACAAAAAAAAGAAGCAAACACTAACTCCATAAAAACCACTTACTCATGTACAAACAAAGAAATAGAAAACGAACTATGCCGTTTGGAAAAAAAACTATGATTGTTAAAACTATTATATTGAACATTGAATATGCATGGAAAACAAATTTAAGCAACAAATCCGTAACCATAACTCAAAATCGCGAACGTATTAATACTTGACCAGTGGTACATTGATTTTGAACGAAAAATTATTTTATCTGAAATTAACTATTGCTATAAATGAATTTATACATCCCTCCGGTAACCAATTAATTAGGCATATTGATTTATGAGACAAACAAAAAATCAACACACACATTTTAAGCGATAAATGCTTTCGACAAAAATTCAAACGAAGTAAATGAAAAAAATCCGAGACAAAAAAAAACGTCAAAATCTTTTGTGTGTTAGCTTCAAATGTGAAATAAGCCAAAACATATGTAAAATTGAAAAAAAACACAAAATTAACTGTTATTGCCTCGCACGATATTTATGGAATATGAGCTAAACCAACTAAATGGTTGGAATTATGTTCAAAAAAAGAGTCCTTTTGCTTGACAAAAGATATAAGGGAAAACAAACCAAACAAAGAACATTTTTTATAGCGCGCTAACCGTGGCTTATTCTTTCTCAGAATATCGTTTTTATTTCTAAGAAAACCGAGAAGTTCTCTCGGCGAGAACACAAATTTTATAATGATTTTCTAAATGCAACAAACAATTGATACAATGAATTTCATACACGAAATCAGGAGACGCGTTTAATTCAAATTGATTTTGTTTAATTTTTTTAGAAAATCCCATTCAATTTCGTGATTAAAATTTAATCAATTAGATATTTAGATGGAAAAGAAGAAACGTTCAAACAGAAATCGGTTTAATTTTATTTTAATTTCTAGCGAGATCAGTATTGAACAAAAAAAATAGCATTTTAATTTTCCCACACACATACACAAAAATCCCCATCTATCGATTGATTGTGATTTAAAATTAGACAGCTAATTGAACACCAAATTGAAAAAAAAACAACAACATAGAATCTAATATGCAAAGCGCTTTTATTCAGAATTTAAATTATCTCATAGTATTAAACACTAGCCGTTCAACAACGCAATCCCGTAGATTTTTTTCATTTAGAATTTAGATGTGATTTTATCGAGAAACAAAAATGATTCGGTTGACATTTTTTATACCTTACCTATTTTATTTATGTGTTCATTTTTAAGAGGCACTTGATTCCAATTTAACACTCATTTAGAAAAGATCAATAGACGCTTCTGTTTTGTAGATGTAATCGCATATTTAAAAAAAACTCTCAATGATTTGTTGTTGATTTTAAGTTATTTATTTATTTAATTAATTGATCCCAGAAATTCGTACAATTTCACATATTCATTTTAGTGTTCTAATGAAATAAATTCACTTTAAAACTCAATTTAGTTCATTATTTGTCTGTGTCTTCTTTTCCCGTAGAAAAAATACATTTACTTAGTTTTTGTTTCAACAATTCCATACATTCCGGCCATTAGATAGCCCCAATTCATGCAATTCGAAGGTGTTATATCTGCGAGTGGCGGCATAATCGGTTCGTCATTGCCTTCATAAACATACGGTAAGCGTAGCACCCAGTAGGCACTTTGGGTTAATTTTGGTGGCTCCGCCAGTCCAGTTGTGAATGTGTAGCAATTCTTGTCGCCTGTACGAATCTGTGGATCAAAGTGAAGAAGAAGACAAATGAAAAAGAATGCAAGAATGGAATAAGTTGAAGAAGTGTCAAGTTAATTTTGTTTCAATTACTCTTACTTTTGGCTCCAATATGATATTGACTGGGGCTTTCGGTGTAACAATATGTACTCGCATTAATTGAGCTACACTTGGTTTTGCGTTGCGGCACGGACATGGGAAATACAATGGCATGTCGTTGAAGACGATTTTACTGCCTCCGTCTTTGACGATTCCTGCGAAAAATGAAAGTTTATACGTGAAGGAAAATTCGATAAATTACAAGAAGACAGGGCGATTTAATAGACTCAATGAAAATGTAGTGAGTCAGAGGGTAAGTTACCTGATCCACCTCTCAGAATAGTGTTTGGGCTGCTCATGAAAAATCGATGACCACGCGGGCATTCATATTCGCAGCCAACGAAAATTTTCAACATAAACACTTGACCATCGGAGTCATCTTTCGAAACGGGCTGAGGTTTGCGGCGATGTCGTGCTTTATCCAACGTTCGAGCCCATGACGCTGCATTTTCCAAACGAACTTGAACGTCCCATGGTAATAAAAAGTTGGCACCAGACAAAAAACCGCTTTGAGCGTGCTCGGGAATTCCTGAATTGTGCGAGTAAACCGAGCTATGACCAACGCAAACCAGAGACCAGCTTGAAAACTGTGGCAATAATCCAGCTGGGCTCAGTGTATGCACCATGCCCGATAGATATTCAGTCGTTGATGGTTGCCGATAGATTCCTTTTGCCAGGCATTCTTCATTCTCTTCGACGCCAACTTTGATGACGATTTCATTGATTGAGTTTTCGTCACTTGCCTCGGCAATGATCTCATGATCCGATGAATTATTCTCATTTGATTTGGCATCACTAGCTGGATCGTTAGATTCATTGTTTTCGTCATCAGAAAAAGTTAATCCCGAACCAATGCTCAACGGATTCGCCAGTTGAGATGGCATACTCAGCACTTGATAATCATCATCGTCTTCTTCGGCTATATCCTCTTTGTCCACGACCGTCTTTTCTAGTTCGGCAGCACTACGAAATGAAACAAACAGAGTTGAGATTAAAAAAGAATTTGAAAAGATTGAAATAAAGAGTTTTTGAGAGTTGCCACCAACCGATAATCATTGATCGATGGTTCAAAAACGGCAAATGGAATGCTTTCCAATTTCGGACACATCGTACAGCTGCCCATCATGATTTGATAAAATTCGTAATTAGCCTGGCGCAACGTGTACGGATCATTTCGTCTACCTTGCGTTCGCCCACAATTGCAAGTCGATATGATGGTTTCGGCACTATTGTGGCCACCATCGCCTGATAGAATTTCATGCTTTGGCATTGCACACGGATTGCCACGTAAACTCAACACCTCGCACTGTTGACGACCATTCAACCAAACGTCATCACATATTTCAGTCAGTTTCTTTTCGCATACAATCAAATGTGGCCCTCTTCCGTATTTCTTCAGCATAGCAATGCTCTGCAAAATCTTTTGCTCGTGATAGTTCTTGCTATAAAATGATGGAAGCATCTCTTTGTAGTGCTCTTTGCCACGTTCAAGTCCATATTCACAGCATTCTGAATAAAATCTGAAGAAGAAAAATGCTTATTGCTCTGAATTGCACAAGTTTAGAATCATTTTACCTGTCATCGATATCGATGATCCGCGGGAAGTTCTCCAAATAGGATTTCTGTGGAATAAAAATGGATTGAAGGTCAAAATTTGCGAGTGAATGGATGATGTAAGTGTTTGTAACATACATAATCCGAGTCATTTGGCTCAAAACTGGGATTGTCTGGATTTTCAACGAAGATTTTATGCAGCAACTTGAACATCTCATACCATGATTTACCGGAAGGAATCTGAAACAGCCAGAAATTATGAAAATGATCCAATATCAAAAAATGATTATCAAGCAAATTGGATCCACTTTGTCAAGTATGAACATTTTCCCTAGCATTTTCTTCTTACCACAAAATGACTTTTGCCCTTATACTTGGCGATGCTATCATCGAATCCAGTTTGTAATGCCTCATCCACATGCTCTTTGATTAATTGAAGCAGGCGATTTGTCTTTTCGGACCAAACATTCGTGTTGTTCACTGTTTTATACTTGCTCAACGGCTTTGCAAATCCTTTAAACGGCCTGATTTCATCGTCACTGTCATTGTCTTCTCCATCGCTATGCAAACCGTGTCTTTCTTTGTTTATACACGTCGCCAACTCGTTGACAGATTGCGTAATTGGATCGGTGCGCAAATTCGGATTTGTATTCATGCACACAAAGCGCTTATTCCGTGGAATCGAAAATAACGAATTCAAACTGAAACAGCAGAGGTATTTTTTTATTATTTCCAGTTGATCAAGAGCAGAAGTAGTTTTTTGGCTCATTGCTACTTTTCTTAAAATTGGGTATTTTGAACCTTGCTATTCAATTGATTGCTTCAAGCCTGTCAATTACCTATTATTCGTAATCACAAATTCATTTCTCAGCATTTTATAGATACAGTCTTCAATCTCAAACTCATATCGCTGAAGATTGTCCACGTTGGTGTATTCATGAAGCGTTTTCTCGAAGTAGAAGATGAATCGAGGCGAGCATAATCGTCCTTCTTTGCCGATTTGTGAGCCAGAACTGGAGTTTTTCAGAAATTTCGGAAGAAATTTCAAGACATGTTGCTCCCTGTAACAATCAAATCAAATCAAACCAGTGAAATGAATGGTTCAACACATGTTTAAAATGACAAATTTGATTTTATCGCTTTTCGATATCCAAAATTCCGTTTTATCAATTGTTTCAAAGCGCAACCTATAGTTTTCCTTACCTAATCACCTTTAGCGCCTTGAAGATGCTTAAATATGACGTGTCAAACACGTTGTTCGGCTCCACCAATACAATAATATGACAAATTTGAATGGCAAACAAGAGCATCTGTGAGAATTTGGCTCGAACAAGAGTATGCAAAGAGTGAATAGCACTGCTACGTCGTTTGCTTCCTCGTTTTTCCTCGGTTGGTTGTTCTTCTTTCTGGTCCATTGCTGCTTTTGTCATTCGTTCTATCAGGAATTGTTCCATGACCATCTCGTCGAACGTAGTTTGAAAATGGATGAAAAGACTCTTGCCCTCTGCTTCATTGAAGTAAAAACGAATTTGTCCATTTTGTACGATGGCATTTGGTTCTGGCGTCAGCTTGACCATATCAAATCCAGCCATTTTGTTACATTCCGGGTCGACTGACTTGCCAATCACTCCAATGACCACCAAATTGTGGTCATCGCGAAACAGTCTTGAACTGGAGGAAAATTAATGCTTATTACATCGTAATGGTTTTACCCATCAAAATAGAAATGTTTCTAACCTTAATTCCGGCGGAATGTCCGGAAAAATACCACTCAGTATTCGACTCATGGTTTTAATAAAGAAGAAAAATATTCTTTCCTCGCAAAATGAAACAAAATTGTTTACTTCGTTTTACATTCTAAATAAACACATTTTATTCGATCAACATTCACAGACACCGGATTGTGCTAACTTGTCAATTGACTTGACGTATGTGTCATGTGTCAAAATAAAGAGAGAGAGAAAAACACTATAAACAAAGTGAATTGTCAAAACCGTTCGTTCCACTGCAATACCAGCTCCATTGCGTAAATTACTTTGAAAATATTGTCAAACGTTGAAATGCGCATTTTTTCAGTGGTTATTGATGGTGAACGATTTTGATCGGTTTTTTGTTAATTCTGCTCATAATACGGTGGTAGTACAGAAGTGAAAGAAATGGCGCTGTGTCGAAACACCAAATGTTGCTATTTTCAAACCAATCCGTTTGGCGGCAACGGTGTCAATTTCAAACTATCGAATACGTGAGGTGATGTTCGCCGCACACACTTTCATATCAGGTGAATGAAACAGAAGTACAGTAATCCGAAGCGACGCCACTTTCGTCATTGACTTTCTTCACAACACACCAAACCGTTTGATTGCCAATACGCAAAAAGAGAATCTCGTAGTAATTTTACACGAAAAAGTATCACAGTTAATTTGATTATATCAGAAAAATATTCTATTTAATCCCAATTGAATTGAAATAGAAGAATTTTTGTAAATATGTGACCCATCCGAGTAATATTGCATATTTGATTCATTTCCAACTTAGGAAGGGGGACATAAGAAGCGGACACACTTGAGAAACATTGTGAGCGTTTGAGGAAAGATTTCAACAAACAAAACAGTTGTCGATCAGTAAAGACAGGTAAATCAATTCAAAGCAATGAAAATTCAGATAACGGAACGAAAGAAAGAACGTACATCGAAAATAATGCTTCATGTTTTTTTCCTTCAATCGACTTAGGACTTCTGAGCGACCATTTTTAACGCCACTTTCAACATCACATTCGTGTAGTGGAACTCGGAACAATAAAGAGAGACATTTTCGATCGATAAATTCCAAGGTAATATTTTTGATAAACATTCAATATTTTGCTCTTGAGCTAATACCAATTTCCATTTTTCTCGTCAAATCCAGTACAATCAGCCATGGCTGATGTTCCACCGACTAGGCAAATGAGATTGCGGCCAAATGCAGGTATGTTCGATCTGGTCATGAATAGAAATCGGTTTGGACTAATGCGAAGAACCATCCATCGCGCCACAGCAACCAAATCAACCAAATCAGCCGATGAAATCAAACACAAGATCGCACTGCAAATGGACCCAAACAACAACGATGGAGAAAGTGTGAAGGTTGAACCAGTTTCAGTCGTCCCAGTAAAACCAAAATATCATCCAGTTCCAATCTTCGCGGTGAAACCAAAGCAAGTTGCTGACCATGGACGAAAGTGGATGACACCAGAGCGACCGGTACAAACGAATATAAAAACAAATCCATCTTTATACGATGCATCGAAGCCGGTACAAGACATGACTTTAAACGAAGAATCCATGTTCCAGATTTTCAACAATTTGACGTTGAACGAGCTCTGCAATACAGCAATCGCATACGATGAAATGAAACTGGCCGCTCAGAAGTTCTTTGAAGTACAATACACAAAGGTAAATTTGGCCTGGCTGATTGATGATGGCGCCGACAAGTTCACTTTGCTTCAAGCCCAGCGCTTGTTGCAATGTTTTGGCCAATTCATATCGACGCTCATCGTAAACAGCAATCAATTGGAAGAGGCTGATCAGAAAGGGAAGCTGCTGGAATTTATTGAACAACACTGCGCTGGCGTGCTGTTCTGGGATTCAAAATAATTTGTTTCATCACATTTTTTTCTCTTCATAGTTCATACATAAATTACCTGTGATTTTGAGCTCTTAAGCAATTTGCTTAGGTGCCAAATATCGATAGAAGATAACAAAATTTCCACTAGAAATTAGCTTTTTTGTATACAATTTGTATATTTTATTAGTAAAAATGCAAAAATCAGCTGAATTGAATCATAACAAATATAAATTTACAAAAAGTGTTCATATAGAAAGAAAGTATCAAAATATGTTGTTAAAATTGTCGTCACAAGAGACCTGAAATAAAATTGACGCTGGAAAAAGAAAATAATATCATCGGTTGTTGATAATTTGCCTTAATTTTCACAATACAATATCCGAAGAGTCCTATTTGAAATTTTAAACAATTTGTCCTTGAACGAGCTTTGAAACACAGCCGACGTGTCCGATGGACTAAAACTGGCCGCATAGAAGTACTTCGAAAAACAGAAAGGTACATTTGGTCTGGCTAGTTGATGACGGTGCCGACAAGTTCACTTTGCTTCAAGCCCAGTGGTTTTTGCAGTGTTTCGGTAAATTCGTATCGACGCTCATCAACCAATTGAAAGAGGACGAAGAGAAAAGGAAGAGGCTGGAAGTGATTGAACAGCACTGTGATGGTGTGCTATTTTGGGATACAAGGTACATTTTTCTATGGCATGCATGACATCTTTAATCATAAGATAGTGATAAGGAAAATGGCTATGATTTTGAGCTTCTCTTTTTGTTCAAGTGCTATATGATGGCAAAAGACAATTGAAACCAAGATAAACATAATTTTTCTGATTAATTACCGATTTTTTATATACTAATTTCATATTTAATTAGCAAAAATCGACTGAAAGATGAAGCATAATCGAATCGATCTGAAAAGGTTGTCAAAATTGTCATCGCCAGAAACATGAAAAATGGCCGCTGAAAAAAACATTCATATCATCGGTTGTCGTTGTCCATTTTTTGCAATAGATTTTGCGTCGCAGATTGAAACATGACACAGAAAGAAAAACAAACAGTTCAATCCGCCCGAGTGTACCATTTGGAATTTGCATTGATTTGAATTCGCAATCGTGCGATTGTGTTAGTTAGCTGTGATGCCGTGCTGTGGCTTTCGACTCAAACACAACAAGCATCCCTTCTCTCTTTCGCAAGTTGAATCGTGTAATCTTTCTCGTTTGATGACGTGCAACCTGTAAACCAGCGTCGTTCTTTCTCACAACAACGAGTGAGTGAAGCATTTTTCAACTCAGACTGTCATCAAAAACACATTGTTTCGTTGGCGCTTCGTGATTTTTCTGCGAAAAATCGATTCAATATCACCGAATAGCCATCAATTTGTTGAAAGTAAGTACATAATCATGAAAATTCGATTGGATCTCAAGAAATTTAGTGCCAAAAGCTAAAAAAAACGAGAAAATTTCAAGGATTTTGGTGCAACAAAACGTAACATAACCAAATTCACACGAAAATCGCGTTACAGTGAAAAGTGTTTCCATCGTTGTTGTTGTTGCCTTTTTTCGAACGACGCATCAACTGTGTTCATTTTGTTTATTCGTAGGACACTTTCAATCGAAATTTGTTTGCCGCACAAAGCCGAAGTTCAACAAACGGTAACGGTAAAACTGACAATGATTAGCATTTAATTGAACATTTTTTCAAACACATTTCATTTCTTTTCATCAGAGATTTGTGAAGAATTTCATCGGCTATACCAATATCGTTTTGATTCACGATGGAAGGAGAACAACCACCATCAAAGTGCGCCAAGCTAAGCGACACAAACACAGAATCGGATGTCAAGCCGAAGCCTGACCCATCATCGGCGCCGGTTGACACAGAACAGCGCAAACGAAAGGTTCCCACAGCCAACGCTGGTTCACCGAAATTGGATTCGAAGGATGAAGCAAAAGCTGGCCCATCAACGGCATCGGCTCCCAAGGAGGCTTCATCGACGTTTCTCGATTTGGACGATCAATGCCAAACCAAGATTTTGGAGCAAATGTCACCCAACGTTTTAAGCGCGATGGCTGAGGTATGCGTCAAGTACAAGGAGATTGCGCAACGCTTCTTCGTCACCAAGCATCGCGACTTCAATCTGTCATCATTGATCGAAACGCCAGATGGCAAATTCACATTGGTCCAGGTACGCCGATTGCTGTACAATTTCGGCCACTTGATTGCGTCGCTCACCATAAATTTGGATGGGCTTAACGAACGCGGTGGTGTCGGTAAGCTGCTCACATTGGTCAGCAAATATTGCACTGACACGCTCACCGAATTGACATTCGAAAATCAGCCAAACCATTCGCTCGTTGGCATCAGTGGAATGACCGAGTACGTGGGAATTTCAATGCTTGGCATGGAAATGATGATGAAGGTATTAAATTGACGAGAAAATGTAACAATTCTTTGATTAATAATTGATTTGATTTTCCCTTCTTTTGTTCATGGTGAAGGGTTCACCACCAGGCCAATACGGCACACGCAGCAAAACGGTTTACCGCCGTGGGCAATCATCACAGATTCAAGAGCTGCACCAAATGAACAACTTGGCCGACTTGAACTTGGCGGACTTGATCAACCACCGTTTCGGATAGAGCCGACAGCAGCACATGCCGACCACATTGACCACATTGACCACATTCAAGCGATTTGCTTAAATGCACCAAGTCATTCCACATTGACGACTCTTTTTTTTGGAAGAGAAACAACTCTTTTGTCGAAGAAAAAACATACACAAAAGACAATTGTTACCCATACATATTCATTTTGGTTCCATGAAGGATTTTTGTTAGCCATTAAGGCACATATTCTAAGACAGATTTATACATTTTGATGAAATTTATATAAATTGAAATAATTTACTGTTTACTTGTTAAACCTCGGATTTGGTTAAGAAATTGAATAGAATTATGAAACGTTCCTTTTTTTGAATAAATTTATCATGAAGATAAAATTGAATCGAAAAATTCCAATTGCATTACCAAATTAATCATCCAGTTTCAAGGCATCTCATCGAATTGCTCATGCATTTGCAGAGCATCGATAGTAAACACCTTCTTCGTTTTGTGTCGACAATACCGTTAGGAGATATCGTACATTTGAACGTAAGCTATTTCTACATCGCATTCTCTCAAGTGTCAAACAACCGCCAAATTTAGCTCATTTTTTCGTTTGACACACGATGGAGCAGACATTGATTTAAGTGTTCATCATTGAAATCGTTGTTTCCCTAAAATTCTGTGAATATTTGGAAATTATCGCTAGAAAAGGTAAAGTGGCATTATTTAGCATTGATTGGCATTGATTTTTTTTTCAAATTTGTATCATTGAATTCGGTTTCTATCCAAAGAACACACTGTAACATAGAAAAGGTGAGACGATACTGTGTTAAAAAGGTGAGAAAAACTGTTTGGATTTGATGCAGTACGGTGAATAAGCATAAGCTAGAGCCCATAAACAAAAGCGAAGCCGTAATCATTTCCATCGGAATTGGAATCATCGTTAATCATTCAATTGAATTGTTGGGTAAGTATTTCTTTAGCTATCATTGGTTTTTTTAACCTCTCCATTCAATCACTGTGAATGTTTGTTCGTTTGCTTTAGAATTATCGCCATCGAAATCGTGTTGAAAATGTTGGACGACGCACCACCGCCAACCAAGCGATTGAAGCTCCAAAAGAAGCCATATTCCGGCTCAAACAAAGAAAATCACAATCCCGACTATATTCCGATGGGCAAAAAGGAGGATGTTCGCAAACGTAAGGTGCCTGTTCGAAAACCAACTCAACCTCACATTTCGGACTTGAATGCATACGTTTTGCTTGAAGTGATCGATTATCTCTCGCTTGAAGGTATAACATTTGGATACGATTTGTGCTTTGAATGAATAATTGCAATGGATATTTTCATTGGTGTCATTTTAGATTTGTGCAATTTGGCGGAAACAAGCCGTCGTATGCGACAACTCGCCCGACTATCGTTCCAGTTCCGAACAAGCCATGCGGACATTCGATTGACCAACGCATCCGACATGGTACTTTTGGGACGTTTATGGGGCAACTTTGGGGATATGATCGCATCGGTCAACATCTCGATTCGCCACTAGAAGTATATTTGGCTTCTGTCTGTTTTCCGTCTGTGTGTCAGTTTTATGATAATAGTGTCGACGAGACAATGATTTGAAAACAGCCATCGAAGCTAATTACATCGGGTGCCAACAGACATGCACATTTAGACAACGTTTAAATGTTTGCATCGTCGGAAATGAATAGAATTGTTTAATTTTTAGTTGATCTAAATTTGTAATAAGAAAATCTGAATATTTGGGGGAATATTAGCCCATTCGAAGAAAATTGACAAAAAACAACGAAGAAATCAATTTCAAAACTGACTTCTTTCTAAAATTAGTATTATCCATTTTTTTATGTATAAATTGCAAATAATCTGGTTAAAGTAAGGGATATAGAAACATTTTTTAACAGGGAACATATTCATCGACGTTTTGAGAGAAAAGAAACATTGACTAAAGAAGGAAAAGAATTGAAAAAAAATCATTAGAACAAAGAAAATTGTGAATACGAGTAAATTGAATAAAGTTTTGTCGTTGTCTATCTTTCAAACGTTCTCTTTTCTAATGAAAATACCAACACATGAGTCGGTAACGGAGCCAATGATAATGTATATTGAACATTAACCCCACGACCGAACAAAAACACACACAGAGGCCATGTGTACTGCGATCATTAAACATTCTGTCTCCCTCACGTACACACACACACACACACCATTAGAACGGTGCGGCATGCCTTGTGTCGGTGCACGTTGTTGCACAAACCATTTGCTATTGGCTTGCAAATGTCAAAGTGTTTCGCTCGTCAACAGTCGCACACTGAAACTAATCACAGCAACACATTTATTTGGAGTTTGATGCACGTTCGGACTTTTGGATTAAAATATCTATTGAGGTAAGGAGCAATCGAATTAGTCATTGGCAGTAAAGTGATTTGATGAGTGAAAATTGTGAAAAAAACATTGATTTTTGATATGTTTTGCGTTTAATATTTGCCGGCTTGTCAAAATCAGCATCAGTTTCATACACAATTTAGCAAGATGTTACAACATGGTTTAAACTTGACCATCGTTTATTGAATATTGACATTCACTTGACTTATTTCCGAAAAGTGTGTGTCAAAACTACATTTTCATTGGCAAATCGTTTGACAAAAAGAAACGTACATGAATATTTTCTCATCTAACTGTTTTCATGAATGGTTGTCTCTTTGCAGGAGTCAGTTGTGGACTTTTGACCATTGAACAATCAGCGATTCGATTGACCATTGAACTTCGAGTGAACCGTGTAAAATGAAGCGAAAATTATCCGAGCATGTGGACCATACGTATGGATTGAGATCGATGGCAAAGCGGTCAAAGCCAACGATACAGTTGAATGCGAAAGTAGCTGATCGCCAGATTGCCAGAGGTCGAAAAAGTGATTTTCCATTGAAGTATGCCGTTGTGGTGTTGCATGATATTGGAAAGGAAGTGGCACGATTAACACAACAATCACAATGTGCAGCCCCAGCTACATCAATCACACCAACCACTCCAATCACAACACCATATTCCCACTTCATGGAACTGAATGATCATTGCATCTTGGAAGTTATGGATTTTTTGACAATCACCGAGTTGTGCGCCATGGCTGAGGTAAATTGAATAGAGTTTTGTCGTCATCTATCTTTCAAACGTTTTCATTTCTAACGAAAATACCAACAGGTGTCGGTGCGGCTAAAAAAGCTGTCGGAATACTTCTTTCGCGTGAAATTCGGCCGATTCTTCAGCATGGAGCACTTATTGAATGGTACGGATAAAATTGGCATCAAACAAGCTCGTCGTTTGTTTCAAAATTTCGGTCATTTGATTACATCGTTGCACGTGTCACGAAAATGGTTTGTTTTCGATCTACCGTATCGAAATGCATTTAAGGGCCAACGACAATTGCTCACGCTGATCAATGAGTACTGCTCCAAGAATCTAAAAACATTAACGCTGCGCCATTTCTGGATCAATCCCGAATTGATTATGGAACATTTGCCAGTCTTCATGCGACTGCAAACGCTCAACTACTATCGTCTATCGTGCTACTGTAGCGAAGAAAAAACGTTTGCTCATTTCGGAAACATCGTGTCAAAGATTTTCGAATTCAATCAGTTGACGCATCAAATGCCGCAATTGGTTCAACTGGTATGAAACGATTGCCGGTTAGAAAATAAGTTCAAGTGCCAAAATGATACCAGATTATCATTAATAAAAATGCAGAAAAGTAACAAAAACATAGAAATAAACGTTATAACAAATAGTATGCGAAAATGAACGCAATTTTTATATAAAAAATGTTAAACTTAAGTTAAATATAAGTTTTAAGCTAAAAGTCTAATCAAATATAGTAGCGATGGACTTATGTTCAGAACCTGTTTCCCAAGAAAAGAAATCTCCAAATATGTTGAATTAAAATAATAGAATTTTTAGCATTAAGTAACTACTTTGACACCTTAAGTAAACTAATTTATTTTCAGCGAATGATAACAAATTATCAGAATGTTTATTGAACGCATTTGCTGTTGACGAATAAAATACATTAAAAGTGCAATTTTGTGCCGGAACATTTATTTTTTTGTTGTTGTTGTCACCATGGAATAAGCTTTAAAATTCAAATAGAAATATTCTGAGTGCTGATTTGTTTATTCTGAAAGCTTTTGCTCTTGGCTCTAAGTTAAATTGCAAGAAAACATATACATTCAAAATCGATAATATTGTCACAAATGATGATCGCCAAGGATGATGTCATCGTTTTCGTCATCGTAACGATCGGGTAAGCAGACGAAGAATTCAATCAAATTCATGAATGGACCTCGAGAGAATGGATTTTGGTAGCGTCCACGTTTATCGCGCAAATATGCATACCGCTTATAATTGAACATCTCATTTGTGGTTAGATTCATGCAAGCGTGCAGGATCTGAAGGGGGAGAAAAATGTTGTTTCAACAAATTAGAATTTTCTCCCTTATTTTCAATGAGTTCAGTAATGAAATTTTGAATGAAAATAAATTGAATTACAACGAGAGAGAAAGAAAAAAATCCTACCGAGGTGCAAGTAAGAATCCAACCGAGACCACAGAAGGTGACCGCCTCTAACAGCCCAAGCATATAGAGTATGGTAAATCCTTCGATCATAACACAGTATAAGGCAAAGTAAATTGTGAATGAGCAATTGATAGCCACGCTCAGTACAAACAGGAAAAACCACATTCGGTTTCTCAGTCCAACGCAATTGTAGATGAATGGACAGTGATGATCGAAGAAGCTGACACATCTAAAAATTAACGAAAATAAACATTAAATATGTTGATAGAGGAAACAAATGTGGGTTTGCATCTATACGCACCTATTGCATACGCGGCAGTGCTTCGCGCGAAGTGGTCTCAAGCAACGGCAACTATGGCAGAGTCGTGTCAGGCTGAGATTCCGTTTCTTCCATTTTTCCTAAAATTCGATTCAGTTTTAATATTGTGTTATGGAATCGGAAAATTATTTCGAAGAGAAATGTGATTATTCAAAAAAAAAAAATAACTAGGTTATCCGCACCAAGTATGGAATTTGTCGGATCGCTCGATAGTATTGATCTGAGTTCAAAGGAATGTAGCCCGGATCGCGACGATTTGCAATAATCCAGCTTATCCACATCAAGATGTTCCAATAGATGAAGCAGTAGTGCGATTTTCGCAGAAGGTTCCATGTTTTTGGAATAACGCGTATCATATACATGGGATAGCACCAAAGCAAAACTGAGCATACAAACAAAAGTAAAGGCCCTTTTGAATTTCCCGCACCGCCAAACAGTAGTCCCCACACTTCTGACAATGGTGGAAACCAACGTGATCGTTTCTTAATCATATTCTTCAACAACTTTACAATGTCCAAGTGACGATGGCTTTGAGCAAGCTGTGGCAATGGAAGATACACATGGTTGAACGGAACGGAATAGATTGGTCTATTTTATAAACAGGTACTTACGATTAATGGTGTCTTGCCATTCTTATCCTTTGGCTCCAGATCAACATTGTTCTTCTCGCAAAGCATTCGTACACAATATAAATTGCCGGATAAGCATGCCAAGTGCAATGGTGTTGATCCAAAGTTGTCGGTTTTTTGCAGATGAACTCCGGAGTACATCAGCAATCGCATTAAATCAACATGACCTTTGTAAGCGGCCCAGTGCAAAGCGGTGTCACCATTTATATCAGTTAAATGATTCTGTGCATTCATACCGAGCAAATAAGCGGCCGTCGCTGTACGGCCATACATGCAAGCAGTCATTAGCGGTGTTAAGCCTTTTAAATCAGCTGCATTCACACCGACACCAGCCTGGAGCAGCACTTGAACCACAGCTACAGAAAATAGAAAAGAATGAAATGTATCAACATTGTTATTTTCAAGTGAGTTGAAGATTTTGACCATTACATACCAGCATGACCTTTGCGACAAGCCCAATGAATTGGCCTTGGTCCTTGTGTTCCCAAACAACGCAAGTCGACTGGAGCATTACGCTCAACCAAATATCGCATCATATCAACATTTCCATCGAGCGCGACCCAATGAGCTGGTGTATAACCATGTTTATCACGAGCACTCAACGTTTCAATTCCGAATTTCTCCACGAAATTCTCAACGTCAGCCAATTCACTGTGTATCGATTAGTAATAAAAACAAAAGAGGATAGAACGGGTATCGATTAGATTGTATCGGTCAAACCAATTAATTTGTTTTTCCTATGACCAATCAATTTGTTTCTTTTCTTTCTGTGACTCAACTCACCCATTTTTAATGACATCAAAAATGTCATCGATGTGTACGACCAATTCTGAGCACAACAGATTGGAATCTTTTTCCTCGATTGGCGTTGATTCCTCCTCTGTATGAGCGTGCTCATGATCTTCGGTCATATTACATGATGCTGTTAATGGTGATATGGCCCAGACAATACTACGAGCAACGCCTGGGCTCGGATGAACCTTACTATTCTGCGTTCTGATTCCGCTTTCTGACGCCACGATAAATGAATTTTCCGTTTCGAACTGGTCACTGAAAATTTTTCTCACTCTCACTCTCTGCACGATTCAGGAGATGTTGAGCTGTTATGTTGTTCCTTTAACAGACACAAATCACCTGAATATTACGTCTTTTTTATGTAACCCGTTTATTTTGGATTTTCTGCCTTATGAATTTAATTACGAGTGACACGTTTCAATGCAGATGAAAAAATGTATGGAACATGCAAAACACGAATGGATTCACGATGTGAAACACACAAAAAAAATTTTATATGTCAGGAACATGCGCAGTGTACGAATTTTGACTGGATAAATTGGGTCCTTCAGAATGTAAACAAACTTGGGCTTTGACATAACATTTAAACAATTTTTAGGTTATTGACTGAGGACAAGGAAAACAAATCAAAATTGTTTTTATGCCGTTTTTTTTTCGTCGTGAAAATATTTAAACAATGCGAGAGTTTTTGTTATTTTTCCCTTTATTATGATTCATTAAAAAAATAAAATGTACCAAACTGGCTCATACGTATAAAATAAAGATATGTAAATATTTTGGTATTCTTAAAAAATAAATTGACATTGAGCATCGAAGAGTTTGACATATAATTTTGGCTTGTTTGTTGATGTTCTTTCCGTCTTTGATTGAGTTCGTTGTAGAGAATATCGTCTATTTGGACAATTGTGCAAAAAATCCAATGCGTTTAATACTGGAAAATTGAGTAATTTCCATTATCTTAGGTCCTAAACATACTAATTTTTATCATAAATACATTCGATAGAATTATATAAAATTTGGTGATTTGGAAGAATCAAATGATGCTTTGGTTGAACAAAAGAAATTAGTTATCAAAACAGAAGTCATAGTTTTCTGGATCGTCTGGAATTGGTGGTGGCTCTTGTGAAATATCAACACCCTCAGTATCGAGCAATCGAAGTTTAATTTCCATTGAGAGTAATGTTTTCAAATCTTCATCCTTCTGCTTGCTAACCATGGGCAAACTGAGTAGAGCATTAACACCATCGGTCCAATAATTCCAGGTGGTTTCGTCTGGCGCAACAAAGTCCAATGTGGAATGATCCATGTTGTCGAATGTGATGGAAAAGCCAAGATTCATGGCCGATTTGCGTGAACGCAATTCCTTCATGTGAGGACATTCTTTGCCGACAAGCAACTGTTTGATTTCATACACTTGAATTTTATTGCCCAGCTCCTCCAGCGTTGGCACTGTTTTCTCATCACAATCACCATAATGGATAACCTTGTGATTTGGACTCAATCGAGCATACCAGAATTTATCTTTACTTCGAGCGCCGCGTGAGTATTTCGAAAATCTCGTTCCTTCGACCAAAAATCCTAATCGTTGTGCCTTGATCAATTCAATGATTTCGGGCGTTATTTTCTCCTTCAGCTTGACAATTGCCGAGGCAGTCGATTCACATTCCTCTTTTGATGTACGCTCTTGCTGGCGCAATTGGGTAATTTTGGTATATGTGAATGAATTGATTTTCGTCTTGAAATCATCCAAATTTTTGGGGCGCTCTTTCAATGTACGCTGAATTTGCTCACGCACCACACTGAACACTTTGGCAAAATCTTCGCTTGTTGCTCGCATATCTTTCCATGTGCGATTCAGTACAACGATGCATATGCAGAAAAACTCTTCAAACGGATGATCATGAGTGAAGAACATCGCATGGAACTCTTGTCCTTGTTCAGTTGGAGCCTCGCCAATGTGCAATATTTCACACAGCAGCTTCACCAATTCGATGCTTGTCCGGCCGAATGGACACTCGTGCTCGTCAGCACGATAACTGTTCTCGTGGACAACCTGAATAAAAGAGATGATTCGATTCAGTATTTAATGACCAATTCAAATTTCAATTGGGATAAAAATTTGATAGAAAATGCCATACCTTTGTATATTGTTGTGTATAGTTCCTAGCAAAGTACAGCATGCAATCCAAAGCCAATAGCCCCGGTGGTGTTTCGATAAAATCTTGTGCTGGATTCAAGTCACATTTGAACCCAAGTTTCTTGTAATGGCCAGTACTAACGATGGAGTTGTTGCGCCTATGCACATCCGGCGGTGATTCAACGAAAATCCCTTCATCAAAGGCAATTCGACGTAATTCCTTGACCTTATCATTGGCCGCCTGATCTTGTGCATTCATTGGCATCATCATGCGATCCTCCAGCAATCCAAGAGTCAATGTTTGTAGCACATACAATTGATGCGATATGCCAATGTTTTCAGTGCCCACTGTTTCCAACAGTGCGGCTCGGAATGATTTTTCGCTCAACGTTTTTGCGATCGCCTGCCGCCGGCTATCATCTGCTTTGATAAATAGAGCGTTGATCAGGGCAATTGTGTTCTGTTGGATGACTTGCGATTTCATGTCTTGTGACTTTGTGCCTTGCAATAGCACCAGAAGACTGTTAAATGGCACATCACTTTCGATGATGCCCGAGTGATTGCTACTGTTCTGTATGATATTCTCAAGTGTCGACAAAGCACATTCAACCACTTCATCTGGTACGGTCGATGGATGATTGATGAAGTAAATATTTCGAATGATAAATTTTGCTTGTAGTATATCCCACGAGATAGTGCCATGATCCATTAGCTCAACGAATGACAGCATTATGAATTTGAGCATGTCGCCAATGCATTGTTCATTTTCAATCATCGTAATGATGATGTTCAAACCTTGCTCTTTGATAAATTCCAATGCGAATGTCAGATCGGAGCTCAACGATGCCAAATTCCCCAGTACACGAGTTTTCTCATTGTTTGAGGCGCTTTTGATCGTTTCCAAGATATCGTGAGCGGTTTTCGTTGGCGAATGACACAATCGCAATACAGAGCCATTTTTCACTTCATTCCGATTCTTCTCTGTCACATAGTTTTTGTAATTCTTCTCACAAAACTGCAACGCATAGTTCTCATCGTCACTCAAGTTCCAATTTTGGCATAAATTTCGAATTATCACTACAATCGAAACATTACAATCAATTAGTTGATTCAGTAATTCACATAAATTTCCAATTCAAATGTGTTCACACTTGTCTATGTGTGACTCATTTACCTGTTAATGTGCTCTTCTGATCGAACTCAATCAGTTGAGCGGTGTGCGTTGTATTCCTGAGCGAATTCTCCAATTCTACAGCTATCTTCACAATACTCGGATCGATTGCGGCTGGCATTCTGATGGTTGGTTTTCCTATCATTTATACTACGTTGGCTAAATCAGGTGATTGACAAAAGGCTTGGCACCCTTCGAAACAAACTCAACGAATGAACCAATTTATACAAAGCACGAAATAGTTTAGTGCAAATAAATGCTGCTAAACCACTTGAAAATCGTCAAATTCACTCGTATTTATGCGGAAAATGTGTTGAAAACAACAGTTTTATACAAATATCAACAGTAGTCGGATGTTGTTTGGGCGTAGAATTGTTTAGTAAATTCGTCGACTATGCTTTGACAGACAGTGATTTAACAATACATTGATAGGCATTGCGATGTGTTTACAAATATCTTCTTCGAAAGCTTCACAAGCATCATCATCATCACGTTACAATGGGATGATGGGCTTGATATTCCATTCAAATGGAATTGACAACAATATTTATCTAATTTATTTTTTACAGGAAAAAATCACATAATTATTAAATTCGTCATTTAAATTTTTCTTATCAATTTTGCGAGAGATTTTTCATGTAAAAACTAATGATAAAATCAAAATGTTATCGCAAAACGAAACGAACACACTATTGCCAATGGGCAACACTAATCTACCGCCTATCGGCAAAATGTCGAATCAACGTTTTTCTCGTCGGCCACCATTGGAAGCCGATAGTAGGAGCGTAGCCGACACACTTCGATTCTTCCATTTCATTTTGTTCTCTGAATAAAGACAGTCGTCTTTTTGTGAATTAAAATGAGAGCTAAGGTAAGATAAACTTTTAACCGGACAATTTTTCTTTTTTTGGTTTAGCACATTGAAAATAAAACCAAATTCAATTTCAAAATGTGTTCAGTGTTGAAATAAAAGTGTTTTTTCACAAATACCGAAAAGTTTTTCGTGTAAAAGAAAAAAAAAGTGTATAGAAAAAGTATTGAATTTTATGATGTGCGGTGCTCATACCATCAGATATCAATTACTTGGAATACACGTGTTTTTTTTTACAAATTTTTTTAAAATCCGTTGAATTGTGCAGCGATTCGTTGAATTTTCAATTGATAATGATTTAAATCATCGGAATTACCTTTTGAATGTGATGTTTTTTGCCCAAAATGTTGATTTTGAAGTGGATTTCATGTATTTTTTGAAGAACATAACCTCACAATTCGGGAAAAAGCATGGTTTTTTTCGTCGCTGCATTGAACACATTTTGCATTGAAGAATTTCTTTGCTTAACTTATTTGAGCCCGTGTTACATTGACTTTATCAATCCATTTATCTAATCGAATTTTGTTTGATTTTTCTTTACAGTGGCGTAAGAAGCGTATGCGTAGACTTAAGCGTAAGCGCAGAAAGATGCGTGCCCGTTCCAAGTAAACTGGGGACCAGATGCTCGAATCATAATGATTCCACAGGTAAGAATAAACATTCAATCGTTTTGCTTCAAAATTTCAACCCAAATTAACATGAACACCTTCAATTTTGAAGGAAAATCATTCAAACCACATTTTTTCCAGAGTTGTACTAATCAATTCGTTTTGTTGTTTTGATTTCATTCACAGAGAGCACAACCACACCGTTTGTTCCAAACATTCAACACGGCGGTTGAATGCGGCATTTATGACATGAAAACTTTTTGATTTCAAAACCTTTTTACGAATAAATCGTATTTGATTGCCACTAAAAAACAAACAAAAACACATTCTTTTCATTCAAAACCAATTAGTTGTAGTTTTTCGCAGGCTTTTCACGTTTTTTAGGTTATTTTTAGATTTTTTAGGTTCAGAATGGAATGGACAAAAAAAAAGGTAAAATCTTTCGCTTTCAACACAAATGGTTGCTTGTTTCTGAAATTGACACTATTGTTCTTGCTTTTCTTGTTGGCTCTAAAACATCATTTGAAATAGGTAAAAGTTCTTTGAAAATCTTCTGAAACCGCAAGTAATTCTTAGAAAACATGAGAATATCCGCCAGAAAATATGTTCACTTGAACACGTGATTTCGATTGCATCTATTCAAATTTGTTGGTGGCCAAACTTTGAGAGTTATTTATGGTTTTTTCCATAGCAAGCGGTTAACATAACCACAACTAGAAACTTGTTTTCATTTTTTCTCTCGCATGATTACCTTTGATTTCTCCGCCGTTTTTGCTAAATCCAATGGGAAAATAATTTTTCAAGACAATCAAACCACTTTTGACCAATTTTTTTTCACATTTTAATCTCTATCAGTTTATTTACAATGGAAAAAGGTGATAAAACGACATTTAAAATAAGTCAAATTTTATTTAGTTATCAAATCGAATTAAAGATACAATGAGGCGGCAAATACAATGTCACGTTTCAATAGTCGAATACCTTCGGAGAATTTATTTTCGAGTTCCGTGTTACCGATGGTTTTGGCGGCTTGGCACATTTGTCGCAACAATTCCTCTAAACGTCGCATACACCGAATGATTGAACCTTCAAAAATGTCAGTCATTCCAGCTATCGATTTGAATGATGCACCTTTGCACCATGCCAACACAACGTCCATCAAGAATGGCTTAAACTTTTCCACGTAGGCTTCTTCATCCATTTCGAGTTTACATTCGACAGAGATTTTAGCAATGCGTCGTGCCAAATCTTGCATCTGTCGTAATGGCCCAGAGAGTTCTTCGGCGGTTTTTGGTGCTTCATTGCTTCGTTCATCGCACACAAAACACGACAACAGTGCGACGCTCTGTTCGATGCTCAATGAATTGAAAACGCCGTTAAAAATCATTTCGGTAATGAGTAACTCATCAGCTGAGCTGAGCTCGCACGCTACACGCCCTTTAAATTCGATGACATCAGCCTGTGTACAATATCCAAGTCGCCGTAGAACTCGTTTTCGATGCTTCAATTCATCCATCTGTAGCAGACTTTTGGCTTTGCGCAGAGCATCTTTTTCGCCTTTTAATTCGGCCAACAACTGAATTTTCTTTGAATATTCAGCATAAAATTCGCTCAACTGGGGCGATTCATGCAACGGATGGGTGTAGAGTTGTTTTTCGAATTTGTCAATGGTTTCGACTACGCGCTTGAAGTCTTCATCTTTGATATTCATATCGTTGATAGGATTAAGCAGTGGTGGACCTTTCGGGAAACGCTTCTTCACCTCGTTTATCGTTTTCAATACGGAACGTCGACTTTCAGCCGGCCGTAAATCCTTCGGATAGTAAACACGCAACGAACTGATTCGTGAAATAAGCGAATGAAGCACCGGCACCACTTCAATTGAGCCTTGTTTATTCGCTGGACATGGCTTGGCGGTGTTGGTTTTCGCAAAGTCATCATCAACATGCAGTAAAATGTCGACAATTGTAACAGTCTCAGATTTGGCTGGGTTCTTATCGTCGCTCTGTTGCTTACGGAAATTAACAACGATTCCCCATTCGAATTCTTCACCGTTTTCCTTTTGCACTTTCACCATGCGACCCGGTTGCAAAAATGGCGTCAGATACACGGGCTTCGTTAGATGATATCTAAATTCTTTGCCCAATTTATCCAATTGATCGCGAATGTGATAGTAGGTGGCTATGCTTGATTCCATTGGAATATTCAGTGAATCCACCTCTTTTTGCTTCTTTTCGACGCGTCGATACATGTCAGGGATGGACGATTGATTTTGGAATTGGAAAAAGCTTCGTTCCATCATGTATTCGGGATTGATTTCTTCGACACGCAGTAAATTCAGCACCATGTTGTATGTCAGATGAAAGGCTGAATTAATTGGATCGGCTTTGCCTTGGACAATCTCTTTGCCAGCAACTTTTGATACTTTTTCGTCAATCATTAGGATGACAATACCTTTATCATCGAGACCACGTCGACCAGCTCGACCTGACATCTGAATGTATTCACCCGATGTGATCCAACGCATCTCCTTGCCATCGAATTTGCGTGGGCTGGTGAACAGAACCGTTCTGGCCGGCATGTTTAATCCCATGGCGAATGTTTCGGTGGCGAATAGTGTTTTGAGTAAACCTTCGCCGAACAAAATTTCGATGGTTTCTTTCAAAATGGGCAGCAAACCACCATGATGAATACCAATGCCACGTCTCAACAATGGCAACACGTTCTCAACTTGAGGCAAACGACGATCCTCTTCCGATAGCACATCCATCGCATTATTGAATACCTCGTCGACCAGCTTTTTCTCTTCGAGTGAATTGAAGTCCAATTTAGCCATTTGCATCGCATAAACTTCGCATTCTTTTTTGCTGAACGAAAAAACTATGGCCGGTGCCATATTACGTTCCATGATCATTTTTACGATTTTATAAATGTTTGACTCTCCTCTGTTGGTACCCTTGAGTCCACCTTTTCTTCCTTTTTGGTCGCCTTTTGATGCTTCACCAACTGTAGCCAACACATTCATTGCCGCATTGAAATTATCCTCTTTGAACTGACCTTTTTCATCGACTACCAAATGGATGCCATCACCGCCAGCTGGGAATAGGTAATGTTGCAGTGGTGTTGGGCGATAGTCCGTGTAAACGACATGGCAATTTTGCTTGTGAACAAACGTGATCCATTCACAGAATTGGCGAGCATTGGGAATTGTAGCCGATAAGAACACGTAATGCACATTATCTGGCAACAAAATCAATGTTTCCTCCCATACGACACCACGCTCTTTGTCACGCATGTAATGGATTTCATCGAAAACTACCCAACCAACTTCGCGCATAATTTCCGAGCCTCGATACAACATATTTCGCAAAATTTCTGTGGTCATAATCAAACATGATGCCGTTGGATTGATGGTAGCATCACCAGTAACTAGACCGACATCCTTGAATTCTTCGCTGAATTCACGATACTTTTGATTTGACAGTGCTTTGATTGGTGTTGTGTAAATGACTCGTTGTTTGTTATTCAGTGAGCGTGCTATCGCATATTCGGCTACAACAGTCTTTCCGGCTGAGGTGTGCGCCGATACCAAGACTGATTGATCATTTTCTATGCACTGAATGGCTTCCTTTTGAAATGGATCCAACACGAATGTATATTCTTTGGCAGGTGTACCGGTCACAGGTTCCAACGGAATGTACGTTTGACCTAATGAATCGAATTCGACATTGTTTGAACTATTCAATCTAAATTCAAGTCATTTTGTGATATTTTACCTGGATAAACCGCTACTTCGTGCGTGCATGACTCGGGTGATTCGATAACATGAACTGTGATACGTGATTCAATATCCTCCAATCGGATATCATCCAAAATTGACTCCGTCACTTTTGTGCCATCCTCTGTTCGTGGTTTCTTTCGCTTCTCCTCCCCGTCGTTGTCTTCGGCTTCAATTTCGAGCGGTCTCTTTTCTGATTTCGATAGTGTACTTCTGGAAAAATGCAGTAATCAGTTGGCCCTATTTTTCTTACACGTTTTCATGACAACTTACTCATTTTGCTGCTCTTCTTCGTCTTCGACAACAACTGGATTCGCTGCTTCGCCCTCATCAAAACCAATTGATTCATCGAAACCACCGAACAATTCGTCAATATCAGCCATTTTCACGTGTGTTTACCTATGGATTTCGCTTAAAATTTATGTATTTTTGCAACTAACTGAACTGAATATCCACGCTGTTTAATAAACATCACTGTCATTGCAATATGAGACCGATAGAAAAACATGTCACGATGTACGGAGTGAAGTTTGCTCACGAACAACGAATACATAACCTCATTTTTGTGGGAATACAATTTCATGGTGTCGGCGGTTTATTCAAACAGTAAGGGATTTTCTGAAACATTTTATGGATTATTTTATTTAACCATTTGCTTCGTTATAAAAAATTGTATTCAAAATAAATAAATAAATAGTTTTATGATAAGCATATGAAATTGATTCAGGAGTAGTTGAGCATTTGATATATAGCGATAGCAATTGAAATTGACAATTGATTGCATTTCTTAATGAATAAAAATATTTTCTTCTTTCTATTTTATATTTTCGCTGTGGCATTAACACCAAGAATCTCAATCATTGGAGTTGGTAGTTTTGTGGTTGGTTCAATTGTTTCCGATTTCTCTGGCTGTTCCATTTTATCTACTTTAACGGTTTGCTTCATCTTCTCTAGCTTTATGGGCTGTTCTGTTTTCGTTATTTTCTCGGGTTGTTCGGTTTTGATCTCAATCGTCTTGGTTGCGGCTATTTTATTTTCTGCCTCGATGATACTTCCCGCACTTTTTTCAGTTGGAACATCATTCTGCTTGAAATAGACCTGTTGACCATTCGGAAGGTAGAGCGGCTGAAGTGGGACTGGGAATGTTGGTGCGTATTGTTGCAAGTTCTGAACATGAGCAATATGTTGCACTTGGTGAATTTGTGGATTGTCATGTCCATATTGATTGTTTACCAATTCAGAACCCACTGTCTCATCGTCAACGACAATATCGTAACCACTATCTGGACCATCAATAGCTTCCTCCACATCGCCTAAATTGACAAAGAAGCGTAAATTTAATTTCTTTTTTGAATAACATTAGTTTGACTGTTTTACCCTCTGTCTCGCAGTTGGTTTGATCGGTTTTCACAAAGAATGTTCGCGCTATATTGAATTTGTTCAGAACACCGTATGCTGCTTGCAACACTGGTCCATCTGGAACTCTCTCTCGAGTTAAGATCCAAACCGATTCTGTTGAAAACACAAAATGAAATGTATCAAGTCAAATTCCTTCTATCAAAATCCCCAATAGATCTAAATTTTTACTGACCAGTGTGTCCAACGGGACCGGCCAATGCGTTACATGACCAAACGACCGCATATGAATCATAATCAGTTTCCAGGACATGAAGAGTTGTGTCATAATTAACCGGCAATCCAGTGTATTTGACAGTGAATGAAGCCTCATCACTTTTTGTCGTTTGATTTATAACTCCAGATACAATTCGTTGGACGTTTGTGCTGGAATAAAAAAACATACTTAAAATGTCTATTCTCCTTCGTTTTTAGATAAATTCGAAAATTTCCTTACAATCGATTCGTCATTTCGTTGCTCACGTAGATTTTGCCATCAGCACGTCGCTCGTACGTAACAGACACACAGCGCGACGCCAATTCCGACACGGCAAAGTAACGCTCATTCTCGTACCATTTCCCAAGGAAATTCTCTCGGTCGAAATCTCTCATCGCATCTTTTTTTAATGGAATGGGAAAAAATCAATTTTCGATTTAAAAAAAAAAAAACAATTAAATTTTTATGATGAAAAATGGTTCTCGATTTTATTGAAACAAAAAAGTCCGAATAAAAGAACGAAAACTTTGATCAAAATTTAATTTCATTTTACCGTATTCAGGACATCTTCCAAAATTCGGAATCTGTGCCGTCACGATTGCAGCGAGAAAAACACAAGCAAAAAGCGATTTAACGTAAATCATATTTCCAAAAATTAAGTCTAACCAAAATTAAAACACCAAAACCATCGAATGAACAACAAAAATCCCTTGAAAATTGTAAAATTCCAATGCGTGGCAAAATTGTTGACTGTTACTCCAAAAACGTCTGGAGGAATACTGTGCCGATACTCGATTCCGCATATTCCTTATATAGAAGATCGAAGTCGAAAATTATTAAGAAAATAACGGTAAAACGAAATGTATTCACGCTAAAGTCTATTTGCGCACCATCACACACGTACAAATACACAATAATGCCATTCTCATGGTACGCGGTGATATTTTATGCGCTGGAAGATTATTTATGATCGTAATCGCATAAATGTGAGTATTCATACAACGATGATCCGGCATACAGAGCCCGTGTGGCTTGATCAAAGCCTCTAGGCGGCGTAACACAAACACTCACTTAGGCCGAACACTTTCAATGGGAAATTGTAACACAAAGAGGACGAGTGATAGTGGCTGGCTGTGTGGCAGAGTATATTTGTTTCTCGAATTCACTGTAAAATTGAAGCAATGCTTTTTGCCATGTATTTACTTAAGAAAAAGAGACCATCGATCAACTTAAAGTGGCGGTGGCGGCTGATAAATATGCGTCAAACGAGGAGAAATGACAAACATACTTATGCTTGCGACAACAATAGTGGCCGTATTTCTATTTTTGCTCCAAATATGTGTTTTCGTGTGTTTGTATATTTGCCATTCTTACTTTTAATCTTTGTCAACAAAACGGAGAACGTTTCGTCTAACAATAAGTCGGGCGGTAATTTGGCGTAAATAAATATTTGTATGCTTTTAATTTGCCTTAAATAGAAAAGGAGTTGCGATGTGGAAGTAAAGATAATGAACTAGATTTTAGCAAATGCAATTTTCCATGCAAAATTAGCGCCATTCTTTTCAGGCTACTTGCCTCCATATACACTTGAATGATATTCATAAAAAATTACCAATTCAACTTCGCGCATATTTTCCGAGCCACGATACAATTAATACGATATGGATTATTTTATTTAATCGTTTTATTCGTTACAAAAATTGCATTCAAAATAAATAAATAAATAGTTTTATGATGAGCAAATGATATTGATTTAGGAATGATGATATTTAGCGATAGGAATTGAAATTGACAATGGTTTGCATTTCTTAATGAATAAAAATATTTTCTTTTTTCTATTTTATATCTTGGCTGTAGGATTGACACCAAGAATCTCAATTATTGAAGCTGGTAGTTTTGTTGATGATTCAATTGTGTCCGATTTCTCTGCCAGTTCCGTTTTCTCTATCTTTGCGGGCTGTTCTGTTTTCGTTATTTTCTCGCCTTGTTCGGTTTTGGTCTCAATCGTCTTGGTTTCGGTTATTTTGTTCTCCGTCTCAACGGTATTTCCCGCACTTTTTTCGGTTGGAACATCATTTTGTTTGAAATAAACCGGTTGGCCGTGGTTATGAATGTGTGGACGGTAGATGGGTTGCACTGGATATGCTGGCGAAAATTGTTGTAAATTTTCAACGTGAGCTATATGTTGCACTTGATGAATTTGTGGATTTTCATGCCCATATTGGTTGTTCACCTCTACCTCGTCTTCAGCAACACTATCGTACCCAGTGTCAATTGGCTCACCTAAATCACCAGAGAAGAAAATTGCAGTTTAGTTCCTTTTTAGAATCATATCAATAATGTTTGACTGTTTTACCCTCTTTCTCGCAGTTGGTTTGATCAGTTTTCACAAAGAATGTTCGCGATATTTTAAATTTGTCCAGAACACCGTAAGCCGTTTGCAACTCTTGCTCATCTGGAATTCTCTGTCGAGCTAAAATCCATACGGATTCTGTTGAAAAAAAAGAAAGAAATGTATCAAGAGAAATTTGTTCTTTAATTTCATAAAATTTGTCTGTCAATTCAAAATCAGAGGAAAATTTTAATTTGTACTGACCGGTGTGTCCAACGGGACCGGCCAATGCGTTACAAGACCAAACGACTGCAAATGAATCATAATCTGTATCAAGGATGTGAAGAGTTGTGTCATAATTAACCGGCAATCCAGTGTATTTGACTGTGAACGAAGCCTCATCACTTTTTGCCGTTTGATTTATAACTCCAGATACAATTCGTTGGACGTTTGTGCTGGAATAAAAAAAAAATGTCCAAAATGTCCATTCTCCTTCGTTTTTATTAGATTAATTCGAAAATTTCCTTACAATCGATTCGTCATTTCGTTGCTCACGTAGATTTTGCCATCAGCACGTCGCTCGTACGTAACAGACACACAGCGCGATGCCAATTCTGATACGGCAAAGTAACGTTCAATCTCGTACCATCTCCCAAGGAAACTCTCTCGGTCGAAATCGCTCATCACCTCTTTTTGAAAGGAATGGGAAAAATACAATCAAAAAATTGGATTATATTTTTTATGATGGAAAATGGTTCTCAATTTTAACGAACAAAAGTTCAACATTTGAAATTGTTCATCTCATTTTGTTTTGAAAATTAAATTCGCAAAGAAATAATTTTGAAATGAAATGAAGATTTAAAAATTGTCTAAAAATTCGATTGAAAAGTCAATTTCATTTTACCATAATCGGGACATCTTCCAAAATTCGGAATCTGTGCCGTCACGATTGCAGCGAGAAAAACACAAGCAAAAAGCGATTTAACGTAAATCATATTTCCAAAAATTAAATGTAACCGAAATTAAAACACCAAAACCATCGAAATTTGAACAAAAAAAATTCAATGAAAAGTTGTAGAATTTCAATGCGCGACCAAAATGTCTTCGACTAACTGTTACTCTGAAATCGTCTGGAGAAATTCTGAGCCGACATTCAACGGCGCGTATTCTTTATATAGAAAATCGAAGTCGAAAATCAATAAGAAAATACGGTAACGGTAAAATGAAATGCATTTAATCGCGCGCCAAAGTCTATTTGCGCATCATCACACGCATGCAATGCAAGATAATATATTGCCATACTTTATGCACTGAGAGATTATTTATGATCGTGATCGCATAAATGAGAGTATTCATACGATGATGATCCAGCATACAGAGCCCGTGTGGCTTGATCGAAGCCTCCAGACGGCGTAACATAAACACTTACTTAGGCCGAGCACTTTCAATGGGAAATCGTAACACAAAGAGGACGAGTGATAGTGGCTGGCTGTGTGGCAGAGTATATTTGTCTCTCGAATTCACTGTAAAATTAAAGCAATGCTTTTTGCCATGTATTTACTTAAGAAAAAGAGACCATCGATCAACTAAAAGTGGCGGTGGCGGCTGCCATTTTTACTTTTAATCTTTGTCAACAAAACGGAGAACGTTTCGTCTAACAATAAGTCGGGCCGTAATTTGGCGTAAATAAATATTTGTATGCTTTTAATTTGCCTTAAATAGAAAAGGAGTTGCGATATGCTTTAATAATGTTACAGTTCATTATCATGCAAAAAAGAATAAACTAGGTCATAGCCAATGCAATTTTCCACGCAAAATTAACACCATTCTCTTCGGGCTCCTTGCTTCCATACACACTTGAATAATATGAAATGATGTTGTTGTATGTGAAAGTAAGTATGGAATGATGGAGTCGACTAAATAAATTGGTGACATTCTCACGAGAAATTTTCATTCTCGCCGTTTCAATTGTATTTGCATGAAAATATCATATGCCCACACCACTTTATCCGTGGCAAAAACAGTTTCTTTTCCATAACACTTTGAGAATTGAATTTGCGAGAATACTCATATCACAGTTGAGGTCCTAAGGGAATGGAATTCATTATAACGCATACGAGATTGAATTAAACCTTCGCAATCAACGCAATTTATGAGCGAATGCAAGTAGAACTACACAATCAATTCTACGCCGTCTTTTATTTCGTACCGCCAAAAAAAGAGCGAAAAGAAAACCCGGCATAAATGGTGAACAAAAACGTTCTAAATGCTAAAGAAGCGCCAATAAATTTCTTCGAAGTGCTTCAATATCGTTTCGAAATTCATTTATTCGATTTCGCCGTGTACTATTTTCAAAGTCACCTTTTCAACATACCTCGTGCAATATAACATCAGTGTGGCTGTGAATCCCACACACGTTTCTAACGTGTTCAAATCCAGAAAATTGTAATTCACAAATTCAAATTAAATGGAGTACGGAAAACAAATTGACTAGAAAATGGAATTTAATTCGATTCATTTTATAACGCGTGTATGTGTTTTACGCTACGGCCTCAGTTGCATAAGCATCTCTCTGTAATTATCGACGAGATCGCTGCAGTAGATCGAAGCAGAAGAAAAAAAAGCAATTATGATAAATTATCTTTTTTGTAGCGAATGAATTTTCAATGAATGTTTAATGTGCAAAGTGCATTTATAGGCAATTCGAAGGCGTTCCTTTATCACATAAACAATTCTATTGGCCTGCTATCAAATCGAATCCAATTTCACCGACACGAAAATCCTACTTTGCCGATTGCATTTCGTTTCTTTTTCACGGACTTTCGGTGCATTTTAATAAAATGTGTCAATGAACTAAGAGCACCGCAATGAATTGCCGGAGATTGAACAATTTTTCAATGTTTAGCGTAACATTGCAACGATTTGTTTTGGTTTTGCTACATTTAAGACTTTCTTTGATATTAACGACGACGACCACGTTGGAAAGCGTATCGTGTCTCTCGTTCGCCACAACAATAATAGATGCTGAGCAAATCGATACGAACAAAATGCAATTATTCAAAAGGTCAGTTCCTCATTCTTGATGTTCGAGATATTCTTGCTAGAAAAATCTATTGTTGAAATGCTTCCGAATGGTGCTAAAAATAACGAATATCTCAATCACGGTCGTTATTGTATTATAGGAAACATGATAATTTGACAAAAAATGAACCAAAATAAATTATCTTCAAAAAACCACAAAACATTATCACAAGTGGTAAATTAATATTCGTCAGTTTTGAACGATAAACGTTTTAATGCGTATCGATATTGAAATCAATTACCTTTTTTTTATCAAGTTGGTGATTTGAATGAGTTTGGATTTGCTCGAATTTCTTTCTAAAAGCGATAAATTTCGTATTGGCCATGGAAATCAGTTTGACCTGATTCTGGCCGTCAATTGCAAATGCTGTAATCATCATTTTCTTTTCGCTTCAATGTGTACAACTATGAAAGTGTGGAGCATTTTATGAGCTTGCAATAAATGTAATCAATGCTTAAATGTAATCTTATCAGAACTGTGTTTCAATAACACAAAAACTGTAATTGTCTGTCATAAAATCGTGTGTATAACGAGTGTATGATTTAAATCTAAGCTGATAAAGGCATTAAAATAATTTCTTCGCTTTTTTGCATTGCGAAAAATTCGTATCACTTCATTTGTCAGTCATGTTTAGAAATTCGAAGCGTTTGCACTGTGAAAAGGTGAAGAGTTAGACGAATACCAATTTTTAGCACGTATTGCAACAACAACAGCGACAATAACAAAAGTAAACAGCATAAGTGAAAACATAAATTTGTTTACCTTAGGCAAATATTTGCCTAATCCAAATACAGCCCACCACCAATTGAGTCGTTTGTTGTCAATGAAAGTGTCGATTGAATAGAGAAATGCGGCACGAATTCACATTTTACGTCTTTTTGGCATTAATTGACTGGGCTCGCGGCGCGTCGAATGTAAACAATTGCGAAAACACAAACAAAAAAATAATCTGAAAAATCAACAGAAACAGGAAAAAAAATTGAATTCTCCGAACAATTTGATGATGTTCATTTTAATTAAAGATAACGTGGAAACTATTGTTTATTATTCACTGTCGTTCAATACGCTCCACTCGTTCAGTGCACCGCCTCCGTTGTACAAAGTGAACCAGTTGTATCCAGTTGATTGTTCAATTTAATTTTTACTTCAGCTGAGATCGGATTGATTATCACTTTTGAATACTAATTAGCACGTACGTGGTGTATGTAAACGACGTGTATTGATTGTGTGTTGATCATCCTCTTGGCATCTCGGCATGTCGCTGGTGGCATCAGAAAAAAAAATCTGAAAATAATCAGAAAACACTTTGATCACTACAACAACTTAATCACCTTGAAATCGATTTATTCAAATAGTATCTAAGCCATCGTATCTTTTTTTCGCTTCTCTTACATGAATTTTACATCAGGTTTTTGACTCAGAACAATATTGACAATTAGAGAATATTGGCGCGTACAGAAAATCTATATGTAGATTGGAGTGAAACCCAAATGAGCGCTCCGATCCACTCCGATATAATGAGGTTCATTTTTCACTGAAATGACAGCTGAGAAGGTTGAAAAATTGTGTGAGAGAAGAAAAAAAGATCCACATTGTGAACAATAGAATAACAATACACAGCAAATTACGTTTTGCAAAATTTACGGCCGCATCATTTATTCCGTTTGCAAATTCATCGCTTATGTGAATCACCATTACGAGCCAACGTAAAACAGAAGGATAAACGTGGCAAGATACCTGAGCAGATTGACTTGATTGTAGGCGTAAACCGTACACAGTGCAAACACAGTTTTATAATTCCCAGTTTGATGACATTTTCCACACCTTATTATTGTTCTAAATTTTTAGCAATTTGTTTTGTTGTTACGTTTTTTCTTCTCCCCAGTGTCCAAACAGTCTTCAGGCATATTTCATAAGAAGAACATCACTCCAGCCTCTATTTAGCACGTACATGCCAAACCGTTGAAATTTCATACGAAATTCACTTCCCTGCTTTGCCTTGCCTTGCCGTGCCGCGTGCATTTTCTCCATGTAATTCTCGTTCCATCTCCACACAGCATATACTTGTTTTTGTTGCTGCTGCCGTTTTTTCTTCTTCTCTCACAATTGCCCCTAATCGAATGCGTGCGCGTGCTTGTGTTGTGCAAAATAAAATTGGATTCCCATCTCTTCTTATCAGCAATTCTCTCTCTCGCTTGGAAATGAACAACAGAAAAAAAAATCATGCTGCACACACAAAATTCGTATTTCCATTGGAAACAGGGCACCACACCAATACAGTGGCAGAGAGAGCAAACGCGGCAGCCGTTAAGTAGACTGTGTGAGCGGTGCTGAGCACAAAATCCGAAAACCAGTTGTGTGTTTAGTTTATCAGTTGCGTTGTTTAGCAAAAGACACACACAGTCATTTGCTAAAGCTATTCAAAACAATCGCATCGAACAGTGCGAGTAAATTTTTCCTGTGCTCCCAACACATTTCGACGAACAATCAGCACAAAATTCATTGAAATAGTGACTGTAGGCATTTGTTTTGATTTAAATTTTTACAGTAGCATATTCTGACATAAACAGGAAAACAAAAGCAAATTTGTGAACGAAGAAGAGAGAAAATTTGAAATCATTGCGGTTGTGAAATAGACGATAGAACAGTATCAGCTGTTTATTGTTATCGTTTTGTACACGCCGTCGCTTGACCAGCCGAAACAAAGGCACAAAAACGCATTTAAATAATGCATAATTTTCAACATTGATTAATCGATAAGAATCACATTGTTTGCTATACGTTGCAATCGTTCTAGTTTGTGCGGTGCATCGCTGAAATACGCTATATAATTTAAGGGTTTGTTTTTCCATGCTACGATTTTTGAAACCCATTTGCGACGCGGGCAATTTTACGTTATCGGACATTTAAAATGTGTTGAACACAGTTCAAAGCAATTCGGTTATTGATTTCACTGTTGAATCGACCACATTGTTGATACGACAATGACTGCGAATTATCACATTAACCTTTCACCTAAAATGAAACATTAACGGATACGGAGAAAAGTAGTTTACTTTATTCAATTACTTCGTGAAAGTGTGCCTGGAAGAAAAAAAAAACGAAGATTTCATAAAGTACTAAATTTTCAATTGAATTGCTTTGTTGACACACACGCGAGAGTTTAATGAATCCGTTATTCCTTTTATGACTACTATAAAACTGGTACTTGAATAGATTGTCTTTTGAATCGTTTAGTTTGGTGCAAAATGGGCAGATCAAAGCGGTTGCAATCACCACATCGGAAAAACTCCACGACTAAGAGCTATCACACGAAATCGGTTCAAAGACGTCGATCATTGTTGACATTAATATCGCCCGACGATGTAACCGAAGGAACGTTACAAGTGTGGCGTAGTTTGCCATCGAAAATACGTCAAGATCCCAGGTATTTTGGCAGACTCATTAGACTATTTTGATCTTTCTACTTATTTTACTTGTTCTTTATTCTGGTGTATTTTCTTTTTATTTCATGTGTTTGTATCGCAGCCTGGCACCATTTCAAGTGGAACACGAACGTGTCAATGGTAAATTGTGACATTTTAATGACATTTTAATAGTTTTCACTCCAAATTGCCAAAGTGTGTATACCATTCTGTTCCGCTCTCTTGTTAGGATCAACCTCAAATGAGCCTGTTGCAGGTGGCAGCAACGAGTGCATGGAAAATGATGATGAGGACAAAATTGAGAGCAATTCGATTCACATACACGTCACGAACACAGATGGGATCGATAATCACTTGGAAGAAATCAGGTGAGTGAGTTTTTGCATCATTTTTTCCATTAAACAATTGAATGCTGTGCAGTGGTTTTTTCAATTGCTTTGATTTTCCAGTACAACGTACACAGTGAAAGGGTCATCGCTAACCAATATAACGAATGCAAGTCATTCAACACGCTCAACGAGCTCACTCAAAAATAGTGGCAGCCCATTCCACAAGCATCCCAAAGTGATATTTTTATTTGCGTTATGGTTCTGCTCAATGGCATTCATGACCACCGAGTATGAAAAGAAAAGCCATCAAAAATTACTGTCGATCGATGACACACAGACAAAATGTGAGTGAACATTCAATTTAGTTGAAAATTTAAGTGAATTTTTTGCTGATAAAATTCGCATCAATTTGAATTGCTTTTGGAATTACATTCAATTTTGACAACAACAAAATCGATATTTTCTATAGCTTACCGATTGCCAAAGATTTACTACGGAGAGCAGATTATTCTGGGATTGGAGGGTCCATTTTTGCAAGACACAAATGACAGTATGCATCAAGTGACCGTGCGGCTAATGAGTGGATCTCGTCCAATCGATGTAAATTGAGAAAAAAAAACCACATTCTAATTGCTTAAATTGAAAACATGCATTGCTTAATTGTTCACACATTATCGCACCATTTAGATGATCGGATACGAGTGGAATATCCCAATTGCCGACCCAGACCAAGTTGACTATACATCGTTGAAAACGTTTCGCCGCACATACAGTATCGATCATAATATTTACACGCGCCAAAAACGATTGGAGGTTCTATTGAGAAAGAACACACCGGAAGGATTGACGGTAAATTTGCATTTCAATCCGACTCCGGTGGATATCCATGTGGGCGCAGTCTGTGCTGGTCTTGTGCTACTAATGTTCTATGTACTGATCATATACGAGATTGTACATCGAACATTTGCCGCAATCCTGTCATCAATAATGGCTATCGGACTGCTGTCCGTTTTGAACGATCGGCCAGATCTCAAGGAAATCGTGCAATGGATGAATTGCGAAACACTGCTATTGCTTTTCTCAATGATGATCCTAGTGGCAATACTCACCGAGACCGGTATATTCAATTACATAGCCGTTTATGCATTCGAAAAGACAAACGGTCGCATTTGGCCATTGATCTTCTCACTATGCTTCATAACCGCTGTCCTGTCGGCATTTTTGCACAGTGTCACCACAATTTTGCTAATGACTCCGGTCACGATAAAGCTATGTGAATGCTTGGGTTTGAATCCGGTACCCATTTTAATTGCAGTCATTCTCAATGGGAATATCGGCGCGGCAGCAACACCATTGGGCCATGTGCCAAACCTTATGATCACGGGAAATGCCGTGTTCTCGAATAAAGGTGTCACTTTCATTTCATATACGGTTCACATGACCGTTGGTGTGGTGTTGGCTTTCATTCAAACCTGCTTCTATTTACGATGGATGTACAAAGATATGCACGAGCTACGCACAAAGGAACCACAAGAAGTGACTGATTTACGGCGTGAGATTGTCGTTTGGGAACGAACAGCCGCTTCACTCTCTACTTTGACCAGGGAATCGCAGGTGGTACGCGATACGCTCATGAAGAAAGTGGCCATTTTGCAAAGTAAACTCAAGAAAACGGTATCATCCGAAAAATCCGTACCGAATGAAACGTACAGACAAACGCTGGAAGAACTACAGAAAAGCGTAATTTTTCTTTTCTCCTTATTCCATCTGTTTTAACTTCATCATTTGACCCATTTCTTTGTCTCTCTAGTACCCGATCAAGAATGCAAAATTGCTCGTGAAATCCGGAATCGTGCTGATATTCATCATTGCAATGTTCTTTTTGCAATCGATACCAGAATATGAGAAATTATCGATTGCCTGGTGTGCACTAATTGGAGTCATGTTTCTACTGATTATTGCGGAAAAGTAAGTTACTATGCACCAAGGACACGCCTTAAAATCGAAGTGAATTTAATCCATTTCTTTTTTTTTATTTTTTCCATTCTCTTTTGTTTTGCGTGCAGAGATGACATGGATGCATTAATGCATCGAATTGAATGGACGACACTGCTATTTTTTGCCGCAATGTTTGTGACGCTTGAATGCTTGGAGCGCTTAAGATTATTACATTGGTTCAATGAGCAAACGATTAATTTGATTTCCACATTCGATGATGCAAATGTGCGGTTAGCGTTTGCGATTGTCATCGTCATTTGGGTGAGTGAAAGATTGTTCTGTTCATGTGCAACGTTGTCTCAATATCAGCTTTATTCGATTTTCATGCGTTTTATGTTTTTTTTTTGGCCAGTTGTCGGGTTTGCTGTCCGCATTGATTGATTCAATTCCCGTCACGGCAATGATGATCAAAATTGTAATTTTGATAGCCGAAAATGAGAGCCTCAATTTGCCGGTTCAACCACTGGTTTGGGCAGTAGCGTTTGGCCCATGCCTAGGAGGTATGTTTCCGAAACCCTTTAATCAGTGGAATTAATTCGAGTAGCAATCTTAATTTATGTTCAAATTTCCCCCGAAAAAAATGACCCAAAAAAACATTTATGAAAAAACACGCTTTTTCAGGTAATGGGACTTTGTACGGCGCTTCGGCGAATATATTATGCGCAGGAATCGCTGAACAGCATGGCTATAAGATTTCGTTCTCGAAATATTTCAGGTAATCTCTTTTTAATCAGAGGCTCTGATTCAGTGCTATATTAAACCTTTTCTTTTGAATGAACATGAAATTAATCAGATGTTTTGGGGATTTTTTTTTCTCTTTTTAGGAGAAGCTTTCCGATAATGATTGCAAGTTTGATTACCATAACCGGTTATCTCATCGTTGCTCATGTCATATTCCAATGGCATACGGCTTAATGCTCTGTTCTAAAGCCAAACCATTAGCTAATTTGTTTGAAATGTGAGCCAAAAATTTCCATATAAACATACACAAACAATAACAATGGAAAAACTGTAGATCTAGCGTGCTAAGTTTATCTAGAACATATTAATGATCTTCGTATGTTACTTAATTTTTTGGATGTTTTTGTTAGACGTTTATCAAACGTACTTAAGAGAATTTATGAATAAAATATGCACATATATTCTTGTATCAAAGGATCTGAAGGGCAAAGAATGCTAGTCAAGAAACGCCTTTTTTGCAGACTTCATCAATGAACAATAAATAGTGATTGTTGCTATTCAAAATAATTTATTTCATACGCATTGGTTTTCATATTTTGTGCTGGAATAGCAAAAAAAATGAACTGAATTTTTATTCTATGAGATTGATGTGAACTGGGTGAGATTGAGATGAAAGTAAGTTATTCCGTCTCACTATATTTGTGAATCAAGTGAGTATGATTTTTTGAGATTTTTCTTGAAGAAGGTATGTTTACTTGCTTCGGGCGAATGCATTTTTTCTCAATTTTCATTGAAACGTAAAGATTAGCGAATTGATGTCTTTGGCAAAGTTGTAGAGCTCGATGTGCTCTATAACCTTGCTGTAAATTGGTATCTCGTGCCTATTGCCAATCGTGCAGAAAAAGTGTTTTTCTATATGAAAAGTGTCCTATAATATTTTCCTATCATTTCATTTTGGCATAGATTGAAGCGAATTTGACATGAATAACTGTCCGTATACAACACCTTGAGTGCTAAGACGCCCAACTGTAATCTTTTATAAGTTACGTGAGAAAGTCGCGGAAATCCATCTAAAGGAAATGAGCAAATTCGGTCATTTTTTGGCCAAAACAAACTGACTCTCATATTTCATAACAAATTCCATAAAACATATTCCGGTTTCAATCTCATCCATAGTATTATTGCACTAGAATTTTTCCAATTACACAACGAACTAGCTCCGAAATTAATTGTATCAAATTATTGGTTCTACACTTTTTGTGCATTCATCATTTAGTCATTTGTGGTCTTAATACTGTATAAACAAGCTGTGATTTACGAAATAAAACGAAAAAAAATCTAAATAAATACCATCATCATGTACTTGAATGCGATGAATGAACAATGAACAATGGTTTGTAAGAGATATGCAATTAATGCGGTGAAGCCTACTGGAACTAAATGTCGCACATAAATCATCATCATCGTCGAGCAGAAAAAAGGTAATTTGAGCCAACATTTTCATAAGTAAACAAAACCCACACAGAGGAGACGAGGATAAATCAAGAGCTGAAAAGAGGTTTTTGCTTATTTTCAAACTGAAAATAGAGTGATTTTCGAATTAAAGCGATTTTTTCACGGGCAAACAAGGTGATAATCTGAATTCCCTTTTCCTGTATTCGTCCGGCTTAAACGATGGTTATTTTTATAAACAAGAATAAGCGAAAAAAAAGAATTGCATGTGCCATTTTCAAATTGGACATTGTCTCACGAGCAGTGACAACATACTAATAAGTAGGTTAGAACGTGACTTGTGGTAATTTCAATTGAGAAGATGATTACAACTCTTCGCGCACGGCACTGGCTCTTATCATTTTCAATTTATACGATTCCATTCATAACTCACATTTACATGTTGACACATTCACCCTGTGCGAGAGTGTGCCATTTATAGCAGTCCACCGATGATAACAACATGAACTGTCCATCACAAAACATTTGAAACACATAAAAAAGATGAGGAAAAAAATGCCATTTAAAACGATACGGTGCTTTTTTTTTGTCTAAATACACAATATCATCATCCAACTTTGAATGTAGAAATTCTGTTTTCTCATTCACTTGTACAGCGTTCCGTCGGCTTGAATTAAGTTGTGAGCGTGAACGAGACACCAAATGCCATGCAAAATTTACGTCACACAGAGAGTCAGAGAGAGTGATTAACGGTAATGTGTGCTTATGTTTTTAAAATACGGCCGATTATTATTCGTCGAATATACACAACACAAAGCACTAGCAAACCTTTTTACTACACACGGGCTAGTGGATTGAAGTGTCATAAAACGTAAAATGATTCTCAGTGTGTTTTTGCTTGTGCCACCGCATTGATAGCAATTAGAAATTTTTGTTCGGACTTTCGGTTCATCGTGGTCATAAAATTTATGTTCGTTTCGCTCTTTTTCGCTTGAATAAAAATAAATTCCATTTTTTGTCTTCGGTCGGTAATCGATTGTTGCAGTATGCTCTTTTGGTTTTTGATAAATTTTAGAAGGGTTTTTTTCTGGAGTGCATTTTTTAATCGATGGGCTCAGTTTTAACAGGACGAGTTTTTGATACTGTTTGAATGCTATTTTTTATTCAAAATCAAGAAAATGATTTCGATATTTTAGACGAAACTCCATCGCCTTTTCTACGATTGAGTGGTCAATGAGCTACGCAATTCAAATAAGAAACGAAAGTTGAAGAAATGTCGGCTCCTTCGAAAACAAGTTTACGTGCAAAAGGCCCACCGAATCAATTGTTATCGTCAACGCGTTCGGAGAGAGACTTTTATTCGGAGACCAGCACCAATACCACTGAATCATCGTTGCAGACCGTCTTTGAAGATGCCAATTTTTCTACGTCTTCCATTCATTAGTAAGTCACATTTTTGTTCAAAGAAATTCAACCATTTTTGGTTTTTTCAAACAATAGTGTTGCCCTTTTGGTGCAATTTAGTTTTTGCTGCAAAAAAAAACTGTTGTTATTGTTATTGTCGTCAGTTGGTAATCATTTCATCGTTCAAAATAGTCATTTCAAGTGTTGTTTTATTAATTTTGATCATGCTTAATTACATGAGTATGCGTACTTGAAATTATAGCTTCGAATATAGTAATTAACAGTCACAACAACTAATTTCATGGAAGACACTGAATGTCAAAACAAAGCAGAGAAAACAAAATCCATTTCTATTATTGCGATTGCATTTGCTCCAAAACATTTGAGTGTGTATCGACTACAAATTTCGATGTGATTCATTATATACATCGGCACTGGCTCGGCAGCTCCTGCATGGATTATCAAATTCATTGGTATAGAGTGCGCCATGGTGTTGCGGTTTCGAATGAATGTCTATTTTTTGTTGTTGATAATTCCCAAGTCAAATGAGTTAATCGTGGCTGGCAAACAAACCCCAAAATGAAACATCTTGGCCAGAATATGAAGGATTGTTGTTGTTTTTGGCTTTGAGAATGGTGTTTTAATTAATTTCACATGGCGTGCAAATTTTTATTAATCACAGCAACAAAAAAAAACATGCGAATGTAGGTCGTTTACATTGATGATGTCAAAAGGTTGCGAAAATGATAAGATTTTGCGTTCAACGCCCTGGGAATCCATCAAAACCGTATCTATGCGAGGTATTCTGTGCAAAACGACCGCGACCTTGCCCTCGATTTTTCACTCAACCGATTAATATAGAATATTTTCAGATCATAATTATAAGTTTCTATTTTCGGACGAGCTGTTGACGTTTTTATAGCTCACTGGTGGTGTACCATGATAGTTTTTTTCTGCATCAATGAACTCTATCGCACGAAATGTGTTTGGGGTGAATTGTTTACGCGATGGAAATAGAAATGCTTTAATTAGCCCAGTTTCAAAGCGCCCAAACTGATTCCGGAAACTTTCCGCACCATTCTTTAATTAGAATTTTTATTATATTATCCCATCTCACACTGGTGTCAGCATCAGCAATATGGGTCTTCACAACGCAATACGACACAAATGTGATAGCGTCGGCAATTTATCGCATTCACTGAATCACTTTTCAGTGAATACACATTTATTTACTCACTCAGACTAATCGGGAATGCGTATTCGATGCGTAAACATCAGTGGAAGGCGATCGAGAATGGAATGAAATCCATTTTCATTCGGAATATTCTACTGTGTTTCGATTTCCATAATTATATATTTTCTTATTATTTTCATCGACTAAGTACTGTTGATCAAACAATTTCATGGCCTAATGGAAAAACGGATCATTTTACAATGATTGATTTATTTTCAGAATTCTCTTATTAGAATTTCTAATAGAAATTTTGTATTTAGTCAGTGAATTTTAGTGAGTTAGCTATCTCTGCCTGAAATCCAATCCGAAATTCGGTTTTGTGGCTAATCGCACACGTTGCAAAATGTTTTCTCATTTGTGGGCAGTTTTATTAGCAGATGTTTTTATATCCGTCACAACGGCTTTTGGCAGTCATTACTTTTGCTACTCTTTGACAACGATTCTGCTAGAGCATGAAAAATATGCGTGTCATTGTTTTTGTGGGTGATTCATATTCATTTTGGTTTTCAAACGTAAAGGATCCATGAAATTGCTTGGAGACGTTTAATAATCGCCGCATCTATCGTAACATTCTAACCAAATTAGCAATCGCAAGCGTAAGATAATAAAGTAATTCCGAACAAAGGCAACTGGATATAAATGCGAATCGCTTTCAATGGTATAAAAACTCATCTAAATGTTGACTTATGTCGATTTTCTTTACTCTCTTCTTTTGTTGACTGTGAAAGTTCACATCGTGTTTGGGTTGACTGTATTTGAAATTGTCGATTTAAGTGTGGAATATCATTAACTCGTTTGGGTGAAATGGTTGTGCAATCAACACCAACGCAAAGTGTGTACAAGATGTGAGAATAACAAGTCAATCTGGATCTGTGGCATGTGTATATAATGAATTTTCATGAAGAGCAAAATGTTGCACGGGCATGGGCACAGACACACAGTACTAATTATAAATTCGTCTTCATTTAAAAGAAATTAGGATGATTCAATCAACACGGAGCATATTACGTACACAAGATGAGAAGATTCACTCCTGAAGGTTAAAAATAGAATAAAAAATTCTACGTTCATGTTATTGAATAAATATTTTTCATCGACGATGAAATTGTTATTCAATATTTTTTCATCGGTTTGAGGGTAAATTATGCTCGATGTAGAAATTAACGACGAAAACAGAAGTTACGCGTCAAACCGTTCCCATTATGTTCCGTCATCGTATAACGGACATATCACGTATGATATTTATGTTATTTAATATTGAAAATCAAAATTACTTGGAATTTTCTATGGGCTCGCGTGAGAAAGTCGACGCCGAAAACAACGCGCACAACCCAAAAAACAGTGTGTTTGTTTTTTTTCATGAGAAGTCCGTGGGCTTATTGGCAATTGTTGTCATCACAACACACTTATTCGAATGAGGATTCACAGTTTAAAATAAATTCGATAAACGATTCCGTTGAGAAAAACGAGAGCATAAAAATGAATTGGAACGAAGTTCTAGGAAATGATATGATAAAAACTTTGTTCATGCTTCAAAGGACTGGGGCAATAATATTAAGTCAATATCGTTTTATTCGATGAATTTTCCCGCATCTCACAGATGAAAGCCATATCAACATTCCAAATAGCGTGAACATTTCTCTGTCAAAACGAAGCATGAAAAGGGCCACCATCAAAATTCCAGTTTGTCACTCTGGATTTCATGAGCCAGACGCAAACAGGCGGGAGTGACAGCAGCAACAGCAGCAATAGCAACAATCAGGCGCCTTGCCATTGGACCATGAATTCGATTTTTCTTCTCCGCATTCACTGGAACTAGTTTGTTTGCCTGTTGATGCTGTTATGTTCCTGTACAATTTCAGCGCGTACGCGCTTTATCATTGCTGTGCGGCGCGAATAAGCACATAAAATGACCGAGACAAGGCGATTTATAGGCAAAAGTGCATTGTATATTTGTTGTTTAAGTGGCGTCGTATCACACGACAACCAGTTGAATGCATGTATTGGTCGATTGGATTGCATATTTGCTGAAGAGTGCAAAAAACATGAATTACATTAATTGCATTCGCCGTTCCTACATGCGACATCATATCATGTTTGAGTCGCAACACGTAATACAATTGTACATTTGTAATCGCAACTGAATTTGTTCTTGTGTGTATTTGTCCATTTCAGCAGAAGAGAAAGAAATTTTCCGTTTTTTCATTTCGTGTGGGCTCCTTGTTTCCCTCTTTGTCTTTCTTTCATTAATTTTAATATCCACGAATTGTTGATTTGTTTTTCTTTTCTTTATGTTGATTCACAAAAATAAGAAGTAAAAACAAACTTTGTTTGCTCGCCCAGCGCTTTCTGTAGGAGGAACAATTTTTGCACTCACTCGAGCTGATGTTGTTTGTTGTACTTGCTTTTCCATTCGAACCGTTTTTTTAAATTTAATTCAGATTGCGTCGGTCGTACTGCATAGTAGATAGCTGTCGCACTCACTCTCACTCTCACTACACGCTGTGTGTGTCGTTGTCGGTTGTTATCAATACACATTTATGTAGTGTGGCTACGTTGTACAATGTACATCCACAAATATTGCGCATATGCAAGCCAAAGAATTTCCAACTGAAGAACTCTCTCGCGCGTTATTGTTGTTTTTGTTGGTGTGTCGCTATTTTTGCAGCGCTTCCAGTTTTTGTGTTACTCTATCAAATTGAACCGTTTAGCCAAGCACTCAGTTGACTTTCGTTCTTCGAATAGGCAGTAGACATATCCAATTTTTTTTCGGTTTGCTTTCCGGTAGCGAACATCTCGTGCGAGAGTCGACAACGACGTAAACAACTTGCAAACCGTTCTGTTTGCGTGTGCTTGCTTAGAGAAAATTCTTAGAGAACGACAAATATTCCTCCGGATGATTTAAAGACGATTTCATAGCAAACATTCATAAAAAAGATGTGATTATTTTTGAAATGAACTAATAATATTTGTGTTTCGCAGTGAGTTTAAAATTGTGTGTGTATTTGTTTAACAAACAATGCTCTTATGGTAAATTGCCTTAAAAATCATGCAAAAAAGTGTGTAGGAAACAAATTGTACGTTAAAATTGTATTGTTATCAGGGAGCCTTGATAAAATCCAAGATCGACATTAGAATCCTTTCAATTTGTTTTTGAATGAAAAAAGTAGTTCTTTGCAACAAAAAAAAAAGAAATCAGCTGATTGTATCCGAGATTAATAAGCGCTGGACCTTTCCAAAAGCAGCTGATTCACGACCGATGTTTTTTTGGCTCATGTGAATGTTTCGTTTTTGTTGTTTCGCTTTGTTTAGGTGATAAGAGAAATCGCGTTTTAGCACGTTTTTCAACAAAGTCACGATCCCTTACCGCACATTGACAAGATCAGTGTAATAACATTTCACATGGTTTGCCTAAATAGAAAAAAAACAACGTTTGACCATAAAATTGTTCAAGCTACTGTATTTGATTTGAAATCGATATTCAGCTTACATTTGCCTCATGACATTACCCATGGTAAAAATGTGCGCTTATCGATGTGAAAAGAATACGGAAAAAAATCCGTTTAACAATAACTTTATGAAAAATTGCCACACATTGACATTGACAATGGATGAACGACATCAATGAGATTTAGTCAGTTGGTTGCAGGCATAATCGATATCACTACGAAATGACGTACAACGGAAAAAGGCCAATCCACAAGTGTGTTTTCAATGCACGGGTGTGTACTCGCAGTCGGGAAACTCGTTTGTATATGGTTTAAATTATTTATGGTTTTTAGTCGACGCAAAATTGTTCCGTGTGTATTGATTCTCCTGCGTTTTTCTGAGGCGCTTGCAGTTTTGGACATGTGAAACATATTCATATGTTCACATTCGATGACGCAGCCGCCAATCAAAACACCAAATTATCTTGATAAGTAGTAATTTATGATAATGCTTTGGTGCACACTTTTCACTTTCGGTGCATTTCGTACACGGCGAAATCAAGTAAACGTGTTTACTCATCAAATATAGATGGTCATTTTTCGTTCGTGCTAAACGAATTTCAAACAGCTTCTCGCATTTATAAATCTTTTCCGGCGCGTAATCAGACAGTAAACCGTAAATTAATGCCAAAAATTTTCCTCAGTGATTCGACACAATTTATGGAATGCGTTCAAGTGTTTTGCTTAAGACGGCAAAATTTGTTTACCTGTAAATGTTACGTGTTTTTTTTTTCTTCGATTGTCGTTGGGTGCTTGTTACAATACGATTGAAGAATTCAAGTATTTTATGGCTGCAAATTGCTTTCCATTTTATTTTGAATGGGCCCATTTCTAGGCTGAAGACGTTTTATTTTTGATTTTCTCTAAGATGCTCTGCATTCATTCGGTGGAAAATGGCAAACACGCCCTCAGGACCAATGGAAAATGTTAAAATGACGATGGCCGGTATTTATAGATGAAAAACTTCTTTGATTGAATCTCGACAAAAGGGAATAAACAGAAAGATGGAAGATACGCGGATCCGTTTCTATGTAAGATGATAAGCGAAGAAAAGCGCCTTTCTTTGAAACACACACGCTTTTATACTGGTCGCAAATCGTAAAGCTACTCACTCTCTCTCTCTTTCTCTCTCTTCCTGGGCTGAGCCGAGCAGATTTGCGAACGAACTAAAGCTTCACATTACAAGGTCAAACCAATTTAAAGCCATGGAGAGAAATCATAAAAAACTCATCGAGAAATTTGTAGAGCAAAAAAATATCGTGGAGGTTGAAAAAGACCTATTACATATCATTTAAAGTAAATGGGATTGTCGGTGCTACTGCGCCATTCATTCAGATAATTTGATTATGAAATTGCAAGTGCATTCAAATGATGGCTGCTTATTAAACCGGCCATGTATCTTATACGGTAATCGACTCAATTTAAGCGATCTAACCATGCTCAACTCTGTGATTTCAATGGAATCAATCCATTGGCAATGTTCAAAAGAAAAAATATTGATTTTGGATTGGTGCTCCGCTTTTTTGTTCTTCCTTTCATCAGTCAGCAAGTTCAATGTTGAAGTGAATCCATTACATCGATTACATTGCAGTAAACACGCTTATGTGTCGGATTTACTTTCATTCAATTCAAAATAAAGTCGAGTATGGTCACCAATGATGATTCGGTATTCTCTGACTCAAGTGAAGCTAATGCATATTGCTCATTTACGGAAATTGAAGGGAAAACAACGGTGTAAAGCTGCGGTCAACCGAAACACCGTGTCAATTAGCTTAAGCTCCTACGTCCAAAATATAAATAGATGAAAACACAGCAAATGCCAATCGCTTCACGTGCAACGCCGTGAATAATTGATATTGCTCTTATAACTTACGTTCGAACTAATAAAGTTAGACCAATTTCGTTTGTTTCGTGCGTTTTCGTGTTCAAGTCGAGTGCTTGGAGTCAAAGATGGTGAAAATTGGACGTGATATATGTGTGTTGCAACGATTCCGATACCAAGACATTGAACTTGATATTGAATTGCCATTTGATTGGACCAATAAAAACGTTCATCCATAATCATAACACAATTTATTGTTCATGCACAGAAACAATGCATTTTGCACAACACCACTCCTACAGTCGAAAGAAGAAAAGCGATTTGGGCATTTACGTTGTTTATCGATGTACCCTTTGACTTTCGATAACATTCAAAGAGAAAACAAATTTTTTTTGGCGAAATTGTGAAATTGAATGGAATACATTGTGGTATTGATTGAGTTCGATTTGCAGATTTTGAACACAACAGCTATGATTTATAGCCGTAATTTCCGTCTTTTGTAAATATTACGATTGACAATTGGCAGTCGTAAAATGGTTGTGTACACAAAAAATGTTTTTCCGAGAAAGTCCCAAAAAAGTCCCGTTGCAACCTCTGGTACATAAACGAAAAATTAGACGGTAATTTCAACCAATTAGCACTGGCAACTATCCATAACTGAACATTTTGTATTATCAAATGAAAAATCCATGAAGATTCACCATTCTCACCTGCCAATTTGCAGAAAGAGTGTAAGTAAAAAAAAGTCGAAATAAATAAATCGTAAAGCAATAAAACTAAAAATAGCTTTGTCGAGCGATAATCTGGTTCAAACCAGTTTATCGGTCTTTATTAATGAGATAAAAGCGTAATAATTGCTTGAGAAAACGATTGAAATCGACACATCTGAAATAGAGTTGTCCAACGCGTCGCGCAATTGAAAATGATTCAACAAGCAAGCGCCGGTGCAATAAACTGTCTCGAATACAATATGCTGAACCAATCGAACCTGACTTGTATGGGATTGGAGATTTATTCGCGAGTAGGCCAATCGACCGCGCCATCTCAGATCTCGTCGGTGAACTTAATTTAGTTCCATTTCACATGTTTCATTGAAAACATTACTAAAACCATCAATAAAATCATTCAAATTTATCACAATGAAATTTCAATAATAAAACTGAAAAAAAACATTATTTCATTTTTTTTTTTTATCAAAATTGTGGAATAATTCATTATTTCTTCTGCGTGAATGTCTCCACGTCTTTCTCCACATCTTCATTACAACGTGGAGAAAAACGCAGAAAAAAACACACAATTACGTATTTACGTAAACCGGCTGTCACTGTCACGTTCGCATTGTTTACAAACCATAAAGTGATGTGCGCTATGTATGCCTTGAGTCAACTTAATTAAAAAAGTCAAAAAAGACGAAACAAACAGTACACTAAAAATGCCATTGTTTTATTTAATAATCATAGTAATTGATTAATTGAATAATTTTGATTAGTAACGTTAGTAACATTCATGGTTGAATGAATTGATGTGCACTATATACGATAGCTATTGGCCATCGGATCCAGAATTCTCGCCATTCTCGCCATTCTGGTTTGTGTTCTTCACATTCATTTTCATTTTTTTCCCGAATCTCGTATGCATTGTCTATAAATGTGTTTCATCTGAAAATTCCAACGGTGTGTGTTTCATTCATTTTCGACACATTACAAACAGCTTATAATTCTGGTTGTTTTTCTGGGTTTATTTGCGTATACAGAGGTTTCATTGTGAAATTGTTCAGTGTTGTTGCTTTTTCGTAGGTATTTTCGGTATTTTCAGCGAGTGGTGGTCAAAAGTAACCGAGACAAGTCCCAAACTTTTGAAAGCTGATCGTCTTATGTCAAAATCAACAATTCCAGACGCACTCTTAGAATTTTTCAACATAAGAATGACATAAATACGTAGAAGCTTCTGAATTACCTAACGAACGCACAAACGAAGACACAACAACGGAGAAAACACAAGCAAGAGAATGTGCGCGCTACACTCATTCGCCTTCTACTCGGTTCGTTCATCGAGCGAACGGTTTCTGTGTATATGTGACAATAAGGTTGAACTGCGTTCGTTGGGTAACTCACTGGGTTGGTAAATTTTCGGATTTTGAGCGACGTGTAAGTAATTTACGTAAGAAACATGTATCTTACGTTTATTACGTAAGAAACCTCAACGCATGTAATAAACTCCAAAACGCTCGAAAATGTAGAGGGTTATACATAAAAAATGACTTTTTTCGATTTTTTTAAGCATTTTTTTAAGCAAGAAGTGTCCACTGTCCAGAGTACACACATGCTCGTTCTCCAGCGTTTGCTAATGCATACACTATTCATGCAAAAGTTTGAAACCACCCGTTATTTCTCAAACAAAGTGTGGTTTTTCGCAGTGTTATCAAGTGTACGCGTAGCCAAATGAATTTTTGCATACTTTTATGTGTTATTTGAATGACAATATAACAAATTTTTAGCAAAAAATTTCAACTTCTTTTGGAAATATAAGACGGCGGATTGGATTCATGCTGATAGTCGCATTTATTCCATGGAAATGGAGAATTATCGAACCAATATGCAAATATTTGCATAAATAGTTGATAGAAAACGTTATTTATAATATGAAATGACACATATAAAATACTCAATTCACTTTTTATTCATCTTTGAAATTCATTTTTTTACACAAAGAAAGGAAAGAATTAAACTAAAACACCAATTTTAATCCTAAATATTTGGTATTTTACATTATTTCTTTATGAAAAAATCATTCTTCAGGGTTTCTTACAAATTCATGTAAATTACATGATTTTTCATAGGTAAATTACATGATGTAATATACGTAACTTTTATGTCAGATACACGATCGAGTTTCTTACGTACCAACCCAGGTAACTCAGAAGCTCCTGCCTATTTATGTCATTCTTATGTTGAAGAACTTCAAGAGTGCGTCTGGAATTGTTGATTTTGACATAAGACGATCAGCTTTCAAAAGTTTGGGACTTGTCCTTTATCGCCTTTTCGGTTTAACATTCGTCACACAAAAATATCCAACTAAATTTATGATTTCGGTAATTTTATTAGCGCGTCGTCACCAGAACAAAATGAAATGGGTTAAAAGAAATTACAATTTTTGTTGTTGTTTTTTTGACGTTGAGGAAGACCGTGAAAGGAAGAAAGAAAGAAAAACACAAATTCGTACAACTAAACCGTGTCTCGCGAAGTCCGTAGCAATAGAACAATTTCGATCAACTGATTCAAGAGTCCCAAATAACAAACAAACTAGTACTAGTTCCAACATCGCTAAACGCGCCAAACGTCATATCATTTCTGTGGAGACATTTACCAATACGTATTGCATTTTACGTATACAATGTTGTTTTGACGTAAGACAAAAGATGGCGCTGATTGCATCCATCATTTTGAATTTACGTGGCAATGTAATCTGATTGTGCTGAGCTGTGAAATGAAAGTAGATTCACATAGGTCTTTCCCATTTCAGTTGTAATAAGGGTCGAATGAATGTGAATACAAAGCACTTGATCATTTTTCGATGAAAAAAAAAATGATTTATGACTATTGTGCGTTCATGATAAGCGAATCGATGTGATTAGTGGATCAAATGAAGAGAACTATATATAACGAGTGAGAATTTAAATTAGAGGCTGTTAGACAAAAGCCATAAAACGTCAATGAGCTCAAGACGGCTTTTGAATTAGTGCAAACACTTTTCTTCTTTTCTCACCGGCCAAACGAAATCCACACAGACAATAATGAAAGTGAAAATTGCTAGTAAATATCTACTGCGACGACATCATTTCAACAGAAGCCTGGACTCATATCCAAGCGTAAGGTAAGACAATAAGCTCAGGTATTTTTTTGTGCTGACACCATCACAAATATTCGAACAAAAAGAAATCGGCAATAATTAATTTGGTTTAATGCAATCGTATTGATTCAATCTTTGATTTGTGGTTCCATCAGAATGTTAATATTGCAAGCACGCGATCATAAGAATAAACAAAAAAGTGATTTTTCGACTGAAATGACAATTTTTTTTATTACACATGATTGATACGCCGCAAGCGATAAAATCAGTTGGAAGAGATTAATTAAATATTCAGGTGGCATGCAACGATGTACCGATTTTTCGCATTTTTTTTAATTCATCTGCACTTAATTCATCTGTTTCTCTCATTCGCCTAAGGTGACGCAGGTACTAATACAATATGATTATCATCGCCATCGTTGATACGCGTTTGCGTTGATTTGTATTCGTTTCACGTGCAGAAACGTTTCAATTTTATCCGGTAAATGTGTGTTTTGGCTGAATTCGACCAGCCAAAACCGGATCATCAGATGAAACGAAAAATCTGTACAAAGTTGGGTTTGTCGACTGATTTTCGAAACAAATATATGTGTTGAAATGCATGCATACGACAAAATCGTCATCTCATGCAAAAGGTTGACACTCATTACTGTCGCATTGACGGTGTCAATTCTAGTGACCAAATGACAAAGCAAGATAATAAAAGAGGTAGACAGATTGTGTAGGGTGCAATATTGGAATGCACTTTTCGTGTGTGTATGTATGTGTGTCTGTTTGAAGCGAATTAGTGCCACTTCATTAGTCTTTTTCTTTGCGCTAATCTAATTTCGTTACATGCTTGATGAATAATTTATTCGCACGCAATTGATCTAAAAACTATCCAGCTAATTAACGCCTCTTTCGTGTTGGACTTGATGGAGCTTCTGAAATTAACTTTTATTGCGTCTGATACTAAATCATCCACGTCTATATTGTGGAAATCAGAAATATAAACTATTCCGATTGGTTTTCTACGAAAGAAACGTAGAAAATCAATCGGTTTTCAAAGATTCGACTCTTTTGATAGCTGAAATTTAAATGGGTTTTTCCACACACATCAAGAGATCATATGCCATCTATTAAATGATAGAAAAAAAATGCAAATTGATGGTACAAAAAATATATTGGCCGAAAAGTGCATAATTTGCTAAATGCCACTGGAAATACCAATTCATTGTTGATTTATTCAAATTCAGTTAATTAACGAAATTAATATCTTTGAAATTAGCAATTTACACCATCTTGTGAGAGTCCATACGATTTTTCAGGTAGATTTTGTTAGAGTTGAGCTGTGCGTTGACTTATGGAATTATCGGAAAAATATGTTTTCATTTATGGAATACATTTTGCGGACTGCATTGTGTGTAATAATAAGCTGATTCATAAAAGTTACAAACGCATTATCCAAACATCGAGATTAATCAACTCTTTCACTTCGTGATAGGTCTCTTTACTTTGCCCTTTAATCAAGCAACATTGCTAGATATATTGCTATTAAACTGATTGAATTCCAATCAACCCTAAGCGGTCGACACTTGTACTCATACGGTTAGTGCAAAAACATTTATTGCCTCACCTAACGCGAGCGCCATCTGTTCAGTTTGAACATGAAAACAAACAAACTGATCCATACAGAGTTATAATACAACAACATCTCTATATAGAGGAAACGCTGTGGTTCGTTTTGTTCGGCATATTTTTTATACACTGCCTTCATTTCCACCGATTCATATATCGGTTGGCAGCTGGAGTCACTTTGTTTGTTTTCATGTTCGCACCGAATAGATGGCGTTTGCGTTAGGGAGAGCAATAAATGCTTTTGCACTAAAGGTATGCTTGTACTCGATTCGCATGACTGCCTTTTCCAATCCACTGGGAAATTCACGTTTCCTTTGAATGCTTTTCGATAAGTGTCAACAGAAAGTGTCTATTGAACTTGCCTATTTTTCGTACACACTGTGTACTACACACGTTTCTGAGTGAACGTAAAACATTTCATGTAACCAAAAGTCAATGAATTCAATCAGTTGTTCAACTCTTACAACGAAGTTTATTGTTGAATGAACATTATCTGAATGCAATGACTTGTTCGTTATCAATTTTTGTTTGAAGTGATTGACCTAATGGAAACGTGATTTTCGTTTAATGTTCAGCGTCAAGAACTAATCAATCAACACCGATTGCAGGTGTGAATTGAAATGTCGTATGTCTATTGAAATTGAAGCAAATTGTTTTTCATTAGCTTGAACCATAAAATCGTTTATCGGTGCAGTATTGTTGTCGATTTAATTTACGGCCATACCATCGAATTGGTCAATTTAATTTACAGCCGTCGCATCAGAGAGATTAAAGCTTCCAAAAATTAATACAGCACGCAGCTGAACAAGAAGACCACAATTGATTGTGAAACACTCGTTGCTAAGACGAAGAAAATATCGATGTCTGACTCGAAAATTGAGCAATATTCTAGAGATTCTAAGCGTAAAACACAAACTTTTAATGATTCAATTATCACGTGGCTTTCGTTTTCACGTGACACACATTTGATCAGTTCCAGCGCGCGTCAATCTTTTAATTTAAATCAATTGAATACAATGGGAACGATTTCAGATTCAGTTTCATTTGCATATCTTCATCATCTTCGCTTTTGATGAATTGCAATTGCGCGACTTCAATCCACTCTCTTCTTCTTTTTTAGCGCGCACAGCACATAAGGCTTATCGCGCTATTTTTATGCGAAAAGCCACATATGGAGTTGTCACAAACGTAAATAAAAAAAAAACAGAGTATAAGCAATGTTAGTCCTCAATTAGCAATCGTCAATCATATTCTCAATTACGCAATTTTGCTTGATGTTAAAAATAGCCGCTGCATTTTCATACAGAAAGAAAAACAGCTGCTGCACATTGCTGATTGCATCAACTACCTTTTGTATTGTGACATAAATCCTCATTATTCGTACTCGAGATGTGTTGTTGCATTGACTATTTTGTATAGCGAACCGCTACCAGCGAACTTATGCGTTTCGTTCATTCGAACTATTCTTATCTGCATGAATAATATCGCGTTAAAATGCAAAATAAGAAGTTTCCTTTGAATTTAACGAGAAACAACAACTGTGATTTCATTCCAAGAACAAATGCATCGATAAAGAACAAAATCAAGAGTGATTTTTCCCATAATCTTGATGACAAACAGTTGTTTACAAAACAATGTTTACGATGAATTACAAAAAAGTCAAATGTATTTTCAGCATGACTTTTTTTTCTGCAATGAATCGACCATTATGTCATTTTGGGCAATCACAGTTCATTGCCACAAATTATCCTATAAAGTGATGGCTTCATTGAATGGCTGTGATTGTGCTGGGGTTTTGGCCAGCTACACACATCGTCTTTTCTACGCATCATTAGACGATTACTCCATAATGTACACTCGTTTGACGATTAATCATATGGTTCATTATACGAAATAAGTCGGTGTGTGCATAAAAAGGGCAATTTTAAAATGATTTCCAAGAAGATCTACGTAGTATATTCCAGACAGCTCACACAAATAGTTCTATTAGTTAGAGTACATTTTCATGCAAATTGACGGAGTTTATTTTCAGCGTTTGTCTGACAAAAGAATGTAAATACATTTTCTCATTCACCATGTGAAATATTGAATTATCAATTGCAAATGGAACAAATATATGTAGAAACTTCGGCTCGATTGATGCTGCTAAAACAGTCATTTTTCAGTTGAAAAAAAAAATGCATAAATGTCACATACTTCCAATTTATATAGCTTTCGTGGCCGTGAATAAACATCTCTCTCAGTTGTGGAAATTGACTAATTATCAAGGTTCTGAAAATCCATTAATTCTCTCGCTTTTATTACCATTAATTTGAAAAAATTCCAACTGCAATAATATTCATTGCAAGCTTTTTCCCATTTAGATACATTGAATGGTCAGTTCTGAGTGAATAGTGAAGAAAAAAAGCTGGGGACCGAGTTGTTTGGATGTATAAACAAATGAATTGAATGTTATGTAAACAAAGATTCAAAGATTATCACATAGTAGCACTGTTCATTGATTGCTAGGAAATCCTCATGTTTATTTATAAGTTGTGTTATGGTCACTCTCTCTCGCTCTATCATCTTAAGCCCATTTTTGTGTTGATGATTTGTTTGTACTTCAATTTAAGCTAGTTAAATAAACATGTTCATGATATACTGCTTTCTTGAAATGATTCGAACGTGTCAGACTCAATGGGATTTGCATTAGTTTTGGGCTAAAGTGAAATCACCACCGACCAAATTGCTGTGGCAAAACGTTTAACTTTGACCGTGCTTATTACTCTCTTTCTCTCTCTCTCTCTTTCACAACGCTCAAGTGGTAAATTGTGGGAAACAATCGAATATGGAAAGTTGTTCTTGTAGTCTCTTGCCGAAACATCGCGAACATGCCAGATATACCGAATGAAAACTACATATTTACAACATAAAGTGGCTCATAAGATCCGTAATTTGTTTACCGTTGCTTCTCTTTTTCGACGAGCATCTTCTTCGTTTGGCTTCTGCTTCGTTCATTGAGTTGTATTTATGTATAATACTTTTTGCGTTCAGGTTCGAACTTGAGGAAGGTTAAGTTTTCATTTTCAGTGTGTGCATGCTTAATGCTTATACATACAATGCATGTGTATTCTCTGTATTCGCCAAAGTTATGAGTTGCGCTTACGATGTTTTTGCAAAAACGAATGATTAGTTTCTTTTTTCAGTTCATTTGCCCATACACACACAGGTTTGAGTCACACTACAACGATAATTTACTTAATTAATTTTACTTTTCACTCAAAGAAAGAGTCACAACTGGTACGAAGAAACGAAACGAAAGAGAAAAAAAACCACTACAACCATAGAAAACGATTATAAAACGGTGTTTGAAAGTAGACGTCGCTTTGCTCACTGTGCAATGCGATCACTGATAAGAAATGCGATCGACTCCACTGAACACTCCATAACATACCGAATAACCTAGCGAATGAGATTTCGTAGTATTTTTTATTTATTCACTGTTCAACTTCCCGAGTCGATACGTTAAGACGATTCAATTTTTGCTGCCGTTTTTTTTTCTTCGTTTCTTCTCAACGTTCGACGTTTGCCCGTGTGTTGTTTGAGTCTAATTTTATTTTTCTGCTCGTTGCGTTGTGCTAGTGTTTTTTTTTTCTGTATATTGGCACAGTCATTAGTCTTTTTTCCGATCTTTCTATTTATTACTTCGTTTTAAGTTTGTTTATTTTTGTGTAAATTTTTTTTCTGATCTCGCTCATTTCTGTATAATCATCATTTGTGTGTTGTGAGCGTCGAGTGAATGAACAGTGGGGCGCACTCGGTGTAAAATCTGTTCGCGACGTTCGTTTGTTTTTGCGGGAAGAGGTCTTGTTTAGTTGTTGGCTGCGAATGACAGTTAGTGAATGAATTTTTGATCGGTGCTGTGCAATTTTTGTGTTCATCTCTTCTTTGTTTGCATTTTTTTTTCGACCACGAACTAACGAACGCAACGAAATGGAACCAAAAAACGATGAACGTTTACAAGATTTTTCAGTACCATTGCTAAAAAAATTGAAACAACCGTGCATTAAGCCATCGTCAAAGAATAAAAAGAATAAGCAATATGTGAATAATATTAATGACAATAATAACAGCAGCAGCAGCAGTAGCAATAAAAAGCAAAATTCAGGTTTACTCAGTAATTCATCGACATATTCGATTCTTCCAATTAGTGAGGTCACACAAGGTGCTGTCGAAGTATGGGCCAATCTACCCGATGAAATTCGTCAGGATCCATCGTTAGCATCGTTTCGTCAGGAACATGAACGTATTCATGGTAAGTGTTAATTTAACCAACTGTTCCCTATGTCCCCAAACGCATAATAAAAAGGCGCAGAATTGTCTAGCATATTTCCGTTGTCAAGGCGTTTTTTTTTTCAACTTTACAATTCTGTTGTATGCAAAACGATGCAATACAAATCAACGGCCATGAGCATTTTAATCAACCACTAATCTCAATCTCGATTCAATTGTGTTTTTTTTTGTGAGTTTAGCGCTTGTGAGAGAGGGATCGCATGCGATTTGCAGACTCATTATAACACCTGTGATTTAAAACGGGAGAGAAACAACTTCATTAATGCCATAATGCAATTCGATTTTGTTTCATTCGCTCCTTTACGACGTCTCTAAATAAGCAAGTATCTAAACTGTGTGAATATGCAACTGCTGTTTTGTTAGTTCATTTTTTTTTCACTCCTTATCAAATTGCCTTATCGTTTTATCGCGAAAAAATGCACTTGTATTGCACTGAATGAAAAATGAAAAGAAAACAAATCGAATAAACGCCGATGAAAATAAAATGAATTGCAGATTAGGTTGCGAATCGAGATAACCTCGATACAATTTTACATACACACCATCGTTCAATTGACTAATAATTTCGTTGTTTGCCGTCAGTCGACGAGTCGAATTCATCTTCCGTGTGCAGTGCACTTCCCTTTCTTATTGAATATTCATTGGCGCATTTGTAATTGCGATTGAAACAAAAAAACATAAACGGTTTGCGGGTGATTCGTGGAATTGATCGTTTCCGTGTAAAAAGATAGACAAATACTGTGCGGCAGCAGTAAATTCCGATGAAGTAATACAAAGGTCATACAAATATTGTGTGTCTGATAGCAATTAGGCCAAGATTCACTCTTCAGCTGACCACTCAACTCTATATCATCGCTCCACTTGATCAAATAATAACTCTTTTTGCTTCGTTGATAAAGCAATAGCACGTTTTCGTACATATGCCCCTAGAGTGTGCAAAATCAATGCTTTCATGATAACGGCACTTGAGTACAAGCGCAAGCACACACATATGAACACATGATAAACCAGTGCACACACCACGACGAAAGCGGAAAAAAACTTTGATTTTGCCGAATGATAATCAGTTTACATGAAAGTTTTGTTGCTGGTTTACAATCGGTTTAATGTGATTTTAGGGCGTTCATCATAATAATAAAGCAACTTGCATTATTTTCGGTCGTCAAACTTTATATCACAAAGAAACAGATGAAATCTCTCTCTCTCTCTCTTTCTCTCGCCTGTCTCGAAAGGAAAAGAGTAACGTTTCAAAAAATATTTACCTTTTTTTAAACAAAATTAAGTGCCCGATATGTGACGGTTTCATAACCGACAATCGTCATGGTAAATGAAAACAACGATCGTCTATCGTTCCAGTCGATGTGCTGTTTTTAAGCTGCAGCGATAATGTGCTTGAAACTTGTATGCATTGAAATTTCTAATCAAATAGAAAAAACAAAAACAACAAAAACAAAAACGAGAACAGCTATTTGAGTGTAGCAAACACAAGCTTTGACTCATTCACATCTGTATGACGACATCGCATCAAAATAATCTTTTGAGTGAATACACGCATGAAGTACTGAAAATATTGGTGATTTTCTTTATTGCAATATTATGAGAGATTTTGTTTTATTGCAACGCAGAGCAAGATTTTTTTTCCACTACATCGAATCAAATCGAAACCCATCATAATCTCATCACGTGCTTTCACACTTTATTGGCACGCATTGATTCGTATTCCGTGAGTTACTATAATACAGAACCAAATCATCATGGCTTGAAAACCACTCTTTTACAGGTCGAAACGAGCCGATATACATAAATCGATTTTGCCGTCGTGCTGGTGGTACAAAGTGCAAAATATACTTGCTTATAGAATGATGGAGAAATATGGATAAAAAACTGTTGCGAAATACCGGTTTTTTTTCTCATTGGAGCATCTTGTTGTTTTTTTTTTGTTCATTCGCGTTGCGAACGGAGTGGAACGTGTACTCAATTCTAACGGCGTACACAAAGAAAACTTTTGGAGACAAAATAAATCTTGATGTCAATGCTCTTCTCCAGTTACACACTGACTTTGTGAAAAATGCGTGTTGAGACGAATTTTATCAATGCTTCACATTTTCTTAAGCCGTTGGAAGCCCTCTCAACTTATTTACGCACAATGTTTACATCAATCAATTCACAAAGACAAGAACGTTCCCCCGTTGAAGATGTTGAAGCACTTATTCTTTGTTACAAAGTGTAATTATTATCGTCACATTGAATGACGCCCGAAAATTTTATTCCAGCATTATTTCTAAATCGATGCGCTCCTGTCGCTGTCAGTGACTCGCTGATGGAAGAACAAAGATCTTTCGCGGAAAAATATTCTGTCAATGGAAACGCTTTATTCAAGCGGATTTTCAACCGACGTTGGTTGGAAATAATTCGACATTGAAATTTCATCTTCAGTTCCATCATTAGGTCAGGCGTGCTCTCTCACTCCCTCTCAATAACGAAGTGGAAAATATTCAGTTAATTTTCATTGGAAAAAACACAGACATTTGGAAGAGAAAGAGGAACTATTAATGAATGTTCTAGGTGCCTTCTGTGAGCTAACTCTTTTTTATACTCCACTCCAAAAGTGTGCTGACTCATTTGGTTATGTTACCAAATATGAACAAATAAGAAGCTATATTTACTAATCGTTAGAAAAAATTCGAATATGTGTTGAGATTTCTTCATGGTAACATAGCCTAAATGAGCCAGTTCGCTTTGAGAGAATCGCTAATACAAGCGGAGCTAATTCCGCTAGAACATTTGAATGAAAGAAAAGAGAAAAAAAACTAGACACTTTGAAACAGTCGATTAAGCTTATTGAAAAAACAATCCATTATCTGGGATGCGCTTCCATTCAGGTACATAACATTTCGCCCACGTTTCTCTACTTGGGTATGAAATACGTCATTTGTACGCTCAATTAGTATTTCCGTAAACGTTTTTGTTACAGAAAAAAAAGATATTTCAATTACAAGTCTGTCAATTGTGTCGGTCGTTATTGACGCGATTCTGAGGTAAACAGAATAGTTGAAAGAGATGTGAATTAATTTGTGTTTTGTTGTTGATATATGGTGTATGTCCGATCGCATCAGGAAAGCGAATGAATATTAATTGGCATAGAAGTTAATCGGCATAAAATTGGAATGTACAATGAGATTTTGCGGTTGAGCGCCACTAAGAAGACACATTGAAAAAACATTTGTGTAAGTGCGTATTGAATTATAATTGCGGTTAACATATTATTTTTTTCAATTTCATTTGAAAGGTGGTCACTTAGGTGTAGACGATCAGGATCCATTGCCAAATGAAGATGTATCGGTGGGCGATGAAAACATTTCAAATAATGCCCAACATCCGGTGAACAATGAATTCATTACGATAAGTGTGATGAATGAGCATGGCGAAAAAATCAAAGGACATCTTCCGAATGGGTAAGAACGAATGACCAATTGTTTAGAGTTGTTGCGGATGACATTTGCATCGAAACGGTTCGAATCGCCCTAGATATAAATCCAATCGAACTGAAGGACTTAATTATCATTTTGTTTTTTTCAATACTGTTAATGACACATATTCGATGGAGAGAGCAATCTCTGCGTACGTGGTGCACACGATTCATGTGTGACACTGAAGAATTATTGTCAGGGTTATCCTTTGGAATTGGTTATTTGAATCCTAAAAATAACCATTGAAAATGCCATTGAAAAGCTGTTGACGAAGAGAAATTCCAAACAAAAGATAGCGAAGCAAAATAACGGAAAACATGTGTTAATGTGACACGAGGCGTTAGCAACACATGAACGGAAGTTTTTCTTTTTCAAGGCATGAGAAAATGTGGAAAATTACTTGAAAATACCTTTGCTTGTCAATTCAACTACTTGAGACAATAACAACAAACGACATTTGTTGACTGATTATGTATATTACTTCCAATGTTTTCCATTCTCACTCGAATGGCTTAAGTTGTTTTTTGTTTGTGTTTCGTTCGTTCCGAATATATATATCGAATATTACTTCAATCGGTTTGCCGTGCGTCATCACATTTAAATCCGATTTTGTTTTGCACACTTTGTGTACGCTGGGAATACTCTCATTCAACGTATGAAAATTTATTGCACATCAAACCAAATCAATGGAAAAATCTGGTTTGTGGGTGAATATGTTGATCTGATGTGTTTTACTCAATAAATCGATTTGACGTCAACAATATTGGTTTAATGCTACTTGACACTCTTTTTATTCTATTCTTTATTTTGTCGTTCTCTCTTCTCTCTGCACAGGGAAAATACCACCACGTTATCGGATTTACATCACACAGGTGTATCAACAAATGAGCCTGATGAAGCTGAACCGAAAACGGTAAGTGATTTATTCCGATTTTATTATCATTTCACACACAATTCTTCTTCGCCTTCGGTGATTACGGTGGGCATCCATGGATGGTATCAAAGTAATGTTGTTTATGCTATAAATTAAATGGAAATTTTCAAGTGATTTATCGATTTCGTTTCGTTTTTCGCTCTTTTAATGCGCGTTTTTTTTTCAGACGTCACAGATAATATTGAATAGTATTAAAATAGCCTTGTTGGTAGCTGTTTGGATCTTATTTACGGGCATTTTGATGTCGAAGGATGAAAAAGTGCTCACCCATCATCAGTTGGCCGTTCCGATACGCCAAAACAAAAGTAGGTCACAGCATTATTTTACGCTCACGCGAAGGAGTATTGAAATGTGTCTGAAATATTATCTCTGCTCACCGTACATTTTTTTTCCATTCCATGTTGTCACAGGTTATATTCTTGATGAAGTACCGCTCGAGTCTCGTTTAGGTGTTAAAGTTTATGGTGCATTTGCCGATGAGAACAGTAACACTACCAACTTTCTCTTCATACAAGTTCAGTTGCTGCACACTCAATTCGAAGATGAGAACGATACCAGTATTGCCTACATCGAAAACGACAATAATATCTTGAAAATACCGATTATCGAGGATGTTGCCGACATTGATACAGCGCTAGAAGTGAAAAAAACCCATACATTCCACTTAGATCAGAAAATGTACGAACAAATCGCAAAGAATGACACCATACTGCGACTCCGCATCGGATCAAACTTGCCAGTTAGTTTTCCCATTAACTTGACCTACGATCCGTCACCCATCGACAAATCACTTGGCGTTATTTATGCGGCAATCGTTCTGCTGGGCTTATACATTATGATTATTTGGGAAGTTGTGCACCGAACATTTGCAGCGATGGTGGCTTCAACAACAGCTATTGCCATTCTGGCGTTGATGAACGAACGACCATCCATGCCGTTACTCATGTCTTGGATCGACGTGGAGACACTGCTTCTGCTTTTTGGCATGATGATTTTAGTAGCCATTCTGTCGGAGACGGGTGTTTTCGATTACTTGGCCGTTTACGCTTTCGAGGTTTGTTTATGTTGCTTTCGATAGATTCATGAACGTTATTAACGTTATGTTGATATAGCTTTATGTTTTCAAGTACGTTACACATTCAGCAATGCTAAACTGTTCTCTTTCCTATTTTGAATTAACATTGGAATTGTTTTTTTCACAGATTACAAATGGGAAAATTTGGCCACTCATCAATTGTTTATGCCTGTTTACGGCAGTGATGTCTTCGTTTCTTGATAACGTAACAACCGTTTTGCTGATGACACCCGTCACCATTCGGCTGTGTGAAGTGATGCAATTAAATCCGGTGCCCATTCTCATGTCAATGATTATTTTCTCGAATATTGGTAAGCAGCGATCAGATAAAGCGTCTTATTTCCGTATTTGCTTTCTATTCTTAAGCACATTGGGAACTTTTCAATTCATAAAATGAAAATTTGAATTCTTCGAAAAATGATTATTTTCAAATAACATTCTGTTTGTGCCATTTCTTCAGGCGGCGCAGTAACTCCCGTAGGTGATCCCCCAAATGTGATAGTTGCATCGAATCCATACGTTATCAAAAGTGTAAGCACAGAATTGTATTCATTTTATCAATTGCTCGTAATCGATTTCAATAACAATTTGTTTCGTTTCACTTTGACAGGGTATAAACTTCATGACATTTTCCTTGCACATGTCAATGGGAATCTTTCTTGTTATGATACAAACCTATGTGCAATTACGTTACAAATTCCGTAACATAAACGACTTACGTTTCATTGAACCACAAGATATTCAAGAGCTTCGCCACGAAATTGCCGTTTGGCAGCGAGCAGCAGCATCACTTTCATCCTATTCAAAGGATGAAGATTTGGTGCGTGAGACGCTGGTCAAGAAGGTGAACAGACTTCAGCGCCAACTCAAGAAAAAACTTTCATCGGGTTCGGTGCCAGAGAGCTACAAGCAAACATTAGAAGATTTGCAGCGAAAGGTAAAAGCAGGCGACCAATAATAAATTCACGTGTTTGTGTCATTCGACTAAAGATAATTATCGTTTTTTCATCTATTTGCAGTATCCAATTCGAAACCAAACATTGCTGATAAAATCTGCCGTCACATTGGTGTTCGTTATTAGTTTCTTCTTCTTACATTCCGTGCCCGATATTCAACGGCTGTCACTCGGATGGACGGCTTTGTTGGGAGCTGTTCTACTATTGATTTTGGCTGATCGTCAAGATATGGAATCGATTTTAGCCCGAGTGGAATGGTCAACGCTATTATTTTTCGCCGCCTTGTTTGTTCTGATGGAATCTTTGTCGGAACTTGGGCTTATTGATTGGATTGGCTCACAAACTGAGGCCGTCATTTTGACAGTAAACGAAGAATCTCGACTGGCTGTAGCAGTCCTCATTATTCTGTGGGTGTCGGCAATTGCATCAGCATTTGTCGATAACATCCCACTCACAACGATGATGATCAAAGTGTCTATCTCATTAGCGGAGAAAAAAGCATTGAATTTACCGTTGCAGCCGCTAATTTGGGCCTTGGCATTTGGCGCTTGTCTTGGCGGTAAGTTTCTGAAGTCGTGTAATGCTATTACGCTGTTACAATGCCTACGCTAAATTACTTTATGTGAAATGGTGAAATTCAATTTGAAACAATTGACATCGTTTTCTCTTTCTCAACAGGTAATGGTACATTGATTGGTGCTTCAGCGAATGTCGTATGTGCTGGCGTTGCTGAGCAGCACGGATATCGATTCACATTCATTGAGTATTTCAAGTGCGTACCACTTTTGATAAGATTCTCTCTACATATGCTAACTGAATTTCAAACAAGAATCTTTCTATGTGTTCAGTGGCCTTGACTTCCAAGCGTGCAAATACAATTACACATTCTAAACCAATTATTTTCCATTTTCTCTTCAACAGAGTCGGATTCCCCGTTATGCTGGGAAGTATTGTAGTAGCAACAGGCTATCTGCTCGTGTGTCATGTATGCTTTACATGGCATTAAATGTCAACCAGAAAGCAACCAGTATGTATTCCAAGAATTGCGCTCGATGGAAACGCCGTTTTTTCGGTGGAATGAAGAATGAAATCGAGAAAACCTTGCAGCGTCAGATCATCATCAAAAATCGCCCTTTGTTTTTCACAAAAGAAGCGCAAAGTTAGATGCAATACATATTTCAGAAATCGTGCTCAAATCTAAGCATTTTTGTTACAAATGTTGTGAATACACTAAAGTGCAGATTGTGATTAATTCGGTAGGGAAACAAAATCATTCACACATTCACATTTGATGTGCGTGTGTGGTATAATTATTATATACACACATTATATTAAAATAAATTGTTAAATAAGAAATAATTTGACGGCCAGCGTTGACCGTTGGGTTTAAAAATGAATAAACTGATAATGATATTTTACTGTGAACATCGACGCGGAAGAAATGGTACAAAAAATAGCAAAAAACAAACGAATTTCGTTCTAAACGCATGCCAAATTTAAATCTAAATTGAATAGACAATTTTTTTTTTTAAACTGATTGGCTCATTTTTCGAAGGTGCTGAAATTATGTTGAGACAAGTAAACTCTAGAGAGACTTTCTCAAGTCGAAAAAAAATGATTGGAACGATAAAATAGCTAGGGGGATTTAACTACGTGAAAACTTGTAAAAAAATGATATAAACGCGCACGAAATTGTTTCATTCACCAGAGAACTTGCATGATTCCACTCAGTTGACAAGTTCCGTATTAAAACAACATGCGCGAACTTGTGCGAGTTCGTGTGCAAACATGAAGCTGGACGACGCGCACACATCAGTCGTTCCATTTGTTATATCTATCTGGATTAACTTTTTCTCCCAACACTTTCTCCAGCTCTTTAAAAATATTTCCTTTGTCCATTTTATAATTATATAAATCTTTGAACTTTTGGAAAGGATGTGAAAAATCTTTATACACGTAAACAACCGATTTTTAGTTTATAACGCGTTTTAGTTGTCAAATAACAACTTGAAAAACGCGCAAAACCATAAACAAACTTGTGTAAACTTGTGACCGTGCGCGTCAGTACGTACAACGAACGCGTCGAACTTCCGCGAATCAAGCAAACTGGCAGAAAACATGCTGAACTCGTAAGAGTTAAATTCCCCTAGTAAAATAGTTAAGAAACGAATTTGTTCGATTAGATTTTTCTGAGAAATCACCATTTTCCAATTTGTATGGAGTAAAGAATGGAATTGAACATTGCCTGCAGACTAAATCTATTTGGAATTTACTAATAAGGCACTTTTGGTGGTCGATTGTTTAGGTAGAATATATGAAAAGAGAAATGGTTTCAAACACATCTGCCAGATTTTGTGCTATGCAAGTAAATAAAAGATAAATGAAATGGACCATGCAAGAATGTCACTCAAGACACCCACCAAATTGATAACGAGTGGATAAGATTTCGGTTGATCAAATAGATTAGCACATCTCGTTATTTAATAAGTGAATAGTACAAAATCAATTGTTGAAAATAGTATGTATTAGAGAAATGAAAGATGAAGAAAATGGAATAAAAATGGCAAATTCTATTGCGAAAAAGAAGAACAGAAAGAAAAGTGAAACATGAAGAAGAATAAAAGCATGGCTGACTTCTGACTCCTGGTCAAGGATGTATGAATATAAGAAACGTGTGCCTTATAAATAACAAAAAAGATTGTACATCTCCAAAATAAATTAAAATAAAAAGATAATTCAATAAAATGTAAGTTTTAACTAATTTACGACCACAGAAAAGTCAATGGAAAAGTCAACGGAAGTCCAATTGCAAACTTATAAAAAGACAAGAGTAAAGACACTAGACTGTTGTGTTGTTTACAGGACGCGTGAATAAAACGAATACAACAAAACGAAACAGACATAGCAAAGGTGTTCAATAGGAAGTACACAACATATTGTAGCTATATTTTCATTGAATAAATGTGTGAATATTTGTGAATTGTTTACTGTGTCAAAGTCTCTAAATTTATTCAAATAAATGGATTTTCGTTACTACAATGTATTTTTTGGTGAGCTAGTTTTACACATACTGACATCTAGTGCATCAGATTGACACTATATAAAAGGGACATGCATATAACAGCTGTGAGTAAAAATGCAACAGCTACATTGATCCTGTGCAGATGTGCGTGATTGAGGTTTCGGTAAACAATAACTCATGAGCATAAACAAAACTGGTCGCTTGAATACAGTGTTAAAAAGTGAAATTCCAAATTTGATAACATTTTCAAATTAAAAACAAAAATGATGGACTATAGAAAAATATATTCGTATTTGACAAAAATTTTGATTGATATATATTTTGATATATTTTTTCATGGGATTAACCTTTATGGTATCATGTTAATATTGGTAATAACAAAAAAATATTGTGTCGAAACAAAAATGATGCATTTCATATATAAATTATTTCAGACCTCACAGCTTCAATGTGAAAAGTACATTGGAATAATTTGGGGTATTTCAACCACTTGTACAGGTATATAGATATGTTATTAGTTTTCTTATTGACAAATATAATCAAAAAATAATTTCTTCCTAGCATTGATTTATTATACGATGGGATATTTTGATTTACAATCTGCAACACATCGAACAAAATCATTTTGTTATATTGCAATGTTTATTCTCACAGAACTGTCTGTTTGTTTCTCAATTCCAATTTTAATGAGTGCTTTGGCATACAGCAAGTATTTTTATATTAATACTTTGCTATTCTCCGCTACTATTCCGTATACAATAATGAATACGGTGAATCACATGTCATTGATTCGATATACACTACAGGTAAGTATTGTCAACTCGTTCAATTGGACAAAATATTTCGAAACCAACAACTGCTTAAAATAATCCGTAAAAAGGCAAATGTGAGGAAACTTTCAGTTAAACAAATAGCTTGTTGAGGAGCTATTTGTTTTTTACTTCAAATATGGTATCCAATTATTGTTGAACGAGTATACGATTTGATTATTTGGTCATTTGATTGAACAAACTAAGAATAATATTTTTCTATCACAGAAAAGGCAAAACAATTTGACGTTATCGGCTACATTTAGATACATTTTGATGATTAAGTGTATCGTTTCACTGACGGTAGTTAATTTATTTTCGATATGCTACTTCAAAATACCATCTTTAGAGTTTTGTTGCTATAACAACATTATTTATCTTGAAGGTAAATAGTCCGAAGTTATATTCGAATTTGCTTGAATAAGATCGAGTTTATCTGAACCATCTGAAGTGTAGGATGAGGCGAAAAAGAATTCCAAAATCTCAGACAAATCTGGGTAACCTTTTATTCCAATTGAAAAGTAAATGAAAAATTGACATCTTGTCAGGACTCTCCAGGTTTTTAACCTGCACTCACAATCAATGGATTCGAAACGCAGCCGAGTCCGTATATGCATTGAATAGTATTCTGTATATTCTATGCTTTGCTTATCAGTCAAGCATATCGTGTATTCATTGTGTATGCGTAAAGCGCCACCATTGAAGAGAGTGTGTTTGAGTCGGTTAAGTGGTCCTTTTACTAAACTCGTTCTTAATCTAACCAATTCTTTTTCAATATAAGTAAAATTAATACTACAATGTCAAATCTTACAGGTGCTTTTTATGTCTCTTGTTTATCATCTGGGGAGGAATCTAAAATGCACAATAAATGGATTAATTTTTGGCAAAGAATTGGATTCGATAAATTCTATATGTATTATTACCTTTTGATCGCAGTGTTTTTATTTACATGGATATATTGCCACGCACTCTTTTCCAACGGTCATAAAATTAAAGATATGGACCAATTACCCGATAGTTGTATCACTTTTATGCTCTTCATGTTTCTATTACATGGTACTGAAATATGCTGATTGTATTTTCCTGTTATGCACATAATGTACATGTATTTTGTTTTTGTTTATTGTTTTAGTTCACGACGTTTTTCTAAAACATAATATAGACCCTTGCAGCAATTGTTTCGAAAAACCCAAAATACTTATCTTGGATCCACTGGGCAACAACCGAAAAAATATTTAAAAGTAGCAACTAAAAATATTTGATTTGCAAATTATGATTGAAATAAGCTCGTGTGAATTTTAGTGTGAATCAATTTTACTTTTCCGTACACAACGTGTCAAGGGAAAGTATAGGAATTGGTCCCGAAAACTTTTTTTGCAAAATTGGTTTAGATCATCATAAAAACTCATGAAACGTATAGAAAACCACTTTTTGAGACACTTTCCCGTTCGTGTGCCGTCGTCGTTGCCGTCGTCGTTGTCGTCGTCGTTGTCGTCGTTGTCGTAGCTGTTTGTAAACACGATAACTCAAAATATAATTGAGATAATCAAAATCTGGAAATGCCAAAAGTATTGTATCCGAAAAGCTTAGTTTGAGTTCGAAGATGAGCCATTTTCGATTTGATCCTGGGGTACTTGCTCTAAGAAGAACCTCAAAAAATTGACAATTTTGTATGGGAGGTACCCGTAAATCGACTCCGATTGGTTCCAAACTTTCTAAGATTTCATTTTTTGGGAGAAAAATAGGATTCTGAAAGTTTAAAACCAATCGGAATCGATTTACGGGTACCTCCCATACAAATTTTTTGAAATTTCGACTAAAATTACGGATTTATGGACAATTTTGAATGGGAGATACCAAAACTTTCTGAGGTTTCATTTTTTGGAGAAAAAACAAGATTCTGAAAGTTTTATGTTGATCGCATTTGCAAAAGTTTGATTTTTGGCCCTCAATTTTTTCCAAGAAAATGTCGACAAAACTTGAGGACAAAAAATCAAACTTCTGCAAATGAAACTTTCAGAATCTTATTTTTTCTCCAAAAAATGAAACCTCAGAAAGTTTAAAGCCAATGAGAATCGGTTTACGAGTACCTCTCATACAAAATTGTCGAAGTTTTAGTTAAAGTGACCGATTTTTCACTTTATTTTCATTATTATATTTTCACTGCCTTTATTTCAAGAAAATTCACAAAAAATAACCAAAAGTACCTACGAACAACGCAGGCCAACGGTACGGAAAAGTTCGGGATTACCAATGTAATTCTTTTTATTTCTGAAGAATCAAAAATGAAAAAAAAAACAAAAATTGGCATAATCATTTATGTACACCGCAATGGCACTGAACGAACCAGTGGAAGAAAAATCTTAACGAGACGCCGAAAAAAATCAAAGGAGGACAAAAAAGCGAAACAGTCATAGCAAAGGTGTTCAATAGGAAGTACACAACACATAATATTGTAGCTATATTTTCATTGAATAAATGTTTGAATATTTGTGAATTGTTTACTGTATCAAAGTCTCTAAATTTATTCAAATAAATGGATTTTCTTTACTACATTGTAATTTGGAGAGTTAGTCTAAGACTACTTGGCGAATTAGCGACTAAAGATGTCTATACCTACATTAGGTTTTATTTAAATAACCTATTCAATATGCACAAAATTTACACAAGAAGGGTTGTGGCGGCGGCTGTATGATGTAATTTGCGTCTGACACCATCTGCAGCAACTTGTTTGGACGGTCACTGTTTTTTTTAACATCTACCGAAAAAGAAAATACGATAATAATAATGTAATCACAATGTTTATTTTCGGTCAAATCAAAATGCGATGCACGTTAGCGAACCTAATGGAAAAACCACTATTGGTCAACATATTTAATCATCAAGCGAAACATCACTCAGATCCACTTTAGTTTCTTTCTTCTTCGGTTTGGCAGTGCTCTCACGTGCGGCTAGAGCAATGTGCGCTTCCATCGTCCGAGACGGCAATGTTCCCACCGCCGGTGGAATGGGAACATTTTGTTTCGAGTACATTAGCTGCTGTAGCTGACGCAGTGACGTCTCCGGTATTACAGGTGCCGCTGGAATTGGATATTGATTTTTTGGACCGAATAATGCCTTCAGCGAATCATTTTCAGCGGTATCCGTTTGCGGTTTGTACGTTTTTTGTGGCGCTTTTGATTTCATGTCACTCGCCCATCTATTCAAAAAGCTATTTCCACTCTCAGGGGTCGGTTCCACTGGCTAAAAATACATATATGACAAATTGGCAAATAATAATCGGATTTAAAACTCTATATTTAGGAATTTCTTACTTTGATTTTTTTGCTGTAATCGATTTGATCAACCATACGTTTACTGGTGTCCGAGTCGTCAGCGGACGAACCTTTTCCCAAAATAGAGAAACATTTGAAAAATGGAATTCCCCAAAAATACAGCCACATTGAATTAATGGAATTGAACTGCTTCGAAAGTTTGCTGCCGGCTATAATTCAATTTTTCCATGGCTGTAAACATATATCACACATACCTAAGGGCTTAGTAAATTTCTGGGGACCAAGCTCCAATAGCACTTGAAAGTCGGCATGCTCACCAAGTCGAAAGCCAAAGCCTACACGAGAATCGGTTCCCTTTTTTATCGGCGGAATATTTGAATAGACTAACGATAACACGGATGGCAACTCCTGCGGCACGATGAGACCATTGCAATCTACATACAGACATAGAACATCATAAATTATTTAAACGATAGATATGAAGAATAATATATAATCAGCAAATTTCACTCTCAATCGTATGATATAGTATTAACATCGAATAATGCTAAATGTGCAGAATTTATCTATAGTTTTTTTTTTATAATTTATCTATAGATAGCAGAATTTATCTATAGTAGAATTTATCTAATCGGATTTTCCCATCTTTGTATCCAATCGGATGCAGTTTCAAGCATTTGTTTGCAAACAGATTCAAGACCAAATGAATCTCCACGAAAATAGATTCATTATAAAGTATGACGCTTCGATGGAACGAAAAGCAAAATTACTTTGAGAGCAACAATGTTTTCAAATTGAAATCTTTAACTACGCATTTTGAATTTGGCTTTCCCTACTGAGCTCCAATTAGATGAAAATAGATCCAGAATGAGTCTTTGTCTAGTGAAAAAAAAATCAAGGCTGTCTCGTTTTATAGAGCATTTTCTGTGTTTATCATCCAAGTAATTGCGCTATATTACTCACTTGTAAGTATTCAAGATCAAAAATGAACGTATATTTTGGTATTCTAAGAAGAGCACTGCTATAACTACCCAAATAATCTCATTGAATTGTCGGCAATAAATCGAGGCTGTTTCTCAAGAAATAATGATCCGTCATCATACCAATGCTAATTTTGAAAATGGCATAACAAAGAGAGCTAATAGTAGGTTGGTATTTTGCGTTGTCAGTACAAAAGAGATTGATGGATGCTTGATCAACTGTTCTTCACTGCAAATACAATTTAGCAAGGCAAATTAATGCGCACTTATTTGCGGTTTGGAAATATCCATTTATTTGATTCGATGGTTTTATTTGTCTGTCGTTTTTCATTGGATTCGTAATTAAAAGGAGATTTTTAGGCCACCAATGAAACAGATATACATATCTACCATCATCATTATGGTTTATTCACCAATTTTCCTTGAATTAATTTCGAAATTGATTTCGTATGAGATCAAAAATCACTTGTCTCTATCGTTGAGTCGATGATTGGAAATCGCAATAAATATCATTGCATAAATAAACTTTAAATTTGCATTTAGAAATTGTATGAAAATGTAGGTATGCCAATGACCTTTTCAGTATAAATCTGAGTAGTTACGGTGAGAACCATCGAATGAAATCAGAAATTTCATGTTCTCCCATCGTTGCTCACCTTTAAGCTTGGTTCAATTTCGACGTTGAATGTTCGATATAAAAACCCCATACCAGCGGCAAGCCAAAGCGCGCATACTAAAAGCCAAACGGTTACAGAAGAAAGAAAGAAAAAAACCAGCACGAATTAATCGAAACACAAGCCAATGGCTATTCTGTGTCAATGTCAACAGGTTTTATGATTTAATCTCGCTTTTTGTGAGTGCCTGTTTCATTTTCGGTTGAATTCATTGACTTTTACAAGCGTTGCATTCATCACCTGATGAATGTTGAGCACGAGCAAATGATGATTGGATTGGTATTTTATGGCTCCATCATTTGGATTTGGTGTGTTTTTTGTTTTTTAATTCATTTTTCTGAAACAGAAAGTACGGACTCTTGTGATTTGTCATCATTGTGAATGAGTTTTCATTCAAAATGCCATGATGAAAGACACTCATTACTTTTATGTCGTTTGCTAATCACAGTTATTGCGTTCGTTGTTTCTGAACCTTACGAAAGTCGATTTTCTTTTGTTCCGTTCAAAGATTGTGTATATGTCTGCCTCTTCTGTATATGAATAGTATAAATAACGAGTGTGCTGAATGCATATTTATTGATTTCGCTTTATATTGTGCACGAGCGCCGACCGATTCACATACGCAACATGTTATTTAGCCATCATTTTCTTGATCGTAGACAATAACAATGTTTTCTCTTTGTGTTGTTTATCGTTTGTGGACACAACAAAATTATTGTCAAACGCATAAGCGGAAAAAAATTGAAATGAATTCAAACTTTTTATGAGCACACAAATAGAGTATGTAATTGGAAGTGAACGGAAATTCAGGTGAATGAAGCATTGCTTCATTGAAGCAATAGAACCGACTCGAAAAATGAACATAAATGGTAACTAAACATCAAACTAAATTAAAATTGGTCGTAATTAAGAAGCGGTTGTGCAACGCACACACACACATATATTAAATAAAATTCAATTCATCTTAGGCTCTATGCGGTTCCATACTAATTCGAACTAGCAAGCGACTATCTAAGTTTAAAATTTCGACCTTTGTTGATGAACGAAATCGATTCATGACTCTCGGATTTTATGTGTGAATTAACCGCACAATCCAGTCACTCACGTCAGTAAGAAAAACCATTTCGTAATACTGACAATCGAGTGCTTTGCACCGCAATATCCGCAATATCGTTGTTTGAAGTCAGTTCTGTTGCCCGGCTGAAATGTCTGGTGATTTATGCCACCGCATATAGTACGTTCATTTACATAAATGCAATAAAAGTCTAGGCATAATGACTAAATTTAACCACTTTGAATACATGAATAGACGAAAAAGTGTATGAAACTAGCCGCTTAATTGTTTCACACTATTCCGTTTGGGGTTTTTCATACATGAGTACATAGTGTCGATACGACAACGGTTGAGCATTGACATTTGAGCCTCGGCACACTACACACTTATCTCATGCAATTCCAATCTGCTTCGGCATGCAAATGAAGTAAATTCGCCAAGTTTTTGCACTCACATACAAATATTCAACTTTCAAATTGAATTTCATGCATACACCGACTTATTTTCGTACTCGCAACGACACAACAAAATGCGACGAGAAAAACAACAACAACGGTTTACAGTTTAGTTTGAGTGTAATATGGCGCAAAAAAGAAGAGTCAAAACAACATAGCCAAGAGGAAAAGTTAGGTGAAATCTGAGTTTATTTGCTTATTGAGTAAATAAATAAAAATAGTTGAATGAATAAGTGATATCCGGTTTCACCGCCACAGACCATGTGTGTGTGTACTGTATGGTTTTGTTTTGTTCGATTATGTATGGCTTAAAAGTTTTTTTTGGGTACGTATTCGACCTTCAGGTGCAATACGATTTCAAAGGTCACCCAGCAACGTGCTAAAACATAATTGGTCCAATTAAGAGTCTCTCATTCAGAGATTCGTTAATCAAATTTCGAAAACGTGTGATAACGACGGCATAAATGATACTGAAGACAGCATTCATATGGCCGAGCCATATTCATGTCACCTCGCAGCTATCTATGGAATATCTATCCAATGCCTGGTATTTGCATAACACGCTCATCACATCGACGCTTTGTATGATACGAGATCAATGTTTTGCGCAACATGCTTAAGTGAGCGCTCGAATATTCGCTGTCGGAGTAACGATAAACACAAATGACTCGTCTCTCGCGGCAATTTGATGTATTCGCCAAAAATTTGCACTGTTTTCATGACTCCTGTGTTCAATGTAATTATTTAATTCCAGAGCAAAGAGTTCAAGCGAGTTCGAGATCAGAAAAAAATGTTGCCGAACAAGTGCTTGTTGTTTTTTGTGTTTGTGTAATGGCCTTGATTCAATCACTCGCTAAAATTTCAAAAAGTCTTGAGAGAAATAATTAGATAGTTTTGGTGTTGATACTTACAGCTTACGAGCAAAGCTAATCCAATAAATAATGTTTGCATCTTTTTTAAAATTTTTATCAAACTATTCACACATTTATAAAATCTCGCCAGTCTTTTCACGAAAATTGAATTTAATTTTGTGGGTTAAATTAAATGTCTCACTTTGGCGTTATCTTATTCATACATTTTCTCACAGTATTGCTGCACAAGAAGCCGTTTCATCAACACTGAAAATCAAAATTTGTTGTTTCTCAATTTTTTACGTGAGTTTTTTTTCTTTTATTTTATTTATATGCACGTTTTCGAACCAATCAAAATTTTACGATTCCGATATCACCCACATACACACGGATTTTATACGGCACAAGCATTCCAACGGGCAGTGAAATAATTTGTGTTTTTTCTCTTCTTATTTGTTTATCTCTTTTCGTTTCGTTTCAATGAAAGTAAAAACACTGAAAGTAAGTTTCGTTTTTTATTCGCTACAGAATCTGATGGGTGATGATGCGAACCGATGATGATCCAAGTTATGATGACGACACAGCTCTTAAAGATTCACAAAAAACATAATTGTAGCGGCAACAGAGTGATGTGCAGCATTTATGTTACAAGATCGCTGGATGTCTGATCACTCGTGCTACAGTAACGGTCTGTCTTGGTGTATCATCATCAACGAATTAATGCGGCTAACACACATGAACACAAAGCACACGGATTGCTACCACAAAAGCGTTATATGCACGAATGAGTGTGTCAGTGAGAGATGTGATTTGATCGCTCAATTTTGCTTTTCCATCAACGGCAGCCACTTTGTTTTACTCACTCATTGTTTTATGGCCGATTTTGTTTCAATGCAACAGCAGAGATTTACTAGAATCTGTCGAATGATGACATTATGAACCGTTTCCAATAAGAAATTTTCGTTTATATTTCGATCATTCCAAACAGAAAGAATCAATAGCAGAGAGTTGCAACTATGCGTTGGTGCTGCGATAGATGGATATGCGTGCGTGGTAATGATGCGTGATGGACTCGTGCTTATCGATTGACGATAAATTTTAAACTAAACTGAAAATGAAACAGAAATTTAATCATGACCCGGTTTTCGTTTGCCATAAACATCGAGACAAGACAAGACGAAGAAAAAAAAACTCTCTCTTTGCAGAGAAAAAAAGCAACAACGTGTGTGTTCACACATGTGTGAATGGTGCATGTGTGAGTGCGCTTGTACATATGCATTCGCTTGAAATATTATTTCATCTTGTGACGGTTTGATTTCGATTTTCTCCTCACCAGAAAGAAACACGGCAAAGAAGTAACGTGCGAATTTTTATACACGCTTTTGATCGACCGTTAACGTGTCAGACATTTTTGAATGAGAAACATTTTTTTTACTTTTATTCGAATTTTTCGTGACAAATTCAGATAAAATCAGAAAAAAGACTTCATTGTTAATTAAATGGGTATAATGGTCTATAGAAAAAACCATTCCAACATTTTCACTTTCGCTTTAAAAACCTTTCAAATATTGATGGTATCGATGGGTTTGAGAACGCACTGTCAACAATTGAACGCACCCATCGATTTGGTTTCGTACGTGCGAACAGTCGCTTGAATCAGACAGAGGTCAGCAACTTAAGTCAGAGCGATTGCAACAATTCCAACCGTAATATTTGTGCAAAATTATTGCAAATGAGGAGTCCAATAATTTAAACGAGAAGTTGACATCGGGTTATTCCGACAACGACAGCCCATTTTCTCAGGTTTGTTTCGAAAAAAGAATTTTACTGGACAAAAACAGCAAAACTTGAAATATAACATTCAAAATTGTGCAAACCAAACCTGTCAACTGTTCAAGAGATGGAAATGTCATTTCAATTACGTTTCGCACACAATGTCATATTCATTGGCAGACAAAATCAACTCAACAAATAAAAACAACACATATCGTAAAAAAAATTAAACGTAAATTTGAACACGTCTATCATCATTTCACATCGAAGTCGAAAGAAGAATAAAACAATTTGTCCTGAAAAGTACAAAAATTTATTGGCATTTGTTGCAATTCAATCGAACTTGGTTTTATACGGAGTGAAATACAGTTTCCAATAAAAATAATCGAATAAAAATGGAGGAGCTATTGAACGAAACAGTTTCGCAAGCAGAATTACAGGTAAAAAATAAATTCGTACTATTCTTTGTAATAATTGAACATTTCAATCAAAGTGTTTTCATCGTGAAAATGGGAGATTGATTTCAATATAGCATTGAACTCATTTGTCTTCTGGTAATTTTGTGGCCAATCATGTCGTGTATTTTGCATCATCAATTGCATACATGACCCAATGGCGATTTAATCAGTGCGATTACAACAAAGAACATGCTCATTAAAAGCCATTGAACAAAGCGAATAAAAGCGATTTCCATTATAATCATGTCCTAGAAAGATTCATGAAATTATACATTTTTTGACATATATGAACACGTATCGACAATGAGAGAGTACTTTTGCCAAAGGAGAATGTGTAAGTGCACATGGATTGGATGATAAATTGTGTGTTAACAACGACATGCGACGGATATGAATCATCACCACATCTGAGCTGTAAACACATTGCGAAATACGTTCATCATAACAATATTTTGTTGTTTCAAGTTCAATGACGCGCGTCTAACAAATGGATTCTTACATCGACGCAACTTTTCCAAATTGAATTACATCGGCTAGACAGATATGGGTTTCGTTGGTTTTTTTTTATTGTTGTGATAATCAGCTGTTATGTAATAAATTATAACTTATACACCAATTTGATAAAATCTGAGTCAACATGTGCGTCGCGTGGATTGTTCTAGTTACTTCGCGAAATTTGTGATAGTGATGCAATTCATTGACATTTTCGAAATTCAACACTCGAAGTGATTTGACTGGACATGCACTGTTATCAGTGCAATTGATATCTCTCCAATTATCATTAGTATAACATTGAACATACGATTGACATTAGTTTTGTTGTTTATTTTCAGAAATTCGAAAAGAATTACAAAAGGGAGCTCGAGGAAAAGGGTGGACAAGTTGCAGTTCAAACACAATTCGAATATGCATATTGCTTGGTGCGCAGCGAATATCCAGCCGATATCAAAAAGGTTTGGTTATTTTGAGCATCGGCATGTCGTTTGAATATGATTTATTTATTTTCGTAATTTTCATGTGTGTTTCAAATTTTGTAGGGGATTTTCATGCTTGAGGACCTTGCAGAAAAGCATTCGCAGGGCAATCGTGACTACATTTATTATTTAGCCATTGGAAATGCCCGAATCAAGAATTATTCGGTAGCATTGAAATTTTGCAAGGCATTTCTACAGATCGAGCCCAACAACCAACAAGCCATCACATTGGAGGTATGGAATTTTTCTATGCTATTCACTTCATGCCATTTTTGTCGACATACAAAGTTTAAACATGTATAGTTTTCCGCTATAATTCAAAATATTTCATTCGCAAACAGGAGCACATACGGAAAAAGATGGAAAAAGAGACGATGGCTGGCGTAGCTGTTGCTGGTGGTGCTGCATTGGTATTGGGCGGTTTGGTTGGACTTGGTCTGGCGCTTGCTTCTAGAAAGTAGGATTTATTCCATTCATTCACCATCATCAATTTTTTTTTCGTTTTTGAATTTTCATGTGATAAAAATCATTATTACTCTCGCTCGATTATTTGTTAATACGTTTCCGTTTCATTTCCAACAAAAAAACAAACTTGATTTGTGAATTGTTCGCTTTTTTCTGTTTTGATTACCAAAGCGAATATAAATTTTAACATAGAATTATTGATGTCATGTCGAAGCAATGATATTTGAAATCAAACAAACGAGTCTTCTCTCGAAATTCTAAAGAATAATTTTGCATTAGCTCATGAAAGACGTATATAGAAAATGTTGCGCTAGTTTAAAACAGCAAAGCGAATACAAGATTGATTTGTTCCAAGGTTTATAATTTATTCATGTATAACTTTTTGTTCATTACACTTTAAAGAAAGGTTTGTCAATGAAATTTTTCTTAATAAAAAGAACCGAGATGCAGCTGAAACATAGCAAAAAAAAAACAATTATTGTGTATTAGTGCAGTATTTTATGCAGACATGCAAATCTAACTAACACAGAAGATACATTCATCGCACCATTAATTTCGTGTTATTTTTCCTCTATTGTTGTTCATATTTCGATGTTCCCCCTTAATTGATGTTGTTTTCACAATATAATCACACATTCTACAACCTCTTTTCTTTCTTCATTTCAGTAAAAACAAAGACAAAGACAATGAAAAAAAGTAATTTCCCAATGATCTCCGTGGCGCGCGCGCGCGGTGCAACCATCTATCAAATCTAATATACTATAACGCACATGACCAAAAAAAAATCCATCTTTTCAGAAATCATGAATTCCGATCATATTAAAATATGTTGTGATTGTGTCTATTTTTGTGTGTAAGGAATAAAAGCCTATTTTGTTACCCATGCTAGTTTGGTCAAGACATATTTTTTTTGCAGTATTTTGAAAAGAAATGAAGAAAAAAAAACAAAATATATTTTCTTGTTGAAATTTGAAATGAAATAAAATTATTTATCGCTCATGTTTTGTCTACCAAAATACATGGTTTTTGATTATGTGTGTATTCTAATTGAAATTCTGTATCCCCTCTCCCCCAAAAAAGTTTGCGTGGCTAATATAAGCGGTCATACAAATGATTCGTTATACACTAGCTACTGATTTAATATATGAAGGTAGCAATTTGTTGCGCCAATATTGTGTTTAACGAGATAAATTGCTCTTGATTCGTACAAAACAGTAATAAGGTGCCGCATGTAGTATATAATAAAGTGGCCCAACGCTATATTCCAAATCTCTGTTTCTTATGAGCCATTTAAACGGTCACATTCTCTATCCCATTCTAGTGTTTTTTTTCCTTCACTAAACACAATGATTTATTGCGTTGCAAAGAGTGGTTTTTAAACCCTATTCCAACTAGTTGAATGTCTCTTTGTCTGCTTAATACTAATAATAAATGTGTAAATAAATAAATTGAAAATATTTACAATTTCATCAAAATCATACAATAAAAAAAGAATCGTATTGATAAACTCATAGGTAGGTTAACTTGTACAAATCATCATCATCAATATGGATGTTGGAAAGAAAGAAACAACGAAATCCCTCTTCATTTTGGTTTCAAATTTAAAGCTCACAGGAATTCCATTATAGGGTAATCATTATAAAATACACTTAAACTATCCCTTTACGCTATTGCTAGACTTCCAAAGAAGAAAAAAGAAGAACAAATCAGATTACATAAATACGTTAACGTTAGAAGAGAAGTGTAATCGTGTCGATTTTGGTTTTGGTACAAATTATATAAATAGTTTCAAGATATAAGACAATTGCATGGTTGGTTGCACTATGTTCCGTGTGTATGTATATGCGTCGTGTCTCTCCTACCACACAGCGCATGGAGAACGGCCACCTATATGACTGTAGCGATGGAACAGTAAAGCCATATAGTTCACCGAATTTCAGCTGATGCCACTGGTCATTGATATGAACTGCGCCTTGTAATAGTACGCACAAATGCCAATTACAATTGAGAATGCTGTCGTTGCCAATGCGGTTCGTCTACTCCACATCATTTGCGGTATGAGACGATTGATCAATGAGTGTTTTGCAGCTTCTTTGCGTTGAATACGCAGACGTCGAGCTTCCGCTGCCGCTTTTGCTGCCTTTATTTCCTTTTCTCGTTGTTGCTTTCTGTTGAATTGGGCGACAGATTTGATTTTGATTATTAGTATGAAAAAATCAATTGGAAATTTGAATTGATCCAAAATCCAAATTGGTTGAGTCGGAGAATTCAAGTTCAAAATTTATTGATTCAGAATTCAAAGATACAAAAAAAAACTCACTCTTGTTCAACCATCACTTGAACTTCGATTTCGATTTCTTCTGGTGGATGTTTGTTGTATAAATTGGCTGCATTTTGTAACAAATACTCAAACGGCAAATCTTCCGGTAGCTAAAAACATGAATAGGTTTCATTAAAAGTTTATCTCAAGAAAAATCTTTCGATGGTATCGAATCAACTTTTTGAGAGCTATTCTCTAGAATAAACACTTCACACGAAAAACAAAAACCGTTGATGTCTTTACCTGTGAGAGAAGACAATGCAAGCTAGCCATATCACAATCCTCTTTGAAAATGTCATCCTCTCGATACAGAACAATGGCAACCGTAACATATAACGGCATTAGGAATGGCGACGCTAGGAAATAGTCGTACAGCCGAACGACACTTCGGTATGAATTCAAACTGTGACCGAACCACGTTAAAAACCAAGGCAGTGCAAACAGTGTTCCAACAGACGATCTGTGAATGGTAAAGATTATCGTTAGCATAAGACTATGTGCAGTTTAGACAGGATTTTGGTACTATTTAGATGCGTACTTCAGTAAATAATCACATAATTTGGCACTTTCACGACGAATGATGGGATACAAATACATGAGACGATGTTGTGTTGGCTCCATGGTTTCCTGCATACATTCGACTAAATGGTTTGTTGATAATATTTCCATCACATGGAACGCCACCTCTTCACCGACCACTAACAAAAATGTGATTGCTACATCATGGTAGCCCTAAAAAAATTGAAATCACATGTCTTGGAAGTAAATCGTATGTCGAATATCTTATTAGCACCATGACTTATTTGCTCTGCGAATATCTTAATAGATGCATACAATCAATTGTACACCATCATACCTGATAGTATCGTAAATGTGGATATTTGATGATGACGCGAAGAATCAATACAGTGAGTTGATCTTGAAGTGCAATACGTTGCTCGTATGGGATACCCGGTGGAAAACGTTTTAGTGATCGGTTTACATCGAGAATCACTTGATTGTATTCACGATGTGATTTTAAATCTTCGAGATTCGGTGCGGGATCTACGCTGTTTGGGTCGATACCAACAAGCCGTGGCCATACCTGACGCCTCAGATCATCTATTGATAGGGGACGAAAGGTAAAATATCCATATTTTATCAATTATTTTACCACTTGCGAATAATTGAATGTGTGTGTACTTACCGCTAACTAGCCCATATTCACTTTTAGCAAATTCCTGCCATTTACTGAGCACTGTATTTGGATCAGCGAGTGCTGCCTCTATTTTTTGCCTCTTTAACTTTTCTTCAACATTTTCTGGTACTAAAAATCAACAGAAAAAATTATTAGTATTAGCCAATTGTTATGTCTATAAAAATGATGAGCAATGTTCAGTTGACCGTAGAAAATATCTGGAACAATTGCATTCATAGTGATTCAAGAGGAAAGAATTGATTATTTTCATGCAATATGTGTGTGAATGGTATGAAATTCCGAAGAAAAAGCAACCGTAAACATATCGAAGAATAGTTGTTGCGTGAAATGTAATTCGACCATGGTGTACACCATACATGCGACGATAAAACTGTTAACTGTGGTCGACTTCATGGGACGGAAAGTTGACTGAATAATAATTTAAACGATGATTCATTTCTACTATATTTGTAAACAAATGCATCGGAATTTATATCATTCAGTTGTTTTTGTTGGTTTTTTTTCTGTGGCTTACCTTTTTCAAAGCTTAATTCGGTTGGTTCGTCTGACCGTCGTTCTGTACAAACGACAACATGTCCATTGGACTTTTGATCTGAACCGCAATCATCTGAATTATTTATCCCGTTCGATTCATTGATGAGTTTGGTATTTTCGGAATTTTTGTCATTCTCCTCATTCTCCAGTAGTTCACTCGTTTCAATGAATTCGATGTCCTTGACATCCAACAATTTTACGATTTCTTCGTCTTCTGTGACTTTGTCCATTTTTACGCACTAAATTGATCTCAATGCCAAACAAGAGGAAAGCGAACAAAAACACAATTCACAGCACAATTAAATTCTCAATTCACTTTTACATAATAAACTGTTCACGGCTGGATTTTTTTCTGTCGTTTTTTATTCTGTTATCCAGTTTTAATCTGATATTTCCATTCGTAATTTATAAATTGATTGGATGTGTGCAATTTGGCCGTGTTTCCGTCGCAAAGCTGTTTCGACTGAAATTCGTCGTACGAATATCAAGTTGAGTTGAATAAAAAATTTGACAAGTACGAAATTGGTCAGAAATAAAATATCAAAACAATCTCTTACGTTCTCTACCACAATCGAAGGTATTTGCGTGCTGGTTCTTTTTTTCTCTTTCTTTACTCGTAATGATTCCACAACCATTTAGTTTGACGTTACGACAATTGCCATTGTTTGTGTATTGAAGTGTCGCAGCTGTTCGTGTATACGTTGAGCGCGTCGTTCGTTTGGATCACATTCAAATAGCCGATGAAAGCCTGCGTTGTTGAACGTTTAACAGTGAAACATTATTAATTTTCTTTTTTCTTATGCTTATTTACACTCTTTTGAATTGATTTTAATATGGAGTTGATGCTTCGATGACAATAAACTAGATCAACCATATGAAAAAGCATGAAAATGAAATTCATTCACCGGTTTTGAGCAACCCTATCGAATGCGAAATAAAACGCGGCATTCGAACGCGTATGAGCACGCTGCGTTACAAATGCTTGACATGCGTTCCAAATGGAAGAGCATTCGCAATAAAAGGAAATGTTGCAAGAGTGTTCAGACGAAATAAGGTACGTGTTCCATTCGCTTGTGCTTTGGAGAATAGTGTGGCTCAAAAAATAAAAATAAGCGAAAAAAAATCAACGTTTAACGTTTACTCTCAGTTTCGATACAAAGTTTGTACCTATTTCATTGTGTATTCGATTAAAAGTTGCCAATCAAAAAGGTAGAAAGCAGCGATTTTATTGACTTTTGACCAGAGAAAAAAGCAAAGAAAAAATATTCGATTTTTTTTGCGAGTGCGTTGTTGTATCGTGTGTAAATCGTGCCTTCTTTGCAACTTTTTATAGACAAGCCGAGAAGGGAGATACCCAGACAGTGGCAACGCTGAACATCGACAAAACACGGACGAGAAATTTAATTGCTGCTAAATAAAAAAAATATACAGAAACAAATAATGGCTGAGGATTTTGACATCGAAGCATTGCTTGAGGCACCATACAATGTAAGTACCCACGAAAAAAAAGAGACGCAAAAACACACATATCCCACCAGAAACATTTTCAGATACACGATTTCCATATATAGCGTGAATACTGTCAGAGAAAAAAAAATGTCAAGACATAAGAAATAATTGTGTGTAGAATGTAAGTTGATCATCGAAATCATGTCTAGTACACGGTAAATATGCAGTCACACAAACACATAATAGACGAAAACCTATACAAAACTTGGCCACACAAAGTTTGTTTTTTTCCTTTTTTCTTTTCTTCGTTTTGATTTTTTTCGTTTCCTTTTAACTGTCATGGACGATAATGTACTTTCTAATTATATATGTTCAACTCTCTTTATTTATCCGTTTACAAACCTTGTACCGTTTGTGAGATATGGACATGTGAACAACTTTTTTTGTATATTTTTTCGCCGCAATTTTTTTTTTCTAGAATTGAAAATCGTAGAGTTTGTTGTCACCGACCCCTCCCCATTTTTCTTCTTTTTTTTCTCCTTAAATTTTAAATGTATGCGAATAAGTGTATTAAAATTATACAGACAAATAATTACTTAGATTGATAAGCTAATATGATAAAAAATCAGAAAACAAAAACCAAATCTTATTTAAGTAACAATTGCACTCAAATATCCTCGTTTTACATTTTTATAGAGAATTGTTGATAAACCAGCAACTGCATCGATCGAAAACAGCCGAGGTACTTGAAACATAACAAAAAAAAAACAGTTTTATTTAAACACAAAATCAAAAACAGGTCTCTGTTCATTGAAAAAAAAAACACCATAAAAACGAGATTGAAACAAGAAAATAGCAATCCAACGAAAACTGATTGAAAATATGCTGTCGCCTCATTGCAAAAAAAAACACAAAGCGAAAATTGTCCATTGTCTATTTTATTATTATTATATCAAAATTCCCTTTTATTCCCGATGAGCTTACACACGCCATTGGTGTGTCGTCAGACCAGTCCTATTTTATTCTCGTTTCCTTTTGGAAAAGTTTTTTTTCCGAAGTTTGGTACATTTTTGTGCTAATTTTCTCTTGAAGAATAGAGCTCAATCATAATCCTGGGCTGCTCAATGATAAAATCAATTTCCAAGTCAATGTTAATGCGACTGAAAATTATCGCTCTCAACTCCAATATTTTCATTCAACGCCGATTTCTATATTCCTATCCTTCATTCCATGCTCGTCGTACTTTTTTCTTTCTCTCTCTTTTGTTTTTTTACCAATATTTGAAATCTTTTTTTAATATAATTTTGTGATTTTCGAACATTTAGATAAAAGTAAATTTAGTTTTTCAAATTATATTTTTTTTTTTGAATGAATTGCAATGAAACCAAAAGAACCAATTTTAAAACAACCAAAATGACATTTCTCGCCTCAGGGTACCATCTTCAACCAAATTCTTGAACCGATGTTAAAGTAATACCTCCTTCCGACAGAGACTGTTGTGGAAAGTGTGATACCGAATACCAAAACAAAATCCATTTTTTTGTCTGGTACTTGAATACTATCTTTTGTCTAAATGAAATTCAGCTGTGGTGATTTTTACAAATTTCATTATTCAAAAAAATTAATGAAATCTTTTCAACAAATCTTATAGATTTTGATGAAAACTAAAAAAAAAAACAAATTAAAAAACAAATCAAATCATACGAGTATGTATAACGTTCTGCTCATCTACCAACTAGGTGTCGATGTCTCAACATCCCCATGGTGTTATGTGTACCTGTATAATTCTCTCTAAACGACACACACACTCACAAATGAACCAATGATGCACACACTAAATCCACGCGAACGTGTTCGATAAAAAAAAGACACAGCCAGCCTCTCGATTGTTTCGCTCGAAATTGAATTTCTCTTTTTTCTAGGTGTGGAACACAAAATCAGCCAAATGACCAATTTCATGATCAATTGTTGCAATTCATGCAACATCCAATCCAAGTCACGAAATGAGAAAATGAAAGCGAATGGTACCAACAAAGATACAAAAAGAAAAACTCAACTAAATTTTGTGCTAGGGCAAATCGCAACAACAAAATCGTTTTTCGACTTTTGAACCGATTCCAATTCATGTCAAATTTTTAAACCAATGACAATGCAATGCAATTTTCAAGACGGACTTGCCAAATGACAGCTGGCAAGAGATTGCAAAAGAAAATCTCGTTTCCACATTTCACTCAACTCATCTATTCTCGCTCCTTTTGTCTCTCTCTCTCTCTCTCTCTGTTTCTATGTGTGAAAACATTTGCATGAAGTATATATATTATTAGAAAAGCAATTTTCAGAACATAACGAGTCTCGAAGCAGACATCGTATGGCTACAAATGCTGGTAATTCAAGGGATAGTGACACAGAATTCAAAGATGATCATCATGCGAGAAACCGAAGTTCGACCAAGTCCATCGACTCGGAATATTCGGATGATGATAGTGAAGGCTCTCAACGAATGTTTAGCCCAGTTTATTTCAGAAGATCAACTGAACGTACCTATTATAGCCCAAATTACTGTCCATGGTCGCGAAATACATCGTCTGAACGGGAAAATTCCGAATATTCATACAATATCAATGCAAATAAATCAAGTTCAGCACCAGTAAGTACTCGTACGCCATGCATTCGTATTTGGATTTAAAGTGCACACGTTTCTTCGTTCTATGTTTGCCACATCTCTGTGCAACTAATTGCAACCAAACGCCTTAATACAATGTTATCCGTTTCAATGTTATTTGTCGCATTTTACTTCAGTGTTGTGAAGAAGCCCACGAATGTCTGTCATCATCGCGGTGTTTCTCTCATTGTCGCGGTGTTTGGTAATGGGTTCGTCTTGAAATGTGTCATGACCGCGGGTCGCGTCGCACGCAGAACGATGTCAATTGTCTGAAAACCATTTTGTTGTTGGCAAAAATAGGAAAAAAAAATCATGAATATCGTCGCACGAGTTGTTTTTTGTTTTTTTATTATTAAAATCGGGTCTATCTTTTGCAGAACCATGTTCGATAGTTGAACCACAGTCTTACTCATACTCGGTCGAGTCGAATTCAATAACAATTTGAATAAATGAATAATAAATCCACACAAACACACAAAATTCAAAATCGTTAATCGCTTATTCAAAAATGCACACACAAAGAAAAATAAAAATACTATGCGTCACATAATCATATGGTTTAACGGTAAGTTGGTCAACAGTTCGCAGGTTGAAGTGATGAAGTGGCGCGTGTACAGAAATCACCAGAAAAATGGATGTGTCTCGATACGTTTTTCTCTCTCTTTCATTTATAACCAATTCTCTTTTAGCTAGGATGTAAATTTAGTGCAATTTTCCAAAGAGCAAATTTAAGAAGAATGAAAAAAAAACCTAGATTTTATTACATACCTCATCATCAGAAACAACTATTTATACATACAATATAATAAAACTATATGTGCTTTCCCTATTTCTATCTGTAAGCTTTTGTATGCTTTTATCACACAATTTCAGTTTTTTTTTCTTCCATGTTACATTTTGTTTTCCATCTGTATCATTTACTTTTCGTTGAATATAATTTAGTCAGTTTTTCATAATCCAAAAAATCATATATATATTTAAATGCTCTTTGTTGTTTGACAGAGAGCGCATTGTGAAATTCATCTGATAATAATCCAACAACATAGGTAGATTGGAGTGTAGACAAATGGGTGCCATAAAAGCAAAGTAGACAAAGAAAGAAACCGTGTGCTTGATTTTTTTCCAGCTCAAAACGAATTTTCACGAAAATTTGTTGTCAATTTGGACTTTTATGTAATTCATATAATTATTTCTACATGTAGCACATACATCAGCAGAAAAAAATCCAACAACTCGATTTTTTTCTGAAAAATTTGAAAAAATAACTGTATGTTTTATTTTCTGGTTGAGAAAACCAAAGAAAAAAAGAACAAATTGTCTCAGTCTTTTACATTTTCAACCATATTTTACATATATCTACTCAATGCCATTACGAACCTCACTAATTAATTGAACACCATTTTTCTTTTTTTTCTTACTTTTTTTTCGTTCCTGCTGATTGTTGTTTGGCCGCTCGCAAAATATCAATAAAAAAATAAAAACAAAAACACGGTTTGTGTGCAAAACATACACGCACGATATCAAAATGTTCAAAATGATTATCTTCTATCACACACGATGATGCCAAAATCAAATCCATACCGAAAAATACCAAACAAATCTTCATCACTTCTGCCCAATCTGCGCCACACAAAAAAATAAAACAAATAAAAAAAACAATCGAAACAATTGTTTGCGACACTTTATCTGTTTCAATCCAAACTCAAAATAAACATACATTGATTGATCAATATAGGAGGATGCCAATAATACTGATAAATCGTCGCCGATTCACGTTTCGAGCAACGGAAAAAAGCGCGAAAATGGAAAGCATCGGTCCAGGTGAGTTGAATAATTTATTTCTGATTGTTTTTATTCAATTCTTTTGCAAATGGAATTGATTCAATTGATTATAATCTGTGATTGCAGAAGTCGGTCCCGCTCAAAGGATAAGGAGAAGGAACGCGAACGAAAACGTTCAGACCGTGACAAAGAAAAAGAAAAAGACAAAGAAAAGAAGTCTTCGAGAAGAGAAAGAAGTCGATCGAAGGAGAAGAAGCGCTCAAAGTAATTATCAACACATTCACCACACCAATTACTTTTTAATTGACACCAAATGTTTTTCCCCCTTTTTTCATTCCACAGATCCAAAGATCGAGAACGCGAAAGAGATAAAGATAAGGACAAGGAATCGCGTCGGCGTAGTCGATCCCGTAGCAAAGATAAAGATAAAGATAAAAAGAGAAGCAAGTCAGGGGATAGAAAACGAAGCAAATCGCGGGAAAAACGAGTTCGTTCCAAGTAAGAAATACGAAATAATGTATTAATTTGGACAAATTTCTTGATTGAAGCTAACTAATGTGCACCAACTTTAATTTCTAGGTCACCAAAGGAGCGCGAACGTGGTGATCGGCATCGCCCGGACAGAGACAGAAAAAGGTAATTCGATATTTTAAAATGTTGTTGTAAAACCAGAAATTAATGTGTTTGAATGCGATTTCAGAGAACGATCGCGGAGCAAAGAGCACAGACGACGTCGTTCAAAGTCACCAGACAGACGATTCCGACGTGGAAGAACGCCACCAAATTCAGCAAGTCGAGCGTAAGTGTCGAATATGTCATTTCCATTTGATTTTTGAGCAGCTTACATTAAGCTATTCTAAGCAGTAAAATTTTTTCCAGGTATTCTCGTTCCGACGACGAAATCGATCTTGAAGAACGAGATGCACGCACAATTTTCTGCATGCAACTATCACAACGAGTACGTGCTCGTGATTTGGAAGAGTTCTTTTCCAGCGTTGGCAAAGTGCGTGACGTCCGCCTAATCACATGCAACAAAACCAAACGGTTCAAGGGAATTGCGTACATTGAATTCAAGAATTCTGAATCCGTATCACTGGTGAGTAGACTGAGTTTATATTCTGAATAGTTTTATACTACCAACGACTCAACGAACAATGGATTTAATTGAAAATGTTTGTTCTTGATACAGGCTCTTGGTTTGAGTGGTCAAAAATTGCTCGGTATTCCAATTTCGGTGCAACACACACAAGCGGAAAAGAATCGCACTCAACCACAGGCAGTGGCCCAACAGCAACAGCAGCAAGTCAAGAATAACATCGGTCCGATGCGTTTGTACGTTGGATCGCTACATTTCAACATAACCGAGGACATGTTGCGTGGCATCTTTGAGCCATTCGGTAAAATTGATAGCATTCAATTGATCATGGATTCAGAAACGGGCCGATCAAAGGGATATGGTTTCATTACGGTAAGAGATGTGAATGAAAATTAAAAATCTTTGGCATTGAAATATTTGATAAATTTTCGTCTCAATTTCAGTTCCACAATGCAGATGATGCGAAAAAGGCTCTGGAGCAGTTGAATGGATTTGAATTGGCTGGACGACCGATGAAAGTTGGAAATGTGACCGAGCGTATGGAAGTGAATACAACAGCTTCGCTTGATACCGATGAAATGGATCGTTCTGGCATTGATTTAGGTGCTACTGGTCGACTTCAGCTGATGTTTAAATTGGCCGAAGGTGCTGGTTTAGCTGTACCACAAGCAGCTGCAAATGCATTGCTTGCAACCGCTCCACAGCCACAAGTTCAACAACAAGTTGCTCCACCCATTGCTACGCAGTGCTTCTTGCTGTCAAACATGTTCGACCCGTTGACCGAAACCAATCCACAATGGGACATTGAAATACGTGACGAGGTGGTTGAAGAATGCCAGAAACATGGCGGCATCTTGCATGTCTACGTCGACAAAGCGTCACCAGGAAATGTTTATGTCAAGTGTCCTAGTATAGCGACAGCTGTACTGGCTGTGAATGCACTGCATGGTCGATGGTTTGCTGGCCGCGTTATCACCGCCGCATACGTACCACTGATCAATTATCATGCTCTATTCCCCGATGCCGCCACTGCAGCCAATCTACTTCAAACGTCGACACAAGCATAAAATCTCCCCTGGTTTCCCTTTCTGATTATTTTGCGCTCTGTTTCTTTGTTATGAATCATTTCGATTGTAAACTGGAAATGAAATTAAATGGTCACCAACGGTTTTTTTCCCTCTTTAGTACACAGCAACGTAGAAGTAAGCATTTTACGCGATTAAGTTTTAATTAGAAAGAGAAAAGGAGGAAGGAAAAAGCAACACATTTTTAGTGCTTGGACTTTGGCACATTTCTGGACATGATTGGATTTTTTCCCAAACATTTTGAAAGAAAAACTCGACAAACACAAATAATCTGTAGAAATTTGAACTCACTTCCCAATGAATTAGGCCATATATTCAATTACCAAAATCAAAATTTATCCAAAATTCGTACCGATTGTTTTGATTCATTTTTTTTTAAATGGTTAATAAACAGTATAAATGATAAGGTCAATAAAATACAGTTCAACAGTTCTTTTATTTATTCTCTCCCCTTTGATATGAAGGAAATGGATTTCCAATTTGGGCATTTAGGTACATCACTTCTTATCCGCATAAATTTTTACTATTATTCTCGGATAAAGACACAAGTTTGTTCTAAGTTCTCGCCATGGCTTGCTTGTTTAGGTGCATACGTGCATTGATTGGTTATTTTACTTTGAATCCATAACAAGAAATTGGCAACGCGAGTATAAACAAATGGGCGTTCCATGTGAGAAACTGGATCTACGACCACTGACAGTGATAAAGAGTTTTTCTGCTATTAATTTCCTGGAAATATTTCCGATTTGATTGAAAATATGTAACTTACAATGAGTATATTCCGGTTAATTCCATGCTGCCATATTCATTTTCGATGACTAATTGTCCAAAATCGAACTATGAAACGAGAAATATGATGAAAATTTGAAGAAATGTTGGTGAATATTTTTTTACTTCTACAAACTCGACTTACATCGCGAATATATGATGTAAGAGTTGTATTTTCGTAATCTCCAGCGCACATCATGTTATCTGTTAATTTTTTTGCATACTCAGGTAATTTATCACTGTGTTTTTTGGTCCAAATTTGAATATGAGTTTGTTGTGCCTTCGATCTGGACCGTTTCAGGGTTTTACCAGTGTTATACAAACCTATGGCTGTAGCTAACTTTCCACTGTGTTCAATAAGCGAAGATTGTGGCAAACAGATCGGTTGAACATTGTGTCCAAACGAAACGGCTGAGTCTAATTGCAATATCGAATTCATTGGTCATCCAACTGCTTATATCAGAAAACTGATAATAATGTTCATGTTTATGAACACGTATAATGTTGTATCTGATGGCATCGACATTATATCCACCCATGCGGGCTTCTGTGTGCTGATGCATTTCTTCGTGAATGTAAACTACTTCAGGGGCGCAAGACCCTGAAACCAGCACATGTTTATCTGATATCAAAGAACCCGAACAAATGAAAATTATGCAAACTTTGTATGTTCCTCAAAACTTTCCGACTGTCCACGGATTTCGATCGGGCTGTTGTTTATTTTCGCCGATCCGTTGTTTATCCTGACCGCAAAATGGTAAAATTAAGAAACAGAAATGGTCACTGATCCTATGCATTGTTACATCAGTTTCTACATGCTCGAAGTTCAAATCTACAGAAAGGAACACATTTGAATCGATGCAATTGGCATCTACCTGATGTAATATCTTTCAAATCCGTTCTACGCAGCTGATAAATTGTTTTCATGTCAGAATAAATCTAGAGAACATTGCTCACAGAACAAATTCAATAATCAATTAATAATTACCACAATCACAGGAATTATCCTTAGCTGGGTAACAATTTACGGCACTCACAACAGCCAATGAAATGAACATTTGAATAGTATTCATTTTGAACATTTTAATTTTTAATCACCAAGAGAAATTCCACAAATTCATTTGAAGCAAGTTTTATTTTGTAAATATTATTATTTAAATTATTTTTGATTTTGTTATTGTTTTAAGAAGAACAGCATGTGTCAATCGAAGGCAATGTATTTGCATACTGTCGTTCATTTCATTTTTCTGAAGTCATTTTAGTTAATTTCAGTCATTTTCAAAATATTTCAATTCACACATACAAACAAACAAACAAACAAAAGGATAATTACTATCCTCGGAGGTAGCATACATATACTCACTCTGTGTTGCACTCTGTGGCGCCAAACATGGATAAGTAATTAGTAAGAAAAAAAAATAGAAATTACTCTCCAAAAACCTATGTAACCAGTGTTGCAAGGTAGACAGTATTGATGGCGACCCATTTTCCAATGAAAGCCATATATTTATATATTCAATACCTAAATCAAAATCAAATGGTTAATGATCACAATAAATGATAAGGTCAATAAAATGCAGTTCAACAGTTCCTTTCTTTATTTTTTCCTCTTTGATATGCAGAACAACAGTTCAGTTGGCTTTTAAAATTGAATGGTTTTCTCAAAAAATTTATTAATATATACTCTGAATAAAAAATTATAACAAAAAAATTTGTGGATTTTTTTTTCATTGCTTTTTGATTTTTGGCTTCATAGATAGAATGCCTTTGTTCCTAAGATAGCGAACGATGAATGGAGCCGAAACCAATGTGATACTGATACGAAACGGTGCAAACACCTTATGGATTGCGTAGGCCACTACGAATGTACTGGCTCCAGAAGCCACATTATTTGTTATTGTTGAACTGGTCGAACCGAGGCCCAAATACTCCAATATTGCCACCATATCTAATCCACTGTAGAAAGAGAAAAAAAGCAATTTAGTCATATTAAAGAAAATTAAAATTTTCATAAAACTTTTGTTACTAGATCTGAATCATAATTTAGTGGTCATCATGCATTATTCAAACAAAAGTGCAAGCTTGTACAGGCTAAATATAGCCTTGGCATTGGCCACGTGCATCGTCTCTTATTCATTAAATTGCCGGATAAAGTAATTTTTGCATGATGTTCTATCAGTTAATTGAATGATGCATTCGGTCACTGCATGATGATTGGTCATCTCCTGCTTACATTGTATTCTCATGACAACATACCTGTTGACCAATTGATAGAAGATGCCCAGCGAAACCAGTGAGATCGCGATATGGAACACAAGAACCGTTGAGCCGTAATCTTTGATGGCATTTTTCAGTTTTGCTCTAGCCGTTAGAGCAACTGGCTCTTCTGGGGTTTTTGTTTCATTCTCCTTATTCAGCTCATCGGTTTTCACAACATCCTTCTTATCCGAAAACATTCGATGGGTGGTTTGATTTGATGCAACATTCAAATGAGACAACGATGAATAATGATTGATTGAAGATAGGCAGGCAAACGAAGATCGCATTACATTCGATTGAGACATTCTCATCCACATAGCTGATGAGGATGATGATGATTTTCCATGCAAATTACTATTCTTAAGTACAACCATACCTTTTGCCAAAGTGACACTCTTTTCATCTTGCAACATATTGTTACGAACTTCACGACGCAAGTTAGTGTAGTGGGATGAATGAAGGTCGTGACTCATCCATTTGTTACACTGTGCCCATTGACCGCCCGGCATATTGAGATGCGTGTAGTTATGCATACCGCCGAATGGGCTTGGAACGTTGCTCTGCATGGATGAATTCAAGCTCACGGCACCAGTGCAGTCGTACGAACCAACATGTGGATCAGCATCCGATTTGATGTCATACTTTGACGAATCAATGGTAATGTCAAAGGATCGAGCATTCCAAATATTAGTTGCAATCGTGTTCGATGTTATGTCACGAGCACGCTGCGGTGAAAATCTCATCGATTCATTTGGATCAATGTTAATCGGCAATGGTAACGGTTCAGCTTGTGGATAGTTTTGTTTAGCCGACAAATGAATTGCTTGTGAGCTGGATGTTGCCGATTTGACCTCTTCTAAATTTTCGGAAGACACAAAACAGAATTTTAATTTTTTTTTCAACTACACAATCTGACGATAACCACTTTTTAGAAAACATGACATTGATTTCACACTGAGGATCGACTTGACTCTTATCAAAAAAAGTCAAAAAAACAACACCAAGTTTTTCAAATTTGATACAGTATACTATCACCTCTAAACCAAAGCGACACTACATGAAATGTAGATTCTGATTTTTAAGCCATTTTTCTATTGAATATAAACACAGTGATAAGCCGGCCCCCTGAGATTTTAACGTCATGTTCGTATTTTGGAGTTCACTTAACTGTTTACAATTGCGGTCGAATACAATTTGGTATTCATCAAGCCACTGCTGGTGAGCGGTTTCTTCAATCCTTGCCAATACGATGCCATTATCACTTGTACACTTGATTTTACGGTGTTTATCGTTCAAATGCTACTCTGCGACTAACTCGATATTTGCAAAAGTTTTGCCCCCTAATATAAACAACTGCAAAAAAATGGAATACAAAGAAAACAGAATTAATTGAATGATCTTTGTCCCGCACCCACACACACACACTCTCCAGCGAAGTCAGATGAATCTGTGGGCCAAAATGAACGTACATTGTATTGCTTCTGTTTGAAGTCATTACTGTTAATAAAGCGCATACATAATTCTTCGGTCTATCTTTGTATTACATTGTGAGAGCCATGCGTTCAATAAATGACCAATTTAGAGTGTTACGCGATTTAAATCCACGTTTCCTTTAGTACATACTTGATCGCTTGCACGTACCAGCAAATGAATTAATGTACATTTCAATGAAGTGGCAATTTCACTGAATACGTGCCAAAAATAGTGAAAGCCGTGGATGAATTCAAGCCACTTAGAGATTTCAAAACAAACAACATAAATATGGCAGATTTAAGGGAAGTAAACAAAAAGTCTTGCTAAAACCAGAATAAAATAGATACATTTGGCATTGAATTCGCGGAGATTTGCAGTGGACATCAAGCGTTAGAATGGAACTATGAAGTAAATGAACTGTTGTTTTTGACACTTTTGTGTTTAGAATGCGAAGCACATAGAAGAACACGAAAACGTGTTACGTAGCTGAACAATTATCTTATGAAACTTTGTAATGCATAGTTAGTAAATTGAAGCTGCGGAATATTATGCATCAGATGTTTACATGGAACCAATTGAACTCAATAATGATAATAACAGCGATGCGCTTGTGTCTCTAATTTTTCACTTTGGCAATGCCAATGCCAATGTCAATATCAAGCCCACGGAAAATTTCCAGAAATCATTCAACTTACTCGATAGCAATTTATCCGCACTGAATTTGTCTCGTAAAACTCGAAACAATTTGGTGAGGTACTCAGACGATTCACTTAGTAAACACAGATACTTGACAAATTGTTGATAAATAAAGTTTGCCGTGTATCGTCTGTCAAACTAATGAAAGCTGCAAACGTCACATCATACCAATACCAATACAAATGAAAGTTGAACAAGTAAAAAAAAAACGTTATGACTTTTTTTGTTCGGCGAATATTGATTTTATTTTTCTAAATATTTGATGAATGTCTATTTATGGTTACAATTTTGATAATTTTTAATTAAAAATGCAAATGGGTAAAAATGACAATAATAAATCGAAATGTCGCAATTTTCAATTAGAATGTCATCAATCACAGCGAACTGTTGTGGAATTGCGCGGTTGCATTGCAAATTTTCAAGTGGTAAATCAACATTAATTCACTTTTACCTACAATTGTAGCTAGAAATCTGTCAATTGGACAGTGTTTGCGATAAGATAATGTGATTTATATGCCCATTCCCTAAATATAGGAGCATCGCCTCATCATAAAAACATATCTCTGAACAAAAAAAAAACACTCGCTAGTCTCTAAGGTCTTAGAGTAAACAGTCACCGAAAAAAACGCAACAAAATAAAATTCGGCATTAGTTGAGCGTCATTTTGGTAGCGAAGACAAGAAGAATACTGTCACAGAGGTTATCTGTAGATTATTTCTACTTACAAAAAAAGACATTTTCGTGCTATTATTTGAGCGAAATGTAACGGTTCGATCAGAATAACAAGTGAGTCGGTTGGGTAAAGTTGAAAAATAATTAAGCTTAGAAACGAAACATGTGGAAAGTTCTGTGCTTTGGAATTTTGTTGGTGGCATTTGTTGCTGGAGGAAAAATTGTACCGGGCAAAGTGATTGGACCAATTACCGAAGATCCAGCCAACGAATGGCCATTATTTGGAAGCTACTTCACCAATAAATATGCAAAAATTGCTCGTGAAATCGTTCATAATGCAAGTGAGTCGCTTTTTTCAGCCGTCTTTTTCAATTTGCCATTGATCAGTTTCCCAACAAATTGATCAGGAAATTCAATCTTTCCCAGGGCTGGAATTCTAAGTCATTCCACCAAAATCGTTCGGAATTATTTTTTTCGTACATAGGACCATATTGGAGTGAAAGAGAGAGATTCCACTATTTTTCAGCGTACCACCGGTATTATTTCTCACACAATCCACTCTTCCTTGAGTTATCGGAATAATTCCGGTGGAGAGCTGAAAAATAGTGGAATCTCTCTCTTTCACTCCAATATGGTCTTATGTACGAAAAAAATAATTCCGAACGATTTTGGTGGAATTCTTAGAATTCCAGCCCAGGTTTATTGATTTGAAAAAAAAAATTATTTCGAATATTTAAGTAATTTTGTACCTATATAACACCCTAATGTTTATAGACAACACGCTGCTGGGCACTATCTCTGTGCAAAAGCCAATCAAAGGCTATCCAATGATTGATTCGATACAAGTGGCTGATAGCAAATGGAATGCATCATCAACGGGCAATGTGAATTTCTATTTGCAAAAGAATGACCCAATTTTTGCGAATATCAAAAAGAAGAATGAAGTCAGCGCTCTGTTCTCCAATGAAACCACACAAATCAATAATGAAACATCGCAAGTGGAAACAGTTGGCCATCGTGTTCTCATTACAGGATTTGTTGCTCAGGTAAATGAGTTAAATATTTTTAGACGCAATTTTGGTATAAAAAGAACAAAATATGCGTTATCTTTATGTAGATGCCAGTAAACACAACCATCTACAATGACACACGTGATGCCTTGTTAGACCGCCATCCCGAGGCAGCTCCAGTTCTGGAAAGAATAAATACCATCCTGTGCAAGCTTGAAATCGATCAAGTCTGTGTGATTGACGATGTTAGCGGTCCATTCTGTTTGACTGCTGATGATTATTACAACGCCGATGTCGATGAATAACGCAATTACAATGAGTCATCATTTCATCGATTTACAACCTTATGTCATTTCGGTTATCTCGAGAGCTTCAAGTCGTTGTAAACAAAACACTTTTTCCTTCAGTAAATGCCAATGCCTTCTTTTTTTTATGACAAATAATAAACAAATTCTGAGCGATAATTTTCTATTGGTCTTGGCTTATTTTAAACAGAACGAATAAAAGGCGATTGAATGTCGATCACAACGTACGTTGTTTTCGCACTTCATGACGAAAACATGAACAATATTGAATGAAAATTCTAATAGAGTTTTGAAATCTATTTTAATTCTCTTCGTGCAGGTGTATGAGATGCTTGCTTGTCCACAAAAACAGTATTCAAATGTCTATTCTTCTCGGTTTTTTTATTGCTTACCTCTTGATAAGTTCAAAAGATGCTATTTTTTCAATCTTAACAATCGTAAACCATCACATATGATAATGCATTGCACATCCTCCTTTTCTTCGATGATCGACATTAATTGCTTTGTCGAAGAGCGTCCGTTCCATTATCATTTTACTTCAAATTGTGAAGTTTTCAAATATGGATTTGTCGGACAACAGAAATATGGTATAATATTGACAAAAAGGAAGCTATGATATGGGTAAGAAAGTTTTTCTTTGCAATAGATGAGATAGATACCGCAGAACGGTAGAGCCTGATCTGAAACTAAAATAAATACTATGCGAAGTTTTTTTCAATTCGGAAGAATTATGACCACCAACAGTGACTGTATTCCCACATTTAGTCAAAGAGTCTTAAAGTTATCACAAATAAAACACTTTTCCCTTCACTAAATGCTAATGGCTTATTTCTATCATTTTTATTGGGACAAATAATAAACAAATATCAGGTGATAATTCGCTATTGGTTGCGCGTGGTTTAAACAAAAACCAAAACACTTATCAATTTGTTGTGGGGAGGCTAAAATATTTCGAAACGAACAAACTGTCATTCAAATGGAATAAAATGTTTTTTTTTTCATCCGATTTTTTATGGAGAGACAAAGGAAAAGAAAATAATAAAAATGATTTCATTGCAAATAACTAAAATCTTTGTATACGACTAATTACAAATACCTCTCCATCTGAATGCTTAGAAATGAGATTAAAATTTTTGTTGTTTATTATTTGTTTAATTTTAAATTGACCGAAAAAAAAGAATAGTGAATTGTATGTGTACGAAAAGAGAATGATATATCTATAGCAAATACATGCAAATACAAGTGGATTGTATTCTTGTTTTTCTCATATAATTAAATTAGTGGTTTTCATTTGTTTGTTTGTTGTTTTTTTCTTGTATAAGTAAAACTCTATCGGTATGTTTAAATAATGAACTGTATCCGTCTAAATGATGAACTAGTTTAGTGTTTTTTTTTCTTGTTCTGCATTCATCCATAGTTGGGCTCATGCATTTTTGTCAACTGGTTCTATCGCAAATTCGATTGGAAATTGTGCACTCTCTTAAATATTGTTTAATCTTTTGAATTCCTGTCAAAGAGAGTTTTTAATTAAGCACTATGATGCCGTGACAACCTACGTCTATGTGTGTCACATTCAAACAGCTGGAGTCGGATTGGCGACAGCGGCTGGTGGTGTTTCCGTGGCCGGAACGCTAGCTGGTGGCTCTGTTGTCGGAAGCACCACATTTGCTGGTGGTATCGTTGTTGGTGCGGTTGGGACTGCGCTGCTTGCCTGTGTTGGCTGTGACGGCTGTTGTGGTTGTTGTGATTGCGGTGGCTGTTGTTGCGGTTGAACTGGTTGAGGTACTTCACTAGTCGATTGTGTCGTTGCATTTGGCGCTGGAACTAAAGAAATAACACATTTCAATATTTTCATTAGTTGAACGTTATTTTTCCCATAAAAAAGGGAATAAAGTGGTGTACTCACCTGCATTCACCGGATTCGGATTAACCGGTTGTTGTGGAACTGGTGCTGCTGGCCCATTCACACTCGGATGCAATGGATGCGATGATGATGGTGGTGGTTGTTGTTGCGGTGCTTGGCCTAAACTTGGATTCTGTGGTGGTGGCTGCCATTGACCTTGTTGCTCTAACTGCAATCGATGCTGAGCGTTCTGCTTAGCACGGAACTCGGCTGCTTTCAATTGTTCCAAATGGAATTGCTGGCGTTCAGTGATCAACTGCTGACGTTGATATTCAAGACCTTCTCGTTCCCGTTCCATTGTAGTTTCCAATTCTTCAAAGTGGCGCAATTTAATTTCCTACGCATTGCAAGCGACCATTTCAGAAAATTTAGTTTTTTTTTTTAAATTGAAGATAATCATAAAATAACGTGAGTTCAACTTACAAGTTTTTTCATTTGAGTTTCCACAAGTAATGCGACCAAACTCTTGATCTTTCGCTCTTCAAGTGCTGACATGTGTTTTGCTTTGACGGCAGCTGATGCAAGTGCAGCCGATGCGGCTCTCTGTAGATCGGTTTCGTTGAATAGTTTCCGATTTTCCTCTGAATCCTTGTCATTTCCATTCACAGCTGTACCATTTTCGGTGGCGGCTTCGGCCGATTTGTCGGATGTGTCCATTTTTTCATTGGCTGGAACGTTAGTAGAAGAGGAATCATTTGATTTATTCTCATCGCTAGCCGGTTTATCCGACTCTTTTTCCGTCTCCTTCTCTTTTTCTTTATCAGTGTCTTTACTTTCTTTATCTTTATCACCACCTTCTTTCTCTTTATCTACGCAACATCAACATCAAATTTTGTTTACATTGCGAATGTTTTTTTTTCGATAAAAATCGAAATTTTCCGGGATGCACCAAAAATTATAAGCGTATCAATGTAGAAGATCAAAATCGATTACAAAAAAAAACATGAAATAAAAAAAAAGAAAAGAAACAAACAAATAAGTATTACAGTCATACATAACAGAAGTCGAATACTGAAACAACAGCATGCGAATAAAATAGAAGAAAATGGCTAATGCTACACGCAATTTGAATATATAGCAAAAAGCAATCAAAATGAACAATCCACTTACCGCCATCTTTCTTCGAAACATCTTTCATTTCTTCGTCCGTGTTTTTGTTCTCTTCGTCCTCTTTATCAGGAGCAGTGCCAGCAATTCCACTGCTTGCCAATCCGGCAGTTGGATCGAATTTTCCGTTGACCAATGATTTCTCAACATTTTTATAGTGAGCATAGTAGACATTTGGTGGAACTTCCTCCTGTATTAGCAAATGGAAAGCATTACCCAAATTGAATACAAAACAAAGAACTTTTTTAATTCTTTCAATGAAAAACCAACAAAACTGCTTACCTTAATCAAAGCAAACTCTTCCATAGCAGCTTTAGCAGCGGCGGCTGCAATGCGTGGATCAACAATCGATGCCAGAAATGCGACTGTCGACATGATTGGATTGCCCGATTTGCTGAATGGAATGGGTTGATAGGCGAGTGGGCCCAAGAAACCGCAATCATCCTCAAGATATGGATCTTCAATGGGCAAACGCAAAAAGTGTAAGATACATTCGTCTTGTGTACGTGTGCCGACATGTTCGCAAATCTTGTTCCAATCGTCGCGATAGATTTCCAAGCCTTCAAGCAGCAACAATGTTTCTTGTTCGGTCCATTCACGTGCCATGCTGGCAGCGTTTTTGTTTCGCATTGCGATCGGTTTTTTAGCATATTGATCCATTCGCAAACCGAAATGAGCACCGGGTTCAATTGAATTCTCTAATTTGATCGGTCCTGGGCCGCCAACAACAGCACCAGGTACTGCAATGGCTCCCGTAGGTGGAACAATTGGGTTATTTGGATTGCCTGGTGTTGCTGGCGCCGGAACGGCTGAAGGAATTGTACCTTCAGCATTGACGACTTGTCCTTCTTTTTCTTTCTTAATTTTGTCCAGATCAAACAGCGTTTTGGCAGCTGATGGTTGAGTGGTTTTTGGTGGATTCAATGGCTGCAGACCAGATGGAGTGTCGCTGAGCACATGGAAATGTGATGTTGGCGGTGGTCCCATTGGTGTTGGCCGTGCATCAACATCGATTTGATAGTTAACCAAACCCCATTGCTCCAAAAATGCATGCACTCGCATAATGGCGCACACATCACCGGCCAAATTGCGACGACATGCCGTGCTCGTTAAATATTCCGTTGGATTCAAACGATATGTGTCAATCATGAAATTTCGATAGGCCATATAAATTTCCGGGGATTTTGATTTATTTTTACCATTGAAAAATTCCGGCATTGCACGCTTTTCAATGACATGAATCGAATTGTAGTCGAACCAAGCCGAATACGATGGCACAATGATGTGATGTGTCTGTTCGGTAACATTGTCTTCGAGATCATCGCGATTGCCTGGGAACTCTTGAGTGTTACTATTCTCACTGGTTTTTCCCGTTTGTGAATCCTCACCACTAGCAGCAACGTTGTTTTGTGTGCCGGAGCCACCGCTTCTCTCCGTCTCCTCGTCCAAATCAGTAACAACACTGCTTTTCAATGGCAACATATCGCTGTCAGCACCGCGTTGTTTGCTATTTGACTGAGTGGCCGGGCTGTTTGTCGATGGTTTCGCAATGACTTCAGTGACATTTGGCTCAGCTGGTGGATCGTCCATATCACGAGTTAAATCTTCCTCATCTTCGATGTCGGCCGTGCCACGAGCTTTCTTCGATACAACTGCCGGTGATCGACCAGACTTACGTTTTCCAACACCTTTCGGTGCTGGCGATGGGGATCGCTTTCTCTTTTGCTTGCCAGCTGCTTTGCCGGTACGTTTTTCATCTTGCATCAAATCCTCCACGGACAATCGGTGACGGTGAACCAATTTCTTGCCACTTTCATCAACCTCATAATCTTCTTCGGCCATCCATTCATTGTACTCTTGTGAATTCAAAACCCATGCGGCTGATACACGCCATGTATTCGGGGGTGGATTGATGGTTTCAGGAACGTCATCCTAAAATCAAATGGTAATTAATCGATATGAAGTCAAAAATACTGAAAAATTATACATTTTTTTGCTACATACCGGTAGTTCGAACGTGTTTGACACCCATGAATCATACGATTCGGGCAAGTAGTACCAATGCATCATTACATTCTTTCCCCGTTTGAACGATGGTCGTGCATAATCATCTGGCAATGGATCAATGTCTGGGTAAATGATGTGCGACGCTTGATCTTCATCTTCGGTAATTTCACATTGATGATCCTTCAGAATTTCAGTGATTTTTTCACGCAAATCCTCATCGACTTCGGGTCGAATGAACGCTGTTGGCAATCGGAAACATTCCTGATCGATTAAATTCTCCAGAATTTCAGTAGCCATTTGAATGTTTGGATCCTTATCTTTGCGTGCTGTCTTGGTTACGTTGAACTCGAATTTGCGCCAGCGTTGATCGGCTTTGTAGCGATACATATTCGAAAAAATGTGACACAAACTGCCGCCGGGCTTAAAATCCAAGAAGCATCGCATTGGCAAACGCATTATCGGTGGTTCTGATGCACCTTTGCCGAATCGAGTCTCTTGAAATTGTATGAATGAAATGAGCAATTGTGACAGCGATTCCTTTGTCGGTGGATCTGATTGAACGTACTGAAAACGCAAAGGAAATACATATAAAAATTAACCATTTACATTCCTCATAAATTATTCCATGTGAAAAATATTTAATTTTCCATAAAAATCGCATGCATTGCATTGTTTCGACACATATTTAATCGAAAAATTGGTTTCGTTTTCAACATGGCTGGTATTGAGTAGTTGTTTTTGTATGTGGTGTATGTGTCGTGTGCGGTGTATATTGTGCATATGCACATATATGTATGAAGAATGGCGGCTAACCCGCCTAATGCTTACTTTTTTACAATTTTTCTGAAGCCATTGTCGCACTTGCTCGAATCCCTGCATCGATTCCGGCGATTGAAAAAACTCCGTATTCGGACCACCATCCTTTTTTGGTCCTAAGAGAGCCATTTTTTCACGCAACTATTTCACCAATTTCGAATTTTCGTTCGTTTTTTTTACTTGTCTCACTATTCTCACTGTTTCCAATATCACACACAACGCCGAATGAAACACAGACGCTTGTTTTTTTCTATTTGAATGGCATACAAAAATGTAAAGATGGCGGACATGTGTCAAAACCAGCAATTGCCACCAGATGACATCTCGGTATGCAGACTTTTCGGGTTGTTAAAGCCTCTCAACAAACAAACAAAAAAGGCCTATTCAAGGCAAAACATTTAAAATTGTTCAACTTTTTCTTTATTCTTGTTTTTTCTTTTGAAAATCATAAAATTCCTCGTCTTTTGTTAAATTACTTTTTAAATTTACAATTTTATTCCGTTTTCGTAGCTCGTCCCATTGTTTTGGGCATTTTCTTATTTGTTGAATCTTCCAACTCTTTCGGTTTATAGTAATGAGGAGCTACTTCTAACAGCCATTTGCTTTCAATTTCGATGACTTGTCGCATATATTCCTTGGTTGTGAACACCAACTCATGATACAAAATCCATCGCGGCAGCTCTTCGAACAATGCTGAATTTGGATGTATCATGACCGTTTGATTATGTTTTGCCGTTTTATAGTTGCCACCTTTCGACAGCCGAGCAATGTGATAGAAGTAACCAGCTGTAATAGTCTTCCGAATTGGTATCGTTTCTGGTAGACATGAGACCATATCAATTTCAACACGTTCCATCAAACCAACCAGTTGATCGCGTACATCTCGAGCACGCTTCATCGATCGATATTGTATGAAATTCTCGTAGCACCATTGTGTACTGTAATCAGTTTCAACCCATTGATTGTACACGTTCAACAAACTCAAGTGATCACCATGCGGATGATTGAAGTTCTTGCGGGCTGTGTCTGCGTGAATGATTTTGTCTTTGGGTCGATAGAAAATCGACGAATTAACGGATAACATTGCAGCGATTGTAACAATATCCTCGGAACACTTGTACTTCTCACTAGCGATCAACATTTTCGCCATCAATGGATCAACGGGGAATTCGGCCATCCGTCTACCCAATTTAGTCAATTCACCGTGATGATTCAGTGCACCCAAAGCGTACAGCTGCTCCAAGGCGAGTACAAGGGTTTCATTCGGCGGCGGATCCAAAAAATCAAAATGAATTAAATCGTTGATGCCCAGCGCTTTCAGCATTAGAACGGCATTTCCAAGGTTTATACGCTGAATCTCGGGCACAGTATTATCTTCCAATTCTTGTTTATATGCCCATGCAGTGTATAATCTAAAGCATTTACCCGCTGCTACTCTGCCAGCTCGACCCGCTCGCTGATTTGCTGACGCTTTGCTTATCGGCACGACCATAAGTGATTCCATACCAGTTCTAGAATTGAAATTATTTTGCTTCGCAAAACCCGGATCAATCACGTAAATAATGTTGTCAATGGTTAAAGATGTCTCGGCAATATTCGTAGCGAGCACCACTTTTCGCGCATTCTTCGGTGTTGGCTCGAAGATTTTGGCTTGCATGTCACTTGGTAAATTGGCATAAACAGGCAAAATGACCAATTCACGCAATTTGGTACCCAAACGTTTTACACGATCCTGCAACATCTCCTGGCATGTTTCAATCTCATCTTGACCCGTGAGAAAAACCAAAATATCTCCAAGTGGCTGCGTCGCGTGAATTTGCAGAATGGACACAACACATGCATCGATGTAATCAGCTTCAGGTGCTTTTGTGTAGTAAATGTCGACCTGCGCAATAATGAAATGAGATGCATTTAAATGTTTTAAATGTAATTTTGAATATGATTGAAACGATGCAATGAAATATAGTTACTCACCGGAAACCGACGACCGGGAATCCGAAAAATGGGCGCGTCATCAAAGAATTGCGAAAATTTCTCTGCATCTAATGTAGCAGACGAAATGAGCAATTTTAAATCTGGTCGAAAACGTGAAATATCCTTAACGAGACCAAACAGAATATCAGTGTGAAGTGTCCGTTCGTGAGCTTCATCGATGATCATAACGCTGTAAGAGGCAAGGTCGGGCTCTGACAAAAATTCACGATGCAACGTACCATCAGTCATGTATTTCAAAACTGTTCGTTCGGACGTGCAATCTTCGAATCGAATGCTATAACCAACTTCGTTGCCTAGCTTTACGCCCATTTCAACGGCCACACGTGCTGACACGGACATCGCAGCAACTCGACGCGGTTGAGTGCAACCGATTTTTTTTCCATCAGCCGTGAAACCCGCTTCATGCAAATACTGTGGAATTTGTGTAGTTTTACCCGAGCCAGTCTCTCCTTCAATGATCAAAACCTGCAAGAAATACGAAATTGAACATGCTGTAGTTTAGTTTCTTTGTTTCTGTATGTAAGTTTATTAACTGTTGTATGAAAAAGTAATGTAATTCTTACCTGATGCTCTCGAATGGCCGCGATTAAATCTTCTTTGAATGGATACACTGGCAATGATTCCTTTGTCTCTTTGATGTCCATGCGTTTTTTCTGTGATTCTGATATTTTCGGTTCATCTTTTTCCTTTTTCTTCGAATCATCCATGGTCATGGCCTGAATGAATTCAATTTGATCTTCCAACAGCAGCTCATATTCCTCTTGTTGCCTCTGTTTATCGGTCGCATCTTTTGCACCGAACTTGTACATTGCCGATGCCAATCGTTCGCTTTCCCATTTCTTTTGCTCCGAATTTGGTAGCTTTTCACGGTCATCGACTTCATAGTACTCCTCTTTTTCACCCTTCTTCCTGTCTTGTGGCATATGATATCGTTGCACACGTTCCAGCTCACGGGCTTTTTCATGATCTCGGGCAATTTGCAGCAGTTGTTTCTTGTGTTGACGATCCAATTTCTCACGTTCTGTCAAACTACGCAGTTGAAAAGAGAATTTCGACATTGATTACAATGCTTACATTGATTGAACAGAAATGATATGGACTTACACTTCATCATGGAAAAGATATTCATCATCGGCAATATCTGCTTCCAACTCGGTAACTTTATCTTCTTTACGCTTCTCCAAATAGATACGTCGAGATTGTACACGCAAATTTGGAACGATTTTATCACGATCCTCCAGTTCCATTTTGAGACGTTTTGCCGCTTCTTCGAAGCCTTTTTTACCCGAAGCCTGATAAAAAATAAACCAAACAATCATAAATATCTTTATCTCTTTTAACATTTCCATTGCATTTACTTACCTCGGTAACTTTTCTTGTGTGACTTTCATCCTTTTTCCGCAATCGGTTCGCGAACTCGTCTCGTTCTTTTAAATCCTTGCGTCGCTCATCTTCAGCACTATCCACACTGCTATTCGAACTGGTCGAATATTTACGCCTTCGCGATGATTTACTATCTGCCATTGTATCGGTTTTATCGTGTTCAGAATGTTGATTTTTACGGAAAAGCCGCAACAATATTTGACGATGTTTAAACGTTTTTCAAACAAATGCCAACAAACGATGTAATTATAGTGTGTTATTTTGACAGTTGCTTGAACTGTCAAAGTCAATGTTACCGCTGACCATTTTTAGTGTTCAACATTTTGTATAGCAGCAGCAGCAGCAGCCTATTCAGATAAACGGATGGAAAAAACAACATCGGCATGCACAGAAAAAAAAATCCATTCGATTTATGTCTTTTATTTTATGTTATTTTATTTCCTTTTTCTAATTTCAGTTACAGGTTCTTTTTTTTGTTATAAAAAATGGCTTCATAAAATAGCAGTTTGTTTGTTTGTAGAACGGAGACAGCTGGTTGATTTTCTTTGTTTAAATGCATTGAGCATATACATTCTATGGTACTGAAATAATACAGACATAATTAGCCGTTTTTCGCTGCTCATCGATTCGAAAAAAAAAAAAAATTATGGTCAAAATGAGAAGAAATCTCTGACTGATATGAAAGGAAACGTAATATGACTAAAATTAAATGTCGCCTAGTTAGTCTTTAAAATGTATATGATAAATTGTGTGTTTTGGTGACTTCGCTACATAAAATGCTAATCATTTGTTTGTTGAGTTACGCACAATGAAACGTATTGAACGTGTTGCGAAAAACTTATATCGATAAAAACTTGATTGATACAAACTAAATTAGTCTTTGGCAAATGAAGGTTGAGATATTTGCTTATATACGCCGGTTCTGTTTTTAGAACAAACTCGTTATAATCATAATTAAAAAGTAATAACTACATCATTTGTTGGTTTATTTTGTTGCGCGATGTTTGTTGTTCAATTAAATCTAAGAATGCCTTATTCACTCTGTGACTGTTGTGTGTCTAAATATTACGGTTCATGATTATCTTTCGATTTTTTTTCTTCGTCTGCTTCAAAAAATATATGCATCTTCTATCATGGTTGTTAATTAGATCGAATTGTTGTGTATGAGAATTCTCAGGATGATTTAATTAGAGCATTCCATAAAGTCATTCAAATAAGATCCGCATTGGATTTAGCGGAATTTCGATGATATTTTCTTCTTTTTTTCTCTTGCTGCTGTCAATACTCAATTCGGTCATGATTAAAATATGAGGCGGATTTGTTTCAACGATTTTTCTTTGTAATTATTTCGAGTTCAGGAAACGTCTTGTGAAATTCGAAAAGAAAAGGGTGCGTGCGCTGTCGACTTTATGAAAAAATATATCTCTCTATTTGTGCTGATTTGTGAAACGCGTGCGAAACGAATTTTGCGCGGAAGAATCGTCTCTATATATATTTGTTAAAAATGTTTGTTCTGTTCAATTCAACGACCACTTCCATTCGAAAAAAAATGCGCCCCACCTTCCCTAATGCCACACTCTCAACTCGAAACTCTTTTCAAACACTTGACCTATCTGCCTGTATTCCAAAAATTTATCACAATCAATATTCGTCACTGGAAAATGTGTTTGCTTTCTCCGTCTCCGTCTCCGTCGTTCTCTTTGTGTTGTTTTTTCTTCGTCTCGAACAATTTGTTCTCTTCTTATTGTGTCGAGTGTCATTTCATTTTGTCGCATTCAATGGTTGTATTGTTGTGAGAAAACAGCGCTCAGTTTGTTTCGTCTAAATTACGATCCCAATTGAATTCAGTAACACCATTCTTGCCGGATAGCAAACCCAAATGATTGAAACGTTCATCGAAATTCACATCTTTGGCTTTCAGCTTTTCGAATCGTTGAAACAGCAACTTCTTGGCAAACTCATACAGTTCAATGTCCAGTGCATTCAACTCTCTCACTTTGGCTTCCTGTTTCGGCGTCAAATGGTGTAACGTTGAACTTGATACAGTGGTGTTATGCTGTTCGAATGGTATGGCAAAGCGTAAATTAAACGTTTCCTCAAAAACGTATTGAGATATCTGAAAAGAGAGAGATAGAGAGGAAGAACGCACATAATTGAGAATGACAATTGGTTATATACACAAAGCGACACCAAACATTAATATGTTAAGTGTGTACACTGTACAATGTACATACAAAACGCCGCACGACAACCGTGCGCACGGTTCATACGCGCTCCTACGTGATTAGAATTAATGAATTGGAATTGAATAATTTTACCTTTTGATATTCAGTCAATCCGAAATATGACATGGCTGCTAAGTTTCTTTTGGCACTGGCTAACATGATACGGTCACGATCGTGAGCCGGCATCGAAGACTTATTGTAGCATCCGATCAACGCTAAATCCGATAACATTCGTGTTTGTCGATTTGTCGCCAAATTGCTATCGCAATCCATAAACTCCTCCAAATTCACACCCACCCAGGTTTCGCCATTATAACATGGTGGCAGTTCATTGGCAGTGGCTTGTCGTCCCAAACACCAGTGTCTAGCTGTTTTCCATGTGGCTCCACGTTGTACGTGTCTAAACTCAGATAAATACCGAACGACCGGTTTACGTAAGATTGTGATATAGAAATATCGTCGTTTGGCAATTTCTCCTTCATTTTTGTTCAGTTCACGATCGACACAGCTCGTCAGCTCCGTCCAGTCTGCATGAAGGCCACACTTCCAACCCGTTGAATATCGTGAAAAAAGCCAATTTTCATTTCGATGTGTTCGAAAGCAATAACAACGTTTGCGCTTTCGTTGGCATTCACAAGGACGCTTCAGGTCCAAATCTTGTACTAAATGCTTGCCAAACGATGTTCCGCCCGTTTTCTGAATATGCAGAAAGACCATAACATCATGCGCATCCATATCGAATTGAAAGTCATCTTTTAATACATCGTCATAGCTAAGGCCAGGTATTGCACCCATTTGTTCTCGCAATTTTCCTAATGTTATTTGAAGTGCACTAGTAAAGCCCACTTCCGATGAAACTGCACCACGTTTGGTCAGCGCACATACTTGTTCGGGACAAAAGTAACCAAAACCAATGATGCCAGCGACGGCAAGCGTCAAACAAACAAAAACGATTCCCCGAAGCCTGCGGCGAGGCTGCATTTTTTTAATTTCATAAGCCCCACTGGGCAACAAAAGAGCAAAATCACTACCAACTTGCACTTCGACACTTTTCCGCATATCAAACCGAAAAGAATCTCCCCGTCGACTCTCTTTCATTACGACACATTTACCTAGTGTTTTTTTTGTTTTTTTTTTTTCTTTTTTCTCTAACTCTTTCTGTGTTGTTGTTGTTGTTGTTATTGTTTTCATCCAGAATGTCGAAACACAAAATCAAAAAAAAACTAAATCATTTGAAAATTCTAGTCTATTGAACGAACACCATCGAAAAAATTAACAAAAACAAGCACAGACATTGCACATCCGAGCACTTTTGTACGTTTAAACTAAATGTTGCAGAACGAATGTTCATCAAAAGCATACACTGATACGAGCCCAACACTGGACTAGTTCGCTCTTTGTGCGTACAACCATTTTTCTTTTCACTTTAAATTTTCGTGATTATTCTTTTGTGCTACACCAATTTGACAACAGTGTGTCGCCAATTTACACATCAATGATGATTCCAAAATTTAGCTACAGACCAAAATTGTTTTTTTTTCGCTCTCGATAAAGTTATTTCAATGCCGTCGACGTATTGTAAACAAATAGACTATAGTCGACGCATATTCCGTATGTGTGGTTTCAATGTGTGTTACTTTGACATTTCCATCCAAGTCGACAGAATTGTCAAAGTCAATGTTATCGCTTGTGGGTTGTCATATTCAATAGGTTGCAACACTTTCGATGGAATCGAATGAATTTTTATATACACACAAAGACTGGGTTTTCCGTTACCAATTTCCATTTAATCAATTTATTATTGTCATTTTTTGTTGTTGTAATACTTTACATAGGGGAATATTGTAATATCTATTATTATTTAAGCCAGAAAAATAAATAATATCGTCTCATTCATTTATATGAATGTACGCGAAATGAGTATATATTCTTGTGTTGTATTTTTGCTTCTCTTTAAATTTCTATCTATGACTATCGCTCTACGAAAGACCAGCACCAGCGAGATATAGTTAAGCTCTTATTAAGTGGCTATTTTTTTGTCTGTATTATTCGGATATTTGTAAGCCAGTCCCTCCAATTGTGGTCACATTTGTTTCAAAATGACTTAGCTCCTTTGATAAATTGTGGAATGCCTTGGAACCAGCATAGGACGGCGGCAGTAGAATGATAGCAAACCTGTAAAATATGACATTGCCAACAAAATTGGAATAGTCATGATGATATGTTGTAATTTCATTTTCATTGTCTTGTTAATTACTATTATGGCCTTACCCTCCTGCTCCGGCACCAGTTAATTTGGCACAAAAACCAAGACGCTCGCTAGTCGCAAAGATCTCTTCTAACACTGGATGCGAAACACCCAATGCACGTAGCAAATTGTTATTTATGTAAAAAAGTCGCTTGAGCTGCATGTAATTCTCTACATCGGACACTTCATTTACATTCTCTAGAATCTAGAAATATACAGATCCAACTGATTAAGCCCCATGTAACACATAGATAGAATTGAGACTCTAGTCTTGTCTAGCCTATAGTTGCAATTGGCTTTCATTACAATCTTATGCAAAACTTGATTCCCACCTGAACAACGTCATCAACAAGTGCACCCATCGCATCAAAGATAAACTCAATCACATTGGTGTGATCGTTCTTCAATTCTCTCACTTTGTGTACGATTTCCGATGTGTTCCGGCTAACGCCCGTATTGACGAGCATTATGTTGATAGGCGACTTAAGTGCGATATTGATGAATTTCTTGGGTGTTTTCGTGTACTGAACAACATTGCCGAATGTGCAAACGGTGTTATCAAGGCCAGACGGTGTTCCATGCATAATACGTTCGGATTGATAGGCCCACGATGACACCGTGTTATTGAAAAATTGACGCTCTTCTTCGGAAGCTGTCTCAACGAATGTTCGCACAAAGTTTGGCTGTGAATGTGTTAATGCATACACATGAAATATGGCGGCAACACAAACAGCAAACGCTGCTGAGCTACCTAAACCGGCACCAATCGGAATTTGACTCTTGAATTCAATATTGAATCCTCGCTTCAAGGCCGATTCAATGCCATTCGATGCAGCGTAGTTAACTTCCAAAGCTGCAAGCAAATACACTATGCCCGTCATGATCTTGTGCATAATACTCTTTTGCTCGTCACTGATGCCATCCAATTGTGTGTTCTCTTGAACAAATTGTTGTACTATTACCAGAAATGCGTCGTGTTCAGTCTCCAATTCGTTGAGCAGGTCAACGACATTGAATTTTTTCTGTAGTTTCTTGAGCAATTCATTTAAAGTGTTCAAATGATAGCTGGGTGATATGTCGGGGAATGAATCAAATACGGCTTTCACATAATCGTTATCAGTCTCCTATAAAAATCAAAAAAATTTTTTATCATTGAATCATTTTAATTAATTGTTTGCTTGCAAGTGGATTTCAATTGAAGCACACACGTACTTTAAGAGTGACGTTCGTTCGCAATCCAACCACTCCAGCCAGGGCTGGCTTATCGTATACCACAGAATGTTCGCCATTCAATATAACTTTTCCCGGTGCTGATACTGTAAATACTATGGTCATGATTTTTCTTCTGCTCACTTTCTCTCGTCTTACGGTCTGCTATTATTATGTTTATTAAGTAAAAAGGCTGGGTCGAATTCGAACGATCTACGATTATTAATGAAAAATAAAAATCAAATTTGTTGTTTTCGTCGCTGGAATGGACCGATTATTTATTATATTTCAACATTACTGTTTGGTTTGGTTTTCTTTTCCCTTTATTTGATGAAAAGTACACGGTTGTTTAGGCGGTTTTCTCCTGTTCCTTGGCCCACTGCTCGGGTGTGAATGTCTTCTGCGAGAAAGCGTGAATGGTTTTCAATTCCTCGGCAATTGCTGAGTTCACAAGACGATGGCGTTGTAAAATCGATTTTCCTTCGAATTCTGGCGATACAATAATCACATTAAATTTGCCACCACAACCGTCTGATTCGTCAACAACTTTCTGTGGAATAGAAAAAGCAAAACAAACGATTAACATCAATCACTTGTAATACATATTATACGGTATTTTTATCAAATGGAATCTATTGAATTGGAAATGTTTTGGTTTTTTTTTTTCAATGATAAAAAAGATTTGATTTGATGTTTTTTTCTTCTTCTTTTTATTATTTTCGGAATACACACACTCGAATCTGTCTGGAAATGTCTATTTATTTACTAATTTGACTTTTTGTTAGTCGCTACTCTGCTGGTCGTCTTTCTGGTGACACGTTGTACGTTGTCAATTTTCACAGTTGCCCCACCAAATATTTGACGAATGTTGAAATAAATGAAGAACAACACGAAATGCGCACAGCTATAGGCTGAGATTAACAATGGAAAGAGAAATGGTAATGAGTTCGGTGGACGAACAAAAACTTGACCGACAACTAGTAACGAGCAACCAACAAATGTGCTCATGTAAAAGATACCGACGAATAATTTGTTATCACTAATGCTACTTAACGATAGTACGTCCCATAGCGGTAGCTTTGTCGTTTTCTCATCGTTTACCGACCATCGTATGGCTACTCGAATCAACATTAGATAAATAGAGGTGAGAACAACCGTTGGATAAATCAGCTGATCGAGCACAAGTAACGGTAGCATACTGAATGTTGCAATGTGCAGAAACCATAGCGCGCACAATGGATCCATTCGGAAATATAGCATGACTGGTAGTGTGACGAGTAAAATGGATTTTTCATGCACCTAGAAAATATCAGATTAGAAATCAGAATTTGCATCTGATGCTAACTCGTAAAATAAAATAGAAAAAAAACAAAGCGATAATGGAATAGTTACTTGAAATGAAAATAGGAAGAATGCAAGTGCACTGTTTATCAAGCTCAATAGGAATGCTTCTTTTCGTGGATTCAACAACAAGTGAATGCTGCTCGGCAAGATAGCAATCAGTGTGCTGATAAGGCAAGCAATTGCCATTTGCTCGTTTGTAAAATGCATTCTGAAACAAAAGATGAAATATTCTAAGTTGCACAAGTGATACGAATGAGCGGATTTTCGTTCCTCAAAACTCACTTTAGTTTATAAAAAACATTAACGACACACCAAACATTCGAGACTTTATCTTCGAAAACGCCTCTAGCCACGGGAAAGAGTCGATGAAGGAGTTGTTTGAGGTGATGTATCGATCGCAGCCATGGTGCCCAAATCAATGCGAATGAGAACAACACAATCAATCCCAAGATTGCGACATTTTTAACAGCAGCCACGCATCGTTGACTGAAACTCGTCGATTTTTGTTTAGAACTTGTGAAACTATGTCCAAGAAGATAGAGGAAGAACGGCAGAGCATGATACAATTCCATTTGTTTATAGTTCAATGCCAGAACGAATAGAACAGCGGCAAGTCGTTCGGATTTCCGGAAGATGGCAGCAATGGCCAATGCAGCAAAACCAAGCGAGATGTTGTTGTATTGGAAGTGCCCATTGTCGATGATTATTTGACCGGGATAGAATAGCACAACAATCAAACTTAATAAGCTCAGTATTGGATGCCATTGTAATCCAATCGATTTGACAGCAATAATTAGAGCCGGAATGTAGAGTAGAAAATCAGCCACTAACACGGTGTTCCTCATAAAATTATGATGTTCTTCGGTTGTAATGCCACGAGATGTATGCAATTCAACGTATGATGCATTCAATTTCTGTGCGACCCATCCATTGATGAAACTATGATAGGCCGTCAACGGAGGATAATCCAAGCCCCAGTACATCAAATCATTATCACTGGTATTCGTATACCAATCAGCGATCGGCAAATTGATTGTTACTTCCTGCCAATGACGCTGTGCCTCGAAATCTCCATACATTGGCGGCTTATTAAATCCAGAATATGATTGAAGTGATATGATAGCGCGTAGTGTGAATGCGCCACATGCCAACAAAAATATCTGCGGTTTCGTAATTTGCCACATTTTTCCTATCTACTTTGCTCATTAAATATTTAACACTTATTTTCCACCAAAATTAACAAAAGATCTTTTGAAAACTTCACACAAAATGCGGTTTAACAATAAAAAAACATTGTTTAATTCATGAGTCAAACAAAATCTGAGAATTGACATCGGCACTCGACTCATTCAATACGTGTTATATGTCAATGCGATTGCATCGCTTCTATACACAGAACACACGCTCTCTCTTTCTCACTGTTACCAATGACAGACATGATAAATTCCTCTTAAGTAAAAATTTCATTTGTTCCACTTATTTTCTTCTTTTCGTTCAACTTACCACGAATGCAGCATTTAGTTTTTCGGTTAATTTATTCTTCAAATATTCTTCTGTGTAAACGCTCATTGTAGAAAAATGGAATTTTTATTCAGAAAAATATGAAGAAATTAGAGAAAATGTTGTGGAATTAGGTATGGTATGTGGATGAGGTGACTTTTTCCGTATGGTTTTAGTTTTACCGTAACTGAAACGCACATGCAATGCGAAAAATTTAATCTAACAAATACAGTCACGATGCGAATCGATGAAAGTCAAAAAGTGTCACACATGGACAACAAAGAAACACTCACTCATTAGAAGAAGTAAACCGCCAAACAATGCACAGTGTATATTTTCACCACAGGACCAAATAAATATGAATCAGATTTTTGTTGGGCTGGATAATAATAAGTGTGTCTGCTTGCGTTTCAATATGAAAAGCGAAAGTGGTCTCGGCACATCAGGCAACACAAACACACACGGAATGAAATGTCACTTTTCGTTCGTCTGTCAACACAGTTTCATTTATTGTTATAACAACAGCCGGGCTGTGTGAATGACGGTGAAAAAAAAATAGAATTGGCCCATCAAACAGAATCTATCGCAACATAAAACACCACCATTTGTGATTTCGAATTAAATTTTTTTGTCATTTGGAATTAAGTAGAAATTAGCTAGAGCTGAAAAAAATGGTTATTACGGCCAGCACATTACGCACACAATTGGTTTCACTGACAAATTTCAGCGGTACACACAGAGAACATGCTGATAAGTAAGACACAAACAATTTTTTATTCGTTCATTGTTGGTATTTCATCGTTGTTATGAAATTGCGTTTTTTTTAAACGACTCCATATTTACATTTTAGGTATCGCGTCCTGTTGGACAGCATTCTGTCGAACAATGAAGCCGAATTGGTCGACACACTCAAACTGTTTATTGAAGCGAGTAAGTAGTTTTTTATTTATGAACATGCATTGCCATATTGAACTAAATTCTCACATAAAATTCATTTTTCTTCCAGTTGTCAATGAACATGTCAGTTTGGTGATTTCACGTCAATTACTCACCGATGTTGGCAATCATTTGATGTCGTTAGCCGATCATGTTTCGAAGACCATTTCGCATTTCACACTGGATAAAGTGCAACCGCGTGTCATTTCGTTCGAAGAACAAGTGGCAAACATTCGTCAGCATTTGTCACAGATCTACGAACGCGAAGAAAATTGGCGAGAAGCGGCCAACGTTTTGGTTGGGATTCCATTGGAAACGGGTCAAAAGTGAGATATTTTTCATTGTTTCGTGATTATTTTCGGTTATTCAGAAATTGAATGCTATTCTTGGTCAATCTTGATTCTCTTTCAGACAATACACAGTTGATTATAAGTTGGAAACGTATTTGAAAATCGCTCGCCTATATCTAGAGGACGATGATCCAATTCAGGCCGAGGCGTACATTAACCGTGCGTCACTGTTGCAAGGTGAAACCAAAAAAACAGAGCTCCATGTTCTGTACAAGGTATGCTATGCTCGTGTTCTTGACTATCGGCGCAAATTCATTGAGGCCGCACAACGATACAATGAACTCTCATACCGTACCATCATCGATGAGGGGGAACGAATGACAGCACTGAAGAATGCGCTCATTTGCACGATTTTGGCATCGGCTGGTCAACAACGTTCACGCATGTTGGCGACACTCTTCAAGGATGAACGATGCCAGCATTTGCCGGCCTATGCAATTCTAGAGAAAATGTACTTGGATCGAATCATTCGTCGCTCGGAATTGCAAGAATTCGAAGCCTTATTGCAAGTTCATCAGAAGGCAAGCACATTGGATGGATCATCGATTTTGGATCGTGCCGTCTTCGAACACAACTTGCTATCGGCCAGCAAGCTATACAACAATATCACATTCGAAGAATTGGGCGCACTACTTGAAATCGATCCGAAGAAGGCTGAACGAATCGCATCGCAAATGCTCACCGAAGAACGTATGAATGGATACATCGATCAAATCGATGAAATCGTTCATTTTGAAAGTAAGCTTTATGAACAAAGAAACCGAATTTGGACAATCTTCACATGTTTCGTTACTGTTCTGATACAAATCCGTCTGTCTCTTGTAGCACGTGAAATTCTGCCGCTTTGGGACAAACAAATCCAGTCAATTTGCTATCAGGTGAATGGTGTCATCGAAAAAATTGGATCTGCCGAGCCGGAATGGATGGCAAAAACCCTCGATGAAGAAATGACTAACTAACCAAATTTGATGCTATCAAAATAAAATCGCCTATTTAAGATGGAAATTCGCAAAGAAATTTAAAGTTTAATAAAGAAAATATTCGTATAAAAGTCAAGGACATTCGATTTTTTGCCTTTTTTATGTTGCCATATCTACATTAGATTCGATGGATACAGTTCTCAGCATAGATAAAACTATACTACGGACATTATTGTAGATATGGAGAGTGTTGTCATCATACGATGAGCATATTAGACGAGTATTTTACCAACGAATGCTAGAATCGTACGAACTCAATTTGCAATCCATAAATTCTACCTTCTCTTTGTGTGTAGACTTAAGAAAAGTCCAAAGCAACGAGCAGGAGAATCATGAAAAGAGAGAGATTATGATAATGAGTAAAGGTCAAAGCAACACTCGAACAGTTTTCTGAAAATCCACATTGCTTCTTGCATGTATCAAAAAACATTCATCCCTCTTTCGTTCTTCAGTATATCATCATTAAAATTCATCACACTCACCAATACCTCATACTTACCACATCATTTCCATCCAGTATTTTTTGAATCACAACATTTTTCTTCCCATAACCCACTAACTTGGAACATTTTCCACAACATAATTGAAGTAGCAAAGAACCGTAAGTGTAATGTGTTCAACTTCTATAATCAGACACTCTATTGGTGTGTTCAATCATTTCCAGAATCTCTATTTGTGTGTTGAATCATCAACCGGTGTCAAGATCTGTGTGAATCCAGTATGGACAATCCACCGTCACCAGATTCGTCGCAACGACGACTGTATTCAATTGGTGTTGCGTCAAATAACATACTTGCAAAGATTTTTTGAGCGCAGCGGAAACATGCACTCGGTTCCAGGTCAACGCAAAAAAATTTTTGGTCGAAATATAGGAACATCGGTCACCCACGCACATTTATTTTATAACATTATTCCGTTTGAACGTGTACATAGTTTTCTGAGCTTTTTTATACTTTGGTTGATTATATAGGATTTTCACCTCCTTATTTTCATAAACCACTGATTCCCAACAAAGAAATTCTCAAAACGGTTGCACAATTCTGTGGGAGAACATTGAGAAAATTGCAAGTTTTTTATTTGAATATTGATTTCAATAGACTTCAACCATTTTCAGCGTTGGAAGAATTGGAATCGATTGATTCTAAAGTGTGGCACATTGAAAATTGCTCCAACCTAAAAAAATGACGTTGTTCAGACGTGTATTTGAATATGATAAAAAACGACTATTAAACGATTGGATGAAGCAAACATTTCCGCATTTGGACGAGGTGGCTATACACTACAGTAATATAAAAAGACCTTTATTGGTTGAATTCCTAACGTTGAACTCTCAAGTTGTTGTCGAAATCTAATATCATCAGTTCTACGCAATATCGGAAGTCGTGTGCCAAACCTTGAAAAATTGGTCCTACATGTTACTGCTTCCAGAGTGGATAATATAAACCTTGAAGAAAATATACTTCATATCGGCGAAAAATTACGGTGCTTGCATATTGCATTTGATAATGTATTGTCAACACAGGTTCTGACTGATTTTATCGTTAGAAACGATATCCAAATTGAAGATCTTGAATTGATTAGCCACACCGGCGAAAATACTGGAACATTAAATAGTGTATTAGAATTGAAAACGCTTAAAAAACTAAGTGTGTGTTATGTTTCTGAAAAAATGTTCATTGTATTTACCAAACAAATACCCAGTTTGAAAGAATTGACCGTGTCCAGATGCACAGACATTTGTGGTTGGTCAATAAAAAAAGCCCGCGAATATGGCCAAAATTTGTCGCGCCTTGTAATTTGCATGAAGTTAAACCTTTCTTCTGGGGGAGCTTACTTTAAAATAGATTCAGACAGTTATAATTCAATTTTGGCTCTAGCAAGAGGTCGCGTAAAGGTTGTAATTAAGTGTGTTCATTGCACGACTGATATTCCAGATCATGTATTGAATGCAAACCGCAAGTGTATCGAAATAAATTCTAGATGAAAAAATACTGAATTCATGAAAAAAACCTTAACATAAGGCAATATTGTACTTTTGCATGCAATGAATTGAAATAAACGACTTGAAATAGAAATCAGAACGAGTAGTATTATTTTCTTCCCAACAGCATCATATAAATAATTTTTTTTATCTCGTATAGAATTCTACTAAATTTGATTAAGTTGTTTCATTCGATTTTCTATTATGTGACTACGTAATGAAACGAAATGAATGACGTATTTTGATTAAGGACCTAATCATTTATTTTACAATTATAACGTTTAATGAAAATTCTCAAAGATATTTATAATTTAATTTTTCAAAAAATGTGTATAAAAATAATTTATGGCGTTTATTTCGTGCTGAATGGACCAAAGTAATGGGTGATGCCTTCATTTTGTATTTCAATCGGCGGGAGCTGGCAGAGGTTGCATGTTTGGTTCAACGTTCCAAATCAATTTGGCATATTCCCTGGCCGTGCGATCGATGGAAAATCGTCCGCCAACTGCGATGTTTCGGATGACCATCTCGTTCCACTTCTTCTTATCCTGTTGAAAAATAAGAGCAAAATTTGATTAGCCATAATGCAGAAAATGTTTAAAGAATTGAAAAATACAAAAAGTTGACGTTAGATAAATAGCTCACCTCGTATGTAGCCGAGACTAGATCCTGTGTGTGAACGTAGTCTTCATAATCGGCCAAAATGAAGTATTTATCCTCGGCCAGCAAGCGATCAACCAAATCGGTGAACTCGTCCAAGTTTCCCGGGCTGAAGTATCCATTGCGAATTTGGTCGAGGCATTGTTTCAAGTCAGCATTACTTCTGTACACTTCCATTGGATCATATTTTTTGGATTGTAATGCTTTGCGTTCATCAAAGTTCATGCCAAAAATGAACATATTCACGTGGCCAACTTCGTTGACAATTTCCAATGTGGCGCCATCCAAGGTGGCAATAATCAAAGCACCATTCAGCATGAATTTAATGTGGCTCGTTCCCGACGCTTCTGAGCCCGGCAACGTTAGATGTTGAGATAAATCTGCACATGGGATTATCTCCTCTGCAACTGTTACGCCATAATTTTCGAGAACGATAACCTTTAGTTTCCCATCAATGGCTGGGCAATCGTTGATCATCTTGGCAATCGATGTGATGAGCTTGATGATGCTCTTGCCAATAGCGTCACCCGGTTCAGCTTTACCACCAATAAATACGGTGCGCCGTGTTTTCGACAAATAGTTTTTGTTGTACTTGATTCGATTGTACAGCGTGACGATGTGCAGAATGTTCAACCATTGCCGTTTGTATTCGTGTACACGATGCACCTGTACATCGAACAACGAATATGGATCAATCATGATGCCATACTTTTTGTGAATTGTTTCGGCCAATTTCAACTTATTGTCCTCTTTTGCTTTCGATACAGCACGCATGAAGTTGTTGTCACGACAAAGTTTCCGCAACGATTCCAATTTTTCCGATTGGACCGGCCACTTGTCGCCCAATTTCTCACTTATCACATTCGAGAGAGTTGGATTGCACAAAAATAGCCACCGTCGTGGTGTGATGCCATTTGTGATGTTCAAAAATTTCTCCGGCTCCAGTTCGTAGAGACGTGAAAATGTGACATTTTTCAAGTAATTCGAATGGAATTTTGATACGCCGTTTATGGCACATGAACCCAGAACAGCCAACGTTGCCATGTCAAAGCATTCATTGGATATGCACGATAGGCCGTAAACGCTGTCCAAATTTACGCAGAATGTCTCTTTCAAATTTTCCAAATGAAAAAAGTTAATCTGTAATTGAATATGATGAAAAACGACTATTAATCGATTGGATGAAGGTGGTCAACTGGCCATGGACTTAAACAATATAAAAAGACCTATGTTACCTGGTACAATATCTCCATGTGACGTGGCAAAACTTTTTGAATCAAATCGACTGGCCATTTTTCCAGCGTTTCGGACAGAATGTTATGACTGGTGAATGCACATGACTGTCGAACGATTTTCCATGCTGACGTCCAACTGTAGTGCTCGACATCAATCAAATGTCGCATTAATTCCGGAATCACCCATGCAGAATATGTGTTGTTCAATTGGATTATATTCTTCTCGGCGAAGTTATTGTAATCTGTGCGACCCGTATCGGTTTGTGCCACCTTTGAGCTCTTGTATCGAGCGATAATATCTTGCAGCGACGCTGAACACAAGAAATATTCTTGTTTCAATCGGATTTCTTGATTTTCAGTGGTATTGGCGGCCGTTGGATACATGACACGCGTTATATTTTCCGCAAGGCATCGATCGAAAATCGCTTGAATGTAATCGCCGTTGTTGACTGCGGTATTTTGGAACGAATGGTAATAATCAGTTAGTACTTGACATGAATACTGAGTGGTTTCAGAACTTTCATCTGATTTTGTAAATTTTTCGTTACAATATGCAACCAATTTTTTTGTTTTGAAATTGAACCAATTCAATGTTTGTAAATAAAATCCAAACTTACATAGTTTCAGCTTGAATCCTTCGGTACTTTTAGCGCTCCACAGTCGCAATGTATTGACCACATTGTTCATGTAACCTGGGATGGGAAAATCGTGTGGAACAGCGTAAACAACTTGTGTGTCGACCCATTCGCGACCGATGGGAGTATTGGCGAGACGTCCGTAAAAGTGAACGGGAAACAAATACTCCGGTCGAGCACGTTCCCATGGATTGCCTAAGCGAAGCCAATCGTCAACGTCTTCGTGTTGTTCACCATCGATAATTCGTTGTGTAAACGCTCCTGCATTGTACCGAATACCGTAACCATACGATGGAATGCCAAGCGATGCCATCGAATCCAAAAAACAAGCCGACAATCGTCCCATGCTGCCATTGCTGAAATGCAATTCACCCTCCACTGCCTCCAGCTCTTCGATGTCCAAGCCCAATTGATACATAGCCTCATCACACGCATCTTCTATGCCAATGTTAATCATATTGTTTTGCAAAAAACGTCCCATATTATATTCCATTGACAGATAGTACACACGCTGCAATCCAATTTTTAGATCAAAAAATGAGACAAAAAAGCACACCGAAATTTTTTTTTTTGCAATACTACAAATCGGCTTTGGTCGTTTTGGAATGTTGTTCGCTTACTCACCTTTGGGTCACGTTGATAGCTCAATTGCTGTGTGCGAATCCAGCGCGAAACGATGTGATCCTTAACAGTCGCAGCCAAGGCCATATAAAAGTCATGTGTGGTTGCAATATTTCGATCTTTTATTAGCGTATAATGCAAATGACGATTGAAACCAGCCTTGATCTCGTTCACATTTTCCAGCTGCGCAATACCACGGACACTGATTTGCTTCTGCTTTTCATTTTTGAAGACATTATCGTTGTCGTCCTTGGTTGCTTTTACCGAACCATTACCCATTTTGCTAGACATTTCAGTAAATCACCAACCGAAAAGAATGTGCGAAAAGTTGAACAAAATCGGATGTTTTAAAATGGTGTTCGAAATTGAAAATCTAAACCAACAATTACTACAATGCAAATTGACTAAAAAAGGAAAGAATTTGATTTAAAATCCAAGTGGAAAAGAAAATGATACAAAATATAGAAATTTAGAAATAGTAATGCATACGACAACGAAAAAACACCGACTGACGCGCGTCGCTTTGTGCAATTTGGTTTCACATCAACACTCACTTCACCAACCGATTGTCGGTCTCTCGGCAAACCGTTATCTCAAAGCAGTGTGGTTGTTGGTGCAATTGCGTTTGACTGTGAACTACGTACTTGTCTACCAAATCTATCACACAACCACCTTTCGAATGAGACAAAGCAAAAAAAAAACAGCACTCAAACACCGATGACATTTCAATGTTGATGCCAAATTATGTACGCATATCCAAATAGTTTGAACAATAGTTTTCGATGCAGAAAGAACGTATTTTTCAACGGAACTAAATGGGTCAAAAAAAGAACGATTGAATTGCGTTTAGTTCTGTAACCGAGACGCATATAATTGCAATGATGGCCTTTAGACGCATCATTCGCCGAGAACATGAATGCTTTATCAAAATCATTGTTATTTGCAATATATAAGAGGCACTCTCATTTATTTTGACACGTGATTATTGGACATATAAAGCGTGAGAATTTGATTACGTTGAATGAAAACAATCCAAATATAGATAATTTGGTGGTCCCTTCGTTTTATCAATGTATTTCTGGTGTTTCGTCGTAATAAACTCTGAATAATTTTGTGAAAGAGATTTTCCACATATTTGCAATGATTATCGCGTGAGCATTCAAACATTCAAACATTCAAATTGATATGAGTTTATTACATACACACACACCAAATGAACCGCTTGCATTATTTACACTCCATTGAACGTTCGCTACGTATTTTACGTTGTTCGATGTACGGTGAATCGACGATTATACCGTGTTTCACGTTCATTACGCTTATTTGAATTTCGCGGACATGAACTTAAAATATTCAATAAATTTAATCAATACGCTCAGGGCACGAATTATCGTCGATTTGGTTCTGTTTTGTTTTCTTCAAAGAGGAAAAGACACGATTTTGGTTCAGGTCTTAAAATAATTTTATTAGTATTTATAGAATTGGCTTTTGTTCTACGTTCATTTCCAACAAATAACTAATCCTAGTAACTCGGACGATTGATAAAAATAAACACATCTGCGTATGAATTTTGGATGAGGTACTGTGTTTAGCGCCGGTATCGATAACGTTTGAAGTGGAACCACAATTGAAATATATTGTTGTGGAATTGACATCGAAAACCGCGTTTATAACTGAACTCCCATTCACGATTTACAATTTTGAATGCCAGATCTTCGTACGGTGGCCCGGAATGGAATCGCAATACGGCAAAGTCTTTGTTGTCAGGACATGGTGTCTGTAAAAAAAAAGAGTTGGTTAATAATCAATTTTCAATCTTCAAACCAGTTTCGAATATTCGGAATCTGATGGGAATTTGATTTTAAATCAATCTGTTTTCAGAGAGCAAAGAAATGTGAGCACTTACCAAGAAATATTGTGGCGTTGAACTTTTGTCAATCAAATCCGGATAGAAAATGTTGAATTTGTAGCCTTGTACGATTTTCGGTGGTGGATTATCCATATCGTAGTGAGTTTGATTGTATTTATTCCATTCGAAACCAGTGTGCACACGATTGAAGTATCTTGGTTTGCGCGGTCGATATTTGTCGCTCCATAAGTACACTTCGTTGTCGAGTTTGGTTTCAACGGAGAATTCGGCTTCTTCATTGCTCGTTCCCAGTGCATCTCTGCAATGTTTGGCCAATCGAATCTCCTCTTTGGTGGCAAAGTCTTCTTCATCATCATCACCACGGTTTAACACACGATTCCGTACCTTTTCAATATTCCCTTCAAGCTGATCATCGTCAATGACTCGAATATGGGAATCAATATCTTCTTCACGTAAATATTCGGGTGAGTAATTGCCTTTATTGTAGAGTGCAAAGCAATCGGATAGCAAATCCATGGCTTCTCTATCGTCATCGTCCATATCTTGGCTATTTTCATCGTGGTCATTATCGCTAGTCTCTCGCTTAATTGCTGATGTAGACGGCTCACCATTGCCGGATTCATCTTGCATTTGCTCATCTATTTCGACTTGTTCACGTTTCAATAATGCCAACTTACTTCTCAGACTCTCTTGATGTCTATCACGTAATCGAGCCCTGGCCATGTGTGCTTTCAACTGTGATAATAGGCTTTCCCAGTATCCAATATCCACACCGTCACTCTTGCTATTGATTTTTGATTCGATTTTGATCTTCAGCTCATCCAGTTGATTCGCAGTTTTGCCCTGAAACAACGACGTCACATCGCGAGCAACACTTTGATTGATCCCTTCACGATTACCCAATGTGGCATTATATTCATTTCCCAGCTCCATTTTTTGCAATTTTTGCAGCTCATCGCTGGCAATGATGATTAAATCTTCCCAATAGCCGGCGTTCTCACCACTTTTATCCATTTCCATGTAAATTCGAATATCTTCCAGTAAATCCTCCAAATCTTCAATGCTTAAGCCATTCAAATAGGTGTACGGTTCGTGCATTTGCATTTCAATTGTTTCCTCCAAATTTTGTGTCGACAACACATATTGAGCGAGTAAATCGATTGGCTTGGCTCGACCGTCTTGAATTCGAATTTTACTACGCAAACGAGCCTGTTCCAAATGAAATATAAATATTATATTATTATATTATTATTATTCAATATTCAAAATGGAAACAGATTTGCTTTGTAAAAAGACACTAACAATATTTTTAGTGCATATATTTGCAACACCCGCAGCTGTGAATTAAAAAAACATACAATTTATTAAATCGAGAACCGAACGAGAGTAAACCGGGCTAAAGTGAACGAAACGAGAGTGAACCGAACGGCTACAAAACATCGCGCGCAACAGACAGACAATTTAATTGCGCAGTAGTCCGCGCACACAACAGTCACATAATTTATTGGCACACAACATAATTTCGCAATAGTCCGAAATACACACTTTTTTGGAGATTGAAATTTATTTTACAGATTAGGTAAATTGTCGTCGTCAGAAATGGAGCGAAAGAGACCTGGAAGTCGTTTTCCTGCACTGAATGAACTGTTGGTCGCCAAAATTCCAAGAAAATCGAATCGAAACAATAATGTTCTTCAGTCGCACAATGGTTCGCCCGCAAATTCGCGAGACAAAGCCGCAAATCCGCGCCCATCAAAATTGAAAGACAAAGAAAATGAACCCGAATTGAAAATAATTCATAACAGGCTGGATGTTTTGGCAAAGCAAAGTGAAGAAATCCTTGCACAAAATAATGATTTGAAAAATAAAATCGATGAATTAATTAAATCATTTGGCAAGCAAACCGAAGCAAAAGCAACTCAAACCGATCTAGTCTCATTTATGGAGCCAATCGCAATTGAAACGCCGAAAATTCATCCACCAAAAGCAAAAATTCCAGCAAAAGTGCCAGCAAAAGTGGCTGCAAAAAGTGATGAGGCGGCAGGCAATGCCATTCCAATGAAAATTAAGCAACGACGCCTTACAGTGTTACCACCAGAACATCGAATAACATTGACCGAACGACAAGTGCAATTTCCAGGTGGAAATCAACCACGTTGGTTTAAGTATGATGAGATATCGGCAAACGTAAAAACCTTCAAAGTCAAATATTCTGCGATCACAAAGGACAACCGATACAAACACTTAACACTCAAACAGTTGATCGATTTTGGCGAAGAGAAATTCATGGAATATTTTGGATTGATGCCGACAAACGATAGACTTGGACCAGTCTTGTATTGTGGCCGAGCTGGAAATTTTGACGCTAAAATGACATTGGAGGAAAAATCGTATGTTGGCCAGTGCGTGGATTTCCGCGAACGGTGGCTACACAGATTTTCCAAATGGCGCAGGGGAGATAAGAAAAGTCTTCCATTTTACGTTGCCATTCAGGCCGAAAATAACATTGCAAATGCCATCAGCATTATATTCGAACCGAACGAAAAACTCACAGACAAAGAATTGAGAATGATGGAAATGTCTCTCTATCAAATGTTCCATTTAAATGGTGATGAGGATATGTTGTACAACAAACAATTAGGTGGACTAAAAAGTGGTGTTTCGGACTTGGATAAACTTATCCATGATAAAACAATTCAATTTTTGATTGGACTTTTTCTGTTTGCACAAATGTTCAACACCAACACTCCATACAATGTTGTCGAGCAGTCTAATTATGGCGATACTTCTAATGACTGGCAAAGATTCTATTGCCCGATGATGAATTGCACAAAATCGTATGTAAGATCTGGTGATTTGAAGAGACACCAACTATCAATGCACGGCAAGTTTGAGACAGCTTTTGTATCCTGCCCAAATTGTGGAGAACAGTTTTCGACAGATGCTTGTAAGAATCACAAATGTTAACTATTGAAACCAATCAAATGAACATTTTTTTTCGTTGTATCCCACATTTTGAACACAAAAATTGAACATTGAATAAAGAATATTGCACTTAATGGAAATTACTTCATCTTGTTTATCACTTATTCATCAAACCTTACATACATACCTGTTCCAAATGGAATTGGTCCTCTTGTCGCTCCCATTCTTCGAACTGTGCGGCTTCACGTGAACGCTGCATTTCAGCCATCTCTTCTTCCCGTCTCTGCTGCTCCAATTCACGTTCTTGACGCCTTTTCTTCACTTTTTCCAATTCGGCCTTGTTTTCCAGTTGTTTTTGACGATTGATTATTTCGACTTCTTCTTCGCGCAAATTGTCCAGGCCTTTTTGCTCCAATTTCTTCTTCCACATGAATGTTGACGTCAAATTCGCATCACCGAATGGATTGTCTTCGTTTGTGTAGTGCTGATACTCGGTATCCCAACCCATTCGTTCCCTTCGTTTGAGCTCCTTCGCCTGTTTCTCTTTCAAACGACGGGCTCGCTTCTCCTCCGGCGTTTCCATTTGTTTCATTAGCTCTTTTTGCTTTTTCCGCTCCAATACCTCTTGTATTCGCTTTGTTTCCAATTTTTGCAACAATTTTAACGAACTTGAACTTGAGGCCGAACTATTGCTATCGGTTGATGATGATCGTTTGGATTTTTTCTTATGCGATTTTTTCTCCTTTTTGTCTTTCTTCTTGGATTTATCCCTGGAACGACCTCTCGATCGGTCGCGTGAATGTTTTTCCAAACGACCGCGGGAATCGTCTCTGGTTCGATCTCTTGAACGGTTTTTGGATTGATCCCGTGAACGATGCGGCGATCTGGAACGAGAACGATGTTGACTCCGTTCAACTGCATGCGATTTTGATGACGATGACTTTTTGTAGTCATCCATTCTGCGGCTTTTCACATCGGATGATGATGATGAACTAGCCGATGAAGACCTTCTACTTGATTTTTTATGTGACCTGAAAATACACAAATCCATTCGTTAGTTCAGTAAAGCTCAAACGAAACAAATCAATAACTTACTTTTTGCTTTTCTTTCCCATTTCCCGAGTTTGGTTTATTCTTGAGCAACGAAAAAAAAATCAAGACACTGCACACACACGTCGTTTCTCCGCATTTACCAAGTGGAAAATGAATATATGGATAAACGTTTTGATGTTGTTGATTGAGAGCCAAGCAAACGTCAACTTCTTCGGTGACTGTCACCGATATCGATGTGGTGGCTTTTGTATGGTGTGTTTGTGAGTTTATGTGGTGAATGTTCGTTAATTTGTTAGCACATTTCATTTGATAAACTAAACACAATGGTTTAACTTGAAATTTTATTTAAGAAAATTTAAAAATAAAAAAGTAAACAACAATTCATACATATTTGCCAAATGAATTATCGAATCTAAAAATTGCAAACAATTTTACAACGTGTGCAACAAATTTGCACATCGGACAACCCGGCTGAGTGTGCGGTTCAGTTGCGTGTTTGATAGTTGCAACACATGAAGCTGTCACAAAAGTGTTTCAGCCAATTACAGCTGTTTCGGTGTGAGCAGATGCGATGCAAAAGGAATTGCATGCGTTGAACAGAGATAGAAATGGTCGCGCGTCTCCTTAGCCAGTTGGAGTAATTCAAAATCATCGGTTTGAATCGGTTTATTTTAAACATTAGGCTTTTGTATTAACATCTGCGTGCAGACGAACAAACGTACAAAGAAAAACGCAAAAGTGCCGAAATTGAAATACATTTTATTTTCGTCATCTTATCGAATTGATTGAATAATTGATACACAATGAGCAAAGAGATTTACTACTCAGACAAATACTTCGACGATGAATACGAATACCGGTAAGTGTTGTTTTTTTTGTTGCAAACAATTAAATGTGGTTTCTTTGTTTTTCGGAAATTTGCAACAAGAAAAAAAATTGCGACAAAATGAGAATCAGTGTATAATGTGTGTGTGTGTGACATATAAAAATCCGCCGCAAAAAGAGGTATAGACAAAAAGGGTCTTGACATAAACAGGTTTTGCACACTTCATATGGGCATTTTTTTTCAATTTTTCGGTTTTCGTAGAAAAATGTTCGCCGACCGTCAACTAAATAACATAGCAAATGTTTATGACTCAAGTAGGCATGTATCGTGTGTATTGGAATTTGTTTGCCAAAAGACCACAGTGGATATTTGAATTTTAACGGACATTTTGTTGTTGTTGTTGTAATTTACGATATTATTTGTGATTTGTTGTCCAATTTTAAATATTGGTGGCAATTTTCCTTGGAATGTGAATATTTGTTGTTGATTTCACTGAATCATTAATATTATTTGAAGTGAACCTAACCTAACTCTTCTTTTTCCCTCCATGATATGGAACCATTCTATGCGAATATCCGAGATAATTTTTTGATCGTATTTGTTTTGCTTTCGATTTTACAGACACGTCGTATTACCGAAGGAATTGGTGCGTTTGGTGCCGAAGACACATCTAATGTCGGAGACGGAATGGCGATCGATCGGTGTACAACAATCTCGCGGATGGGTACACTACATGATTCACACACCAGAACCACACATCCTCCTGTTTCGGCGTCCACTGAGCAAAACTGCTTAGAGCTGTTTCCTCATCACACCATTTACTACTTGATATAATTTTTTTTTTGTTTTTAGTTCTTAAAAAAAATCTTCTGTTTTGATAAACGAATAATGTCATAAGAGCTATCGTCGATTGCTGTGAATTATTCATACATTCTAAGTGCATCTTTTAATCAATAAAAAAAAAATACTATGTTAATAGAAACAACTGAATAACACAAAAACAAACGAAAATGCGATTGGTGTTATTATTTCGTTTCACTTCTTCTTCTTCTTCTTTCCTTGTTGTTCAGAGGAATTTGATTTTGTTGTGATTTGTGGTGTAATGATTATGTTCCAAGTCACACACATGTGTGTCTCAGTCGAAATGGTTGCAATAAAATGTAAGTATCATCTGCTGTGCAAATCGTCGTCATATCGCACAGGTGTTGCATAGCATCGTATGCTAGACGTGTCTCGTCACCGCATGCCTCTAGCACATTTGAAAGAATGAGTATTAATTTTTATGATGCACATTTAGTGCGCGGCATCATATCGTTCACTCTTATTAATTATCGGTTGGTGCGTCATGAAAAATGTGTTCACTCCCGTTTTCATTTGGAACAATGCACAATTACGACTGCCAACGACAAATGGAATTCACATATAATCACCAAAGTATTTCCACGTCGTTCTTCGAATGTGTGTGTGGGTGTGTGTGTGTACACATACACCCGATTATAAAGAGACAGAAGTTTTATTCTCTTTAGCTCTCGCGTATTCTTTTCCTATTTAGCATCATTCATGTAGTACATATATCCAAGGGATCCTATTGAAATTTGATGAGACAAAAGCGAAAGGGAAGAGAAAAAGAGTGTGTGTGTGTGTGTATGTGTGGTCGGTGAAAAGATAGCGAGCGTTAAGCGAGAGGGAAAAGTGTTGATAACGACTATCGCTCATACCAACGGGTTTCAGCACTCCGAGTACATATGATTGGTTGGATGGGTGATGTTGAATACTAACAAATGATAATGAAATACACTCATTCACGTACACACATTCTTCCACATCACATCCATCATGCAAATGCTAGTAACAGACCAACATACCACCATGAGCACAAATAGCAACAGCATCAACAGCAGTCGAACCAAATATAATGGTGTAACACATTTAATGACGCCGTAATTATGTGGATTAAGCGTGTACATCTAATTTTTGTGCTTTTCGGATAATTCACGTTTCAAAACGATGAAATTAAATTTAAATGGCATAATGTGTTAAATCAGAACACGTATGTGACAGTATCGCTTCTTTTTTCTTCCTTCTTCTACGTCGCCTATATTTTACAGCCAAGCGCCTTGTATGCTGATTATGTGTGAAAATGTTGCTTTGAATTGATATGCTTTCGTCATTTGGTATGTGCAGTCAAGCGCAAGAATTTAAACACGCGAGCCAAATTGAGTTATCCAGTAATCTTATCGTGTATACATTCTGAGCCTGTCAACAGGATTTACGATCGCATACTTTTTGACTAACCGTTTTTCTTTCAACATATTTGGTTGATACGTATCCCACATATTTATGTGATGAAAGAAAAATAATATGTCCAATAAAAGGATTCGACGATGAAAAGTTGAAGATAAACTTTGAAAAAGTATTGACAAAACTATCAACCTTCACCTATATATGTATATGTTCTTCATGAATCGAATATATGAATTAACGTAATTAATGGCATTTTAATCAAAAGAATTTTAATGACAGTATTTCTTTTCCCATATCGCATTCACTTTATTTATTTTGTTCAACAAAGTTTTTTTCCCCGTTGCTTCTCGAATGAATGTTGTCACGTGTAAAACGCTCTCTCGCAGTAAATGCGATGTGGAAAATAATGCGTAGAAAAGCAGCCACTTTACTGTGTATAACTTGATCATAGAAGTCATTATAATTATGTTTAGCCTTGATTCACTTCAATTCTATCGGGATTTAATGCAACCATGGAACCATGGAATGAATAATGTGTTCAGACGACACAACGGAAAAAAACGCACATCCAAATTAATTAAGTCGATTCAAGTTTTTCTTGTGATGTGCACTTTTATCTTCTTATAAAGTGAAATTAATCCAAATAATGATTCAACGCCATGCTCACCCATATTCGTTTGTGTGTGTCTGTGTGTGCGAATTTGTGCGTTTTAATGGCAACGATGCTTTGCCGAATATGAAAATAAATAGCAACCATATAATATATCTCGTACGAATTAGGTCTATTGTTCATCCGCACAATAATTTTCATGGACCAAGTTTACACTGCCAAGGGAGATAATATCACACATACATTTATTACACATTTGATATCTAGCATTTAACCAAACGTACATCTTTATATGGTGTCACAAATTCAAAGTGGTGGATTTTCTGTAAGAACAAGGACGGGTGCGAGCGAGCAAGAAAACGAACAATAATGGATGGAGGAAAGGGAAAAAAATCAGCATGCGCAACATACTATATTCATTGTTCGCTGTCGTCCTTTTAAGACATTTCCTTTTTTCTTAGCAAGTGAGAGCGAAAGCCAAAACTCAACACGATTCAATCTCAAAACTTGATCCTTTCTCGGCCTTTTTTCTTTCTCTCTCTCTCTCTCTCTCTCTCTCTCTCTCTCTCTCTCTCTCTCCAATAATAATGCTCCAACACAATGAGGAACATAACTAACCAGCGTGCTGTCGCTATTACGTTTTTGTCATTCAATGAAGAAGACGAGAGAAAAAAAATGATGACAATAGATCGAAGAAGCACACGCAAATATATCCATCGCTGCTTCGGTTCTATTTTTTTTTCGAGTGAAAAGACATTGCAATTCCGTTTATAAGCGCACAAAATCCACAAAACAAACACACACAATCTATAGCATATTTTTTCCCGAGAATATTAAGGGGCATTTGCGAGCGACGAGTCACAATGTTCAACAGCATCTCACGACAAAAAGTCCCTGTCGCTCGTTTTTATACACAATTTTTTTGTGTCATTTGTTCGTTGTTCTGCCATCGTTTTTGAGCTGGCTTCAAATGTTATACATGTGTATAAAAACGGTTGTTATGTACGAGTCGCGCATTAAATGAAAAGAAAGCATCAACAAAAACAGCAACAACAAATAGAAACACAAATAAAAATGGATCGTCGAGCTCTTCGTAGTAGTATCTATGACAACGTTCTGCATATAATTCACGAATTAAAAAGGAGCTCAAAAACTATTCACTAGCATTCGAAGCAATGTTGACATTTCGCTTATCATCCAAATCATGCTTTTTCTTCTCCTTGATTAAACTACACCAAGCTTAACGACGTTAACATTTCTGCATCACTTAAAAATTGTTTCGATTTTTCATTACAGTGGCCAATGGTGTGTTGCATTTGATTTGGAAAATAAATGTATAAATGTATAACAGGATGCTTGCAGAAAGGAAATTAACAGCAAATTTTTCTCTTCGTTTTCACTCGAGATAAAACACGTTATACATAGTTGTGGAATAAGTTCAAAAGTTAAATCAGAAAGGCTTTTGAGTGATTCCTCGGTCGGTTTGTTCGTTCTCTTTGGGTGGCATGTGTGTGCATCAAGCCGAATCGTCGGATGTTTGCAAAAGAAAAGAACAGAAACCACATTTTTCATCTTAACACTTCATTTCTTAGAAGCGTCGTCTATCTATCGCCTAGCTAAATAACTCAAGTCGAATATGTGTGTTATGTGCGTCGCATCCGTGAAGAGTGAATATCTATTCAAAGTGAAAAATACTTTGCATGAAGTCGTTGATGTAGTGCCTCGATTAAGTTAAGTTCATATTTGCTGTCGCTCGTCTTTTATTAGAATTTGAACGACATGGAAACGTGAGCACTTTTTTCTCATTCGTTCGTTCGTTCGTTCGTTCCCTTTTTCATCTCATTCACATTCGCAACTTGTTCTCTATTGGCATACGCTAGGTGAAGCGCATATAATATACACATAGACACGCTGTGACAGTGGCGGTGGCAGTTATCAATATAAAATTTGTTGTTGTTTACATATTCCTCTCTCTTTGTACCATGCCATAGAGAGAGAGAGAGAGAGAGAGAGAGAGAGATGTTTACCTTATTTTGTTTTGCTCTTGTCATTTCAGGATTGTAGGCAAAAGCATCACTCCATGCTCACCCTCTCCGCAACGCCGTGCTTTCTGCGCCATACTCCACTTTATTCATGATGTGCTGTTGTATCCAGTTGACATCTCTCGTATCAAAATCACCCGAAAAAATTATGTACGCATCGCTTTCTCCATCCCTATCCGCACGCAATAGTGATACATAATAATGGTTGGGATTGTTCGTGCTGTTCGCAAATGCCTCATCCATAATCCAGATAGTAGTATCCATGTATCTCTAGAGTAGTCAAACGATTCGACAGCCAAAGTTGCGTTTCATTTTTCAAGCGCTTATTTTTATGTACGACACTTGCCTTGCCTGCTGCCGTATATAGCGAGTAAGACGCGAGCGCTTGCTTTATTTATATTTATTCGTGTGACTTGTTGTTGTCCAATACAAGGCGCTATCAGTACGGGGCCCAAGGTTGTACACTAATACTGATAATGTTGTGCGGAGCACGTATCGAGGCGAGCGTGTCGCAAACGACAAGTCAGTCGAATTAAATATTGCTTGATGTACTCCGTTCAGGCTTTGCCATGATCGAGAATGGGAAAATCGCTTTCGAAGGTATCAACGCTGCTGTTGTTGCTGCTCACTGCCACTGAATGTACTGTGTTTTGTGCACGCTTTGCTTTTGCTGTGCACAATGATGTTTGCTACGGTGCTTGTTCGTTTTTGCGAATGAGATTTTTAGTTTTTTTATTCGGTTTCGTTTGGTACGTTTCGGTCGGTCGGTCGGTGGATTGTGTGTTGTCTGTGTGTCGCACGCTCTGTTGTGTGTTGCTCTCTTTCTCTCAGTGTCGCACTCACATTGGCTGAATTCTCATCAGTTGGAACATCAAAATTCAGACTCATTGGATTTAGTGCAAATCGTAGCGTTGTTCTGATACAACACACAACTCTCTCTTTCTGAGGTGCATATCATTTTTGCGAAGAATAGATACGAACGAACGGGAAAAAAACGTTAAGCGTTATTTTCTGGTTCGAGTGAATTGTTATGTTCTGGTTTGGTTGTTGCTGCTGGTGGTGCGAATTATAGTTGCTTTTCTACGGTTATCCATTTGCTGATTTTATTTTTGCCCGAAAAAAGTTCTTGCGTGAAATATTTACATTCAACTTTCGATCCAATGTGTTTCACAAATCTCGTTGGATTTGGTGTGCATTAAATTGGCTGCGATCATTTCCGTTCAACAAGTGCGACACACAATCGTTCGTTGTGCACCGTTCAAGCTGTTTCAATATTGCTTTGTAACCTCCTTCAATTTATTTTTAAAATTTATTGTCACCCTTTTAAACCAGGCTCAATTCTCCATTTGTCTGAAAATTGTCTGCCACTCTGCTTACGACCGAAACAATCTAGAAAAAAAAATATTTCAGTAAATTTGGTCACAAAATACGAAAGGAAAAAGATAAACTATTAAAAAGTAACGTTTCGCGCGCGCTAATAACAAATAAAGTTCAACGATTTTTTGTCTCTGCTGAGTGTTTTTATTGTTCATTTGTGCTTTTTAAGTGTTGAGATTGATTCATCACCATAACACGTCAAACATACACACAATTTGCGTAGAGCGAATTCGCGAAATAAAAATCAGTAAGTTGACATTTTTGACAATTTGTGTGTGATTTTTTCCTTTGGTTCCGCAGATTGTTTGTTAAAATTCTTGCTTAAAATGACTCCTCATAAAATATTAACGATGACGAGGTATATTTCCCCGATTTGATGACCTTTTCTGTTTTATTGACAACGAAATGATGATGCTTTTCAAAATTGGCGTAAAAATAAACAAATTTATCTTGGAATATGATTTGCATGACGTAGAACACTTTAACCGATTATAAGTTTCATTAAATTAGGAAATTAAATGGCTTTGAATCTGAGAAATGCAATTTTTGTTTTTTTCCCTGTTGAATTTGTGTTATTGATCCATAATGTGTGCAAATCTAACGGTTAACCTCGATGACTGTCAATCATTCATAAATGATTGATGTGACAATGTTAAAGTTCAATTTTCTGATACTTCTTATTACTTCGTTTTTGACTATGAACAAAGCTTTCGCATTGATTGACAAGTGCAGATATTGACCCCAAAAATAAAAAGGGCAAAAAATGAAAAGAACTCAATCAGTTGGAGCAAGTGTAAACAGTAGATACATTGTCGTGTTTAAATACATTTTAAATTATAAAAAAAAATGGATGAAAAATGATTATAGAAAGCAATTAAACGTTACTTAAATTAAAATGTGCTGATTCAAACCGATGAATGCTAATATTAATTAAAATGTTGCGCTGTTTTTTGTTCGACATCGTTTTTTTCATTGATTGTTTTTCTTTTGCTGACAGCCCGACTCGCATTTCATTGGGTTAGCAAGTGAGGACAAAAAGGGCTCAATAACGAATTTTCTCTTCTTGTTTTTCTTTTTCGATGTTCTTATCATTAAAAATCGTCTGAACAAAAGGGAAAAAGACTCAATTAATGACCGACATTCCGAATGAAAATTAAAGAAAGAAGAAAAAAATGTTCTTTGATAGAAAATAGATTGAATAGATGATCCATTCTGTGCAAATCATTCGTTTGCATTGGCTGTGTCAATCAAAGTGCTGGAAAAACAAACAGTCACGATAGCTTATCCTTCGAAAGTGAAACTGACTTTATTTCCACAGAAGTCAAAACTCATGACCGTATAAAAATGTGCAAAGCTTTGGTTTAAATAGAAAAGTCCATTTTTTAAAAAACTTTTACGCTGAAAGATGACAACGGTTAATCATATTTCAAGTCCATCTTATGCCTCCAGAAAACTCACAGTGAATTAAAGCAGCGCGCGCGCTCGAATGTAATTAATGAAATTTGCTAATTGTATTTGTTCAGTCCGGGAATTTGAAAGAAGAAAACCGAAGCCCATTTGATTATCTGTGTTCAGCGTGAAAATGTTAATTTTCACTTCGCTTGCAGAGATGGCGATGGCCTTGGGAAAAAAATTTCCATTCTGGTGTATCATTTCGTTTGATACATACAATTTTCTTTCGCCGAATTTTTTCCCTGAGCACATCGGAAGACACGATGAGAAGTGTGCGACACCAACGGGATAGAAAAAGTGAACGAACGAATGAATTGAAGTAAATCACGTAGTCAAATTACGTGCTTAATCACCGTTTCTAAGAGCGGGACGAAATGATACCAATATAGAAATTAGTTGGATCACTATATCGTGTCATTCAACACCCAATCAGTAATGGTGTTGTTCGTTGCAAAGCTTTAAGCGTACATTTTCAACACACGGAGTATATTTTTGGCTGTATTTGCATAGCAATTTTCCAAAAAGCTATTTTATCGCCAGTACCAGAACCGCTACCATTGCCATCATACACACTTTAGATGTGTACATTAAATAAACATTTAATTTCTGTCTTAATCGTGTAACTTTTTAATCATTTTTGCAAGAAATGTTGGATTCGGTTGCAAACACGCACGCAAATCGTCTTGTTTGGGAATCTCAATTTGATGATGAACACATTAAGTGAAACGAATCGGAAAGCAAATAGAAATAGAAACCAGTAATGTGCTTGTCTCTACCAGCTCCAATCGAATGAGATATAAAAAAAAAGGATTGTCAATGAAGGCTTATTAAAAAAGTTAGATTGAATTCTTGATTTGTCTTTGGATCCGGTGTGCGTTCGCCATCAGTCACAACCAGAAGTGAAATTGATCCAAAAGAAGCGGAACGAGAAAGGAAGAACGATTCGCGATTTCTGTAGAGCTATTTGTCGATGACTCACACAAACCGACACAAACACACGCACCAAATGTGCACGAGAGAATATTAATTTGGTTTTCGTGTTTGGCGTGACCACAACATCAGAATAGCATCGATTGAAAATGTCAAACGCAAAATGCGTAATGGCCGACACGAGTCGAATGCTCAAGCAAAGGCAAACACAGAGTGTTCAATTGATACCAATTCGCCTGGATTTCCGATTCCTTTACCACTTCGATTCCTAGAGCCTGTGAAATCATTCGGATCTTCGACACCTGTTTGAATTCAACCAACGATGATGATGATGATGATGACTCTCTTTCCAGCTCTCTTCAGTGTTTACATTGGTCCATTCACATTATTTACACTGTATAAATAACAAATCGATCTCGGTTGAACAGGCAAATAGCAAAGAATCTCTCAACATGGTTTGTGCCAAGCCCAAATGTAAATAAAACTTGCAATAATATTTTGTCACGTTTACGATTTTTCCACCATTTACCATACACACACATTTTCTTCAATGCGAACCGAAAATCTATTTCCTAATTCGCGTCGCTATGCAACGTTGCCGTGCTCAATGATTCCCTCTTTACTCTCTTTGTCTATTCATTCCTTCGCCATATCAGCACCGCTTCGAGTAAATAAAACAAATACACACATCGACAACAGCCAACAGTAGTATTCAATTGGCTTATGGTATGAGTCTCATACACTTCCGCAATCGTCATTGGAATAAACCATACGTTCGCAACCAAAAACCCATCTCATGCTCAAACATAAATTTCATCGTTTTTCGTGCAAATCGATTTCCATCCCGAGAAATCCGTGGAATTTAACGGTTCGCCTTTCTGATGTCAACCAGAGAAAATTCCTGTGGATTGTGATTTTCTTTGATTTCCATTCCTTTCATTTAGTTTATACAATAAAATTGAAAACGATACAATTCTCAATCAATGAAATCATTAAATTCTTTCTCATATTTCACGAGAATCAATTAAGAATGAATATTGAACCGAAAAAATCTCATCAAGGAGACTGGAATAATGAATTCAAAAGCTCTTTGGAAAACTGCTCATTCATCTTGAACTTCGACATAAATCTGGTCATGTTCATGTTAACGATGTAAACTAATACCGATACTTGCCCATAAAAAAAAAGAATGAATAACTGATTTGAATTAGCTTAAAGCGGCAGGTGCTCATTTAAATTTTATTGTTATTTTTATGAGCAATTAATTTTAATGAAACACCATTTAAAGGTGTATTCTATTAAACGAGAGCGAGTGGGCGAGAGAAACTCCCATTTAACAACGACGGATATATGAATGAAATGTGTGTGTTTGCACGGTGCACAGGTATAATTTTCATTGAAATTGAAATGCAAATTCAAACATTGAATAATTGCTGGTTACATTTCAATAGTCATTTATATAATGTGCGATATTGGTGTGATGAGGTGTTAGTAGCGCGCTCAATGCATTTCAAATGTTATCTATATCTATCTAACCATATCTATATATGGCATTTCAGTATTCAAACTTGTGAGAGCTTGAGAGATTGTGGCACAAACAAACGAATCGATGCTTTGCATTGACGTTCAAATAGATCGATACGACCATTGAATGGAGTATGTTCAGTCATTTAGTGCTTCAAACGAGATTCAACGGAAAAATTCAGTATATATTCTGCGTTTACAGTGTGCTACAGAGAACTATAGTTGATTCGACAGAATTGCATTTCAAAACGTTAATTGCTATTTCAATATCGAACCATCATTTTAGCTAGAGCACTTTTTCAAACATACAAGCACACACAACATACACTCAAAATAACTGGCGAAACGATTTTATTTGCGCTGAAACTTCTATCAAAATCCCGAATCGGGCCTTTCGTTCGCACAGCCTTCAATCGATGGACGATTCTAAATGAAACATTATTCAAGAATGAAAATCTAATTACCTGCACTCAAATTAATTTTCTATATACAAAAGCTACAAAACAGTACACTCTTACACCGCGTTTCACACGTTGGAAAAGTATTGAACCATTTATAAGCCCAGGTGCCAAGATTTTCGATATATACAGAACTGGGTGTGAATGGCTACGTATTCTCTTCGAGTTTTAAATGAACGTTGTGTTAGTGTGTGAGAATGATGAAACGAAGAGTCTGAAAGCGACAGTATTGCGATACATTGATGCCAAAAGCAATTATGCATTGTTCTTGAAGTCAAAACAAATTTTCCCAGCAGAAAACCACTTGTTAGACAATGTCATTGTCATCGAGACCGAGTGCACGCGCGAACCCATTCGCTCATTTGGTCGCTTACTCGCTTCACCATCTCTCAGTTCATTTGATTTAATAATCTTGACACGGGAGGCGTTATAAATGGGTTTTATATGAGAAAGTCCCTGCGGTAATTTTCCAGTGATTCCATTGCTCGAGGCGATTCTGGCTTCAATCACAATTTCATCGCTTGTGTGTGTTGTTTTCACAAAGAAACCATCTCTTCTCGCCTGCTAGCGATGGCTTTTAAAATATAATACATTCATCTCATGCGCGCAACTACCAGCCATTGGGAGGAAAGTGTGTGTACAAACTTGTGGTCGTTTAAATAAGAACGATTTGCATTTTGTATTCATTGCGATGTCATTGTTGAATTGGAGCCTTTTACAATTTAAGCCGCATCCTTTCCCATTCAAAGTAATTCGTTCTATTTATGTTTCATAGGCATGACGAAAAAGAAAAAAAACAACAACAGCAAGAGAGAGGGAGGGGAAAGAGAGTTTGAAAAAAAACTAAATGTCTATATAAAAACTCTTGCCATCTGAAGAGAAATTAATCGGGCCCGAAGAAGTGGTTAACGATGTCTGATGTCATTTGATAACTAGTTAAAGTCGCAGTAATGACAAAAAACAAAAGGCACAAACGACGAGATTGTTGTTTGCTATTGCTGGTCGTCATTGACGTGAGCGTGAGCGCGAATCCATTCGCTCGTGTCCGCAAACAATCTGTAAACAAAGACCCTAGAAAATCGTTTCAAACCACCGCAAAGTGATGTCGAAGAAATGTGGAAACAAAGTGACGAAAAAGTTTGTTTGTTTTTTTTTTGTTTGCAGTCGTTCCTTTCTTTATGTGTCTGTCTTTGTCTCTCACTCCCACACTGAATGCCACATTTACAAATCAGCAAAAGCAACGGCTCTATTAATGGAAGTGTGGTTGTCCCAAGCACATAAATTCAACACGAGTTCAAGTGGAAGTAATTTAGAAAATTGAAGTTGAAAAGTTTTGCTAATGCTTGCGAACAATTTCTTTGTAGTATTCGGAGGGTGACTCAATTATCGTTAGATGTCGACTCCTAACACACATCTCGAAATTTTCTCATAAAAAAATACGTATACAGATATAGAAGCATCCAATGCCTCAATTTGTTTTAGTCAAGCGCCAGATAAATTTTGCACGGTGCAAAAACAACTTCACAAACCATAAAAATGACATTATTCTCCGCTCTCTCTCTCTCTCTCTCACTCGGCACCTCGACAGACAGTGAATGCTCGGTGGTGCTGCGTGCATTGAAGTTAACTAGATAAAATACAACGAACAACGTACGATGAATAAATTGTGGTGGGTAAGACGATAAAAGGTCGATTACGTTACGATTTAAGAACGAAAGTGTACGATACATAATAATGACACGTATTATGTTTAACTAAAACCAATTTTCACTCATTTATTCATCGAAAAGCGTATGATTAATACTGAAATGATTCGATTAGTTTTGATTTTATTTTCTACGTCTCTCTTTCTCTATCACCTTTTTCTCTCTTTTTCCATCGCATCTCCGTTTCGAAAACATTCACAATTTTTATTCCTGTATGTACTATGTACAATCTTTCCTGTTCATAATAAATATTTGGCCAGATATTGAGTGGCTTTTGTGGACGGAATTTCAATGAAATTATGTTGGTTTTGTGTAGCCGGATGTGGAAAAGCTCTTTTTATCCCGCACAATCAAGTCATGGTGCGAAATAGTCATTTAGTTAAACGTCAAAAATGGGTGAATGAATTGAGTTCCCCCCATTTATTTCTAAGCATCCATTGCAGCCGAATCAAACTGTCAACGCCTTTCACCACAATTCTTGGCCATTGTTCCGATCGCTCTTTTCCCTTTTACCTTTTTGTGTATTCAATGGCAAATGGAATGGATTCGTCCATTCAAAGATGGTATTGTTCAACGTTTCCCAACATCGGATCGGCGTGTCCATTGTTTGGCATAGTGAAATACACACGTGCATCCTTATACACAGACTTATAAGCGTCAAGCTTCAGTGAACACACCGATCTTCTTTCCTATGTTAAATCATCATCATGTGTAACGAGGCTTTCTTTTATTCTGCCCAGAGATAACCAATCTTTACTGCCAACCATATTGTAGTTCAATTTTTCTTCAACGAATCTCATAAATAATCATTTATACCGGTTGGCCTGGTTTTTCCACAACGATATATTAATTTAATCGCAACGAAATTTTTCGCAAACATTTTTTTTTCTCGTCTCTCGACCCCACAATATATTGTGACATCCTATTATGTTTATGTATCTGGCAATATTTTCTTGCTCTGCCCACCACCACCGCCGTCAACAACGAAATGAATTTATTGCGGTTAGAGGGAATAAAAGACAAATTTGATATAGTAAGGCTGAAAGTTGCGGATTAAGATATTGAAAGCAGAAGTAAATCGAATCAATACACTCGTAACTTTTGATAGAGTATGAACACTCTACTCAGTCAGTATACTGGAACATTTGGCAAAATATCCGTTCATCTCAAATGAAAAGAAAGATGATTTTAGAATAATAAGGAAAGCGGGCGCGTCGACTAAAACACTATTGAGAATATGGTATTCGAATATTTGTACAATGATGGATGTCGCTTGTTTACATTTTACCCATTGAATAAATGGACATTATGTAACCATTACTGAGGTGTCATGTGAGGCAATCTTTTTTCTATGATTTTCCTCCGGCTAATTGAGATGTGGAATGGATCAAGCACTCCTTCACATAGATTCGTTGTTACCATAGATATTAAATCAAACATTGAATGTGAGGGATGAGTGAGCATGGCGACTGGCTGTTTATTTGTTTCAATAATGTCAGAATGCCTGAAATATGAACCTCTCGAACATCGGATTCCGAATTTCCTAAATCTTTGGCAAAGATAACGCAAATACATCGTTCGATATATATATAAATATGTGCCACAATCCAAACCAAATTGTGCTGATTGTTTGCTGAAATATGGTATGTGCGTGGTTAATAAGCGTATACGAGAAAAACCATAACATTATCATCGAAAAACAAGAGCAAATATATTTTACGCTGCTGCTGCTGTGTCTATTGTTTTTGTTCGATGACCGGGCCGTGTTTCGGATAGAATTGAAATATTGCTACACGCTTTTCTATTGAATATATGCTTATGCATGCAATCATCGTTATAATTCGATCACATCCAATTAATGTTTTGATTGCACAACATTCGCATTTTACTGTCAATGCTCATCTCTTCGATTGAAATCCATATTTAATGGCATGTATTTTGTTTGTTCGCTTTTATTCTTGGGTCAATAAAATCAATTTGTCACTGTGATTTGTTTTCTATCATCGCCATTAGCTACAATACGCTGTGCATATATATCCCAATTACTACCAAATTGGCTGAGGTTTTTTGGGTCGACATATTTTTTTTCCCAGGAGAATGAGTTGTAATAAAATGTAATATGAGAACTTGGACGAATCTAACGAATTTGATGCCCTAGCGATTTGAATGTGACGACTCACTCATATGACTCACGTTTGTTCAATTCGAATCAATTTCGGCTGCAGTGTATCAAATTTTAAAAATAAAGCGAGCAAAAGACACATTTCATACAAACAACATAGGCATATGTGAAATCAACCGGTGCGTTTGTTGTGCAACGAAGACAAGTGGCCGCTATTGCTTCACTTAACGATCTCTTTATTAGCATAACAAGTTCACAATTTCAATTTGTTTGTGCTAGTCTCTGACTTCTGTGTGTCGCGTAGGCCCTTACTGCAATCAATGACGAACGGTTTTGTTGAACCTTAACTTCGTTAATGACGAAGGTTTCGTGAATATTCTTCTTCTACTAACTAGATAAATGACGCGCCCACGATTTCAAAATGCCTTATCGTGTATGAATGACGAGGCAAATGCCAATTTATCTTTTCATGTGCGTATAATAGTAGATCTTTTGTAAAGGGATTATAATTAGGGAAATTTTTCAAGTGCATTTCGGTTGAAAATATTTTCATTCATTTTTGTCAACGTGACCATGGTCATACTATAAATAGTAACTGCAATTCAATGGTGTTAATGAATCCATGGGAAGGATTTGTTTATCGACGGGATGGCACTTCTTATCGACTCATTCGGCCGACCAGATTAATCACATTATGATTGAATGAATGCCCAGATAATATTGAATAATACATTGTGTTTACGCCATCGAAATTTCTCGCACTCACTCTATCGAAAAAATTAAGTAATGTGCTTTGGGCACATAAACAATCTTTATTGTAAATCATTGAGCTGACAGCCCAGTTCGGGCCAGCGGTATATGCACAATTCATACGTGTTGAACGCAATCAGCTGACACGATGCGAGATAAAACACTTAAACAAGAATGTAAACAATAAATAAAGTGTGTTGTTGCACGAAGCTAAATATGACGATTAGTCTAGCGTCGGCATTTCAATAAGAACATAACAACGTGCTTTCGATGTGGAAAAAAATGTGTTTGTTTGTTGTTGTAAGTGCACAATCAATAACATTTGCAAATATTGTAAATGTTTTTACGGCAAAAATGAGGTGAATATGACAAGTCCGGTATAAGCCAGAAATGATCCGATCGCTTGACGCAACCACCGACAGTTTCAATTCAAACCAATTCAAATCGAATAAGTAAGCAAAAAATCTTCTTTACAGTTTTTTTTTTGATTAACGCAATCAGATTTGGTGAGAAAAAACGACCATAAAAACACTAGTCAAATCGGCTCAATGAATAACGAAATGGCCATTCGTTGATAATTCCACGTCAATGGAATTCATTTAATTTTCGAAGTGGAAAATCACCTCATAAGCTTTATGAAAACTGTGTAATGTACGTATACAAATGTTTGGTATAAATGAATACGCCAACCGTTTTTGGCCCAAACTACGATTGACGCGGTTGTATGGTTCCAAAGCAATTGCTCCCCAGATCATATCTCCCGTTCAGCCCATGAGCTTCCCACCTTCCCATGCCATTTGAAAAGTGAACAAAGATCTGCCATGTAAATGGCCTTCTTATTTCCATTTTCCCCATGAACCAAGGCCACAAACGCACCATGATAATGCAGAAATGTATTTGAAAAAAGGATTTGATAATGGTTTTTATGCGCGCTGGCTCGCTCGCTCGCTTGCTTGCTCACCCTTGGTCTGATCAAGCAATGTTGCATTCGCAATGGAGATAACGACATTTACATTAAATGCGATGCGATGAACATTCACTCGGTCAATTGATATGCTGTTGTCACATTGTTCATTTTATTGTCGCAATGGTGTTGAACGTTGCGGACGTAACTAAGCTGACAACGGGTGCTCAAGTTTCAATTATGTGTACGCTGTTTTGCATATTCATGAGAAATCCCCAAGACAAATTGATTTTCTCCCTCTCCCTCTCTTTTTCTCCCTCTTTCGTCTGACTTTTTTTCCCTTCACCACTATCCCAATGTCGGACGTATTGATGATTCCAACGCTGTTTTGATCTTTTCAAATGCATGTCATTGTTTATGCAAATCAATTCACAAAACAGCAACGGTAATAACAAGCAGAAAAATTTAGCACTAGTCAACAGAAAAAAAAAATAGTCCCATTTAGAAGTCATAATAATGAGTAAGATTTTGCGCATAGCGACTCGAGTTGATGGGGTGAATGAAGCAAATGGTATCCATGGTTGTTATCACAAGTGTAACATACAGATTCCAGCTTCAAGAAAATTCTCTCTCTTCCTATCGCTCTCTTTCCCTCTCGACAAAAGTAGCTAATTGATAAATAATTCATATTGTTGCGTGCTCAAACTGAATATATGATATGTTCTATCACATCCGTAATCCGTTTTGATTAATTTTGTGCGAGCATATTTTGGAAGTTTTGAATGTCATCTCGGTAAAAATTTAGCTTGACTGAGCCTGATCAGTATATTTAGATGATGCGATAACTATAAAACAGAGCAGAACAGAGAAACATTCATAATTATTTGCTAATTAAATTCCAAGTGTTGGAATTTTCAACCCTGTTTGCAAATTAGATAGATAGTTGAGATTGAAAAAGTATTTGATTCATGTAGGAATTTCATTGGGTGTTTTCTTTGATGATGATGGAAAAAAAACACGCTTGGTTCGAATGAATGTGCATCAATCTCGTTGGGTAAAATTGTTTTGCCAGACTTTGAAGTAAATGAAAATTCATTAGACTGTTAATATCATTATTATTGCTTTCCTACATCATTAGCATAAAATCTGCATTGTAAAAATGCGGTCAATCTCAGACAGACAGGAATTCAGGCGCAATTAAGCATTCCAACGCTTATATCATAGATTTGACTTGCGATTGGCATCATCAGCCCAGTTTCGTGGCGAATTCTATCTCGCCCCCTCAGAAAGTCAGGGCTCTCTCTCTCTCCCATCCGCCCTCTTTCTATTTTTCACATCAGTATTCAAAAGCATGACGTTGGTTTGATGAAAATTCCAAATAAATCCCTGTTGCGCTCGACCATTCATGCTTGTCGGATACATACGTAGAAAAAAAATGAAATATGCTCTCTCTCAAATCAAAAGGGTGAAGAACAATCGTGTAAAATATTCACAAAAAATAAAATTTCATTCTCGCATCGCTGCTTTTGAATACGGTATGTACCTCGCGATGGATTTAACTCTTTCATTCACCATATATTTGTAACAAAATAGATGAAATCCATTTCATGAAATTGTTAATGGTATCAAAAGACTCGGTTTTTCACTCGTTCGCTCACTCGCTCGCTCTATATTCATTTGTACTCCTCCTCTTTTGTGGCTTACAAATTGTGGGGTGGTTTCGTATCATTGTTGACGCTTTAGCATTTTTCCCATTGCTTTGCAATAAAGTGAAATTGGCGTGCACGTATTATAACCGCAAATAAAGTTTAACGATATTATGTACGGCAACGAGCGAATGAATGAATGAATGAATGAATGAATGAATGAATGAATACTATGAACAAAAGCATATACAACTTTTCCAATCGAACATCAACTTTTAGTAATCATCGCATGTGATGGCGCTATAATATGCAAAGCATCCTGACAAACAACATAGTTACGACAGTTTCAAATCTTTTTCTATGGAAAATCTAAAATGGAGAGAAAAATGTGCTGACAACAGCACCGCAAAAAAGAAGAAGAAGAAAAACGAAATTGTATAGGATTTCACATGAAAAGTAAACGAGTTGCGTTAATATTGTGCATGAACGGACCACAAAAAAGTTAAAATCTCGCATCAAAGTGAGCTATGGTAAAGTAGAGAAAAAGAGGATTCACGTCAAACTCGAATGTTAGAGTGCATAATATATGTGAGAGTAGCAACGTCAAGAGCTAGACCACGATGTTGATTCTGCACTTCATCTACTTGGGAAATTGAAGCTCAACTTTTATTCCACATACACACTCCCCTCCTATCTTTCCATTCATTTGAATTGTGTTTACGGTACAATGACGAAAAGTTTGAAAAACAAAGACTTTTTCTAAGCAAATAAATGCGCTTTCCCCTTTTCGAATTTTGCTAAGCTTCATTCCTTGAACATAGGACGCAGCAGCGAACGAACGAGAAAGTAACAAAGAAGATTTTTTCCACTCTGATTTACGTTCGGGCATCGAAAATTCCTTTACTTGGAATTGAATTGGGTTGGCCTCGAACCCACACATTTTGCATAGATTATTTACTTGGTCTCGTCATCTGTCCAAAAATTTTGTATTCATGAAGTAGTCGCATGCACAACGAGAGAGGAACGGGCAAGGAAAAAGACTTTCTGTATCTTTCTACTGCTATATAGATACATTTGGCTTGTGTTTGGTTTTTCTTTTCTTCTGTCCACGCACGTAGACAATAATCTCAATGTGATGCTGCCTCGCACAGATTTTGATTCTATCAAACCCACTCTGAATCTCTTGCAAATGCTCACTTGACTTTCCGTAACGACTCATAATAAATTATCTACAAGATAATCGCACAATAACTCGCCGAACTCTCAAGCGTACAGATATTATTACAGGCTAAACTCCGTCAAGTGTCACATAATATGGTCGTTTAGAATTTTTTGCTGCTACGTATTCCCTACATGATGTTCGATTTTGTTCAAGAGGCTGCCATTTTCTGCGGCAGTTCAGCTCTTCTCCTTCGATTTTAGCTCCTTAAACAAAGTGTTTTTTTAATAGTATCACATTAAGATGGACTATAGAAAATTGAATTCAATCGAAAAATATCGCTAAGGAGCTTTATAGCTTAATTTTTTTTTTGTTGAAAATTTACATATTTCGACGAAGCAACAAACAGTTCAACAGATTTATGAGTAGCCATTATATGTGCAATTATCGTATATCTCTCTCTCTCTCTCGCACACACATACACACACTCTCTCCCTTTCTCTCTCTCTCTCTTCATTTCATAATCAAGCGTTTCATTCATAAAATCTGAATTGTTAGACTTGCTCCAACATATTTTTTAAAGTGATGACCACTGAATTAAAATCCGTTGTGCCAATTGTGATGTATGCGCCCGAATAGAGAAAAAGTTGAAAACGACAAAAACCTATTTATACCGTCAACGATGGGTTCACGGGTTTGAATTTCAAGCATGAAAATGTTTGAGTTAGCGCGAAATTGATGCCAATATTACTATCATCCGGTAAATTGATAGGCATGTGAATGAATGAGCACGAGCACACATATATATGAATATGATGAGCCAGCATCGCACATAAATATACACACAGAAAAAACACAAAAAAATTGTTTCGTTGTAATTCGACTGGTTCTTACATGGACCCATGACATATACGGTTCATTTGCTATGGTGTAAAAACCAAGCGAAGAGAAAAAGAGACAGAAAGACAAAAAAACTGCAACGATATTAAGAGCAAATGAATGAATCAAATGCAATCAGTGATAGCGATGGCGATAGCAGCCAGTGATTGGAGCTTGAATATTATGTGGTCCATTTTGGTTTCAACCGTGAAATGTGGGGTCTCATTCCAGTGCTGGACGTTGTGATCAATAGTGTGGTCGATTGTGCAAAGCAATAATAAACGCTCTTTGTGTGTCTCTCAGTCACCGTACTGTCGAATTCTTATCAACGACTTTATTTTCGGCCATTGACTCGTGGATTCTATCAATAATTTCGTGGCGTGTGTTCTTCTATCAGAATTGCGATTGTGCGAGAGCGAAAAAAAGTGCGTTTTTTCCAGTTCAAACAAATTTGATAACAAATACATATAGTGAAGTGATTTCCTTTTGAAGCAGTCAACATTAGGAAAAAGAGTTTCATTGAAAAAAAATGTGTTTCATGTTAGCGAATAAACAAATTCTACCGAAATGAACCGATTATCTTCCTAATGAACTGAATCACTACGGGTTGCCATTTATCCGGTAAATACGGAATTAAGTGAAAATGATGAAAAAAAGACTTTCAAATGGAAAACATAAAATCAAAAAATCATCGACGAATACAATTCAAACCGATTCAACAGTGCATTAACACAGTCACTTTATATTGAACATTATCGATTTTAATCGATCATTATTTGCACAGAGCGCGCACACGCACACACGTTCGCTCGCAAATTCATGTATGAATGAAGCCCCACAATATCAATTGCATTTCATTCGGAATGGTTCTATTGTTGTGCACTACATCATTTTCGCTGCTGTGGATTTATTTTTTTCAATTGTTGTCAAAGCTGATAAAACAAAATCCCGCATTATTCCACATGTATCTTGCCCCAGGCAGCGCCCACCCATACACCGACCATATATGACCTATTTCGTTTACAAAAAAATTTGTTCGCTCTAACCGTTGAGTGTGTGTCTGTGAATGCAAGTAGTGCTTTTTTTCGTCATTCACTCGCTATTGTTAGTTGTCGTATTCGAGTGTTTGTCACAATGAGTGCACGAGCTCGTTGTCAGTATCGGCGGTTCGACAGTTGATGCCGCACAATTTTAATTAATCGGATTTGAGCATTCTTGTTGTTGTCATTTTGTCTTTTTCATTTTGTTCATGCGCATAGATAGATGTTGGAATGCTATTAAATTTGTCTGACTCCATTTGCTTCCTTTGAAGAGTTACGTCTACGACAATCTACCAAAGACTCAAACTTTGGGTATTTTTTGTGTGTGTTTTGCTTCCACACAAAATCAATGTCGGTGCAGTTTGTGTGTTTTTGTTTTCGAGTGGGTGTAAACTTAACCCAACATCAATCCGATTCTTTTCATTCGATTTGCTTTCGAAGAAATACGCTGTTTTACTTCGCCTTCAAAGAAAAACAAAACCATTTTTTCTGCCATAGATCTGCATTCCCAAAGCAATCAAATTAAATTCCTCACATTAATATGATGTCTCAGCAGAACATTTCTGATGAGAAGGAGGGAGCACAGCACATCCATGATGAATATTGTCGAAATCTACAACGCACACACACAAAAAATGACTTGAGGTATACATATACACAGTCTGTGAACCCTGATTGATTGAGTAGCGGAGCAAACGTCTCATTATGTCTATTAAAATCGATATATTGCTTCCATCGTCTCAATCAATCTCTCTCTCTCTCTCTCTCTCTCTCTCTCTCTCTCTCTCTCTCTCTCTCTCTCTCTACATACAAATTGCTATCACTTCTAATTTTGGATGAAAAGTTTCCTTGCGGTTTGCTTATTGTGTTAGCGAAATCAATCAATTCGACGGGTAGTCATATTTCGTTATTTCGCTTTCATCATTAATGCATTGTGTATCTCTAATCCTTTTTTTCTCTTGTTGCTCTATTCCGAATACGGTTACTCTGTTGACTTCCTTACACTTCGTGTCATTTACATTGGATATGGTTGGAAAATGTGAAGAGAAATCACCAACCTCTTTTATGCGAATGAAAAATTGAGGCAAACTTGTTCGTAATATTTCACAGTTTTCCGACTGGCTGCAACCGAGCAACAAGAAATTGGGATTCATCCATTTTGCATTTTTATTATGAAATGGAACAACAACAAAGAAAAAAATAATATCATATTCGTTCTTAGTTTTTTTCTCCTTAACGTCTCATGTTTTATTCGCTTCTGTTTGTTGGATTGACGTTGAGAATATGAGGAAAAGCCATGACCTCGATAAACTACTTTCTGAGCGGATTAAGCGGAGAGTGAGAGAGAGAGAGAGAGATAGATCAAAGAAAGTAGCGAAAAGTGTGTAAAATCGGATTGGTTTCAACAAAGATGTTTTCACAGTAGCAACGCTGAACCAACGTTGAGCGCAATATAATGTTGAGTTTAGTGGGTCGGGCACTCAATTCAACGTGTTCAAAATTCAAACAACAAAGGAAATATTCATAAGCGAATGTGAGCTAATTGAATATAATCGTTACACATCATCCATCCATCCATCTAATTCGTCGTCGCACATAAATTGTGTACGGTCTCTCGAAGCTGTGCTCGTTATCAGCTTCAGCGAAATGTGGTGCTCGCCACTGACAAAACTATCACTGAATTATCTATATATACGTTCGGGAGCTTTGATACGATACGATTTGTGATATGATGCGAAGCAATGCAATGTGTATGTGTTATTTATACCGTGCGCGCATAATATTCCCATTTTCAAATGCTGACAATGATATTCAACGCGAAGTTTTATTCAATCAAATGAACAGCAGATAAGGTACGCAGAGTCACGTTTTGTCACTCCACTGATATACTCACTACCGCCGCTGAATCGTTGGCACTCACTCGAAATTAAATTTCAACTCCCTTCCTTGGAAATGTATTGCATTTGTAATCTCAACATTTCTCAAATTGTTTCGTTCGTTCAGTTGTTGATTTGGATTTTTGTGTGGAATATTTGCTGTTTCTGGTGATACGGGAATGTAGTCTGATTATGGTGCCTTCAAATAGACAGCAGACTCTAGTAAACTGACGAAAATTCCACGATGTCTATCAATAATGGAATTGAATGTAAAGCGTGTTTTGCCTTATTGAATCGCGTATAGTTTTCGTTCAAGCTCAATACTTTTTCCACCTCCGTTTCGGTGGAAGGGTATTATCCTGTGCCATTGTGTGGGGCAAGTACGCTTTTCAAAGAGCACATGACGAACATGCTGATCATAGCGTCAACATGTAAAAGACGAGATAAAAAGTCAAGTGAATCAAATTTCCATAAATTATCATAGTTTTTCCATCACTTCGAAACGGACTCCACTTTCGCCTCGACAGTCTCGAATACACACATACGCGTGCAGATTGAAAATCCCTTGATTTCCATGTAATTTTATATTTCGGCATACGAAAGAGCATCTTCATCATGAATTAAATTCACGATTTCATTGTTGGTTATAAATTGATTTCTCGTCCTTTCATCACCATCGAAATCAATTGTGTGGCGCTTTGATTCAATCGTGACACTTTCTGCTTGACAAAATCAACAATTGATGGCAAAAACATGTAAATTTGCATCATATTCGTAAACACGAATTCGATAACCGAAATCAGTTTCAGTCACGTCAATTCAACGAAGACGAAAAAAAAACGTACTTACGTATCAACGCTAGAAATTTCAAGTTTCAAACTAGAATCAACCGGATATTTAACTGAAATGTGTTCACAGCACATTTGTCGTTTTGATTTTGTGCCGCAAATGAATTTCCATATGCCATTTACAGTTACATCGGTGCATTTGGTGCGTCTTTATTGAAATCAATTAAAAAATTTTGTGTTTCTGTGCAATGATGAAAAAAAAAGTGCAAATAAATCCAAAAATTCAAGTGTTTACCAGTTTTGTGTAATCAATGAAGACAAAAAAAAACTTGACGAATATAAATAAGAATTGCTCGCTCATTTTCAAATGTGAATGAATCATTCGGAATGCGCGAAACGAAAATTGACGTTGAAGCACGTTCGGTGCATTCGTTGTCTCTTGTTATTCTGTTTTCCTTTTGCGTCACGGTCGCTCACAAAATCGAAATGGAAAGTAAAACACTTATGTGTCGTGCATAGTTTAGAAGCGCACAAACAAAAACACTTGGAGTCAAATGCGAATTTAATGTGGGCAAGCAAAGAAATAAACGCTAATAATTAGATAATAGCATGGTTGAATGCACGTTGCAGCTCACACACTTTTGTCGCGTGGAAAGAAATGCTCATTCTCGTGTTACATATTTATGTAGTTAGAGTTAGGGTGCCTTTTGAAATGTTAACCGCGTCAATTTATCGCGCACAAGCGCGCACATCAGCTGGCCAATGGCAAGACAAATCCTCTACAAGGAGCTATTACTTGACTATTTTGAACCAATTTTGATGAATTTGTGCACTTTTTAATTGAACACTTGCAAACGGCCATAAGTCGATTAGTTTGTGCATTGCAATCAATGTAATATAAAAATAAATTCAAATGATATATTTGCATGGTATTTTAACACAATTACAACGATTGTTTGTGGCGGCAGCAACGACGACGACGGTGTTAGTGGTGGTGGTCGATGCTGCTGTTTTTTTTATATGTTCGTCTAATAACCGATAGCCGACGCAATAAATCTCAATTGATATTAATTAGAAATGACATTTGATGGCAAAACTGACTTCGTTTTCAAAATGGCCAATATTAAATATTGGACAATGAATTGCGCGAGAGATTGTTTTGTAGTGTGCATTTGGTTGCATTCGACACACTAATGGGGAGCATTTTCTCAAGTTTAATGCAAATTAATTACTATGTGCACTCATTAGAGCAGCTAATAAATTGTTAAATTGCAAAAGATGCAATGAATCGTCAGTTAACAATTAATTAACATTTTGATCTGTTTTTTCTTTCCTTTTGCTTTCAGAGAAATAACGATTGTAGACAAGTTTTCGGATTGAGATAAAAACTATTGACGCATATTTTCCAGCATCAGCAACAATCGAACAGCATAACCGCAACCACACACACTCGCGATACATATTTTACAGGCATTCAAATATTTTACTCTTTTCGTCTGCGCTTTTATTTTAGAACGTTCATAACGAAATTCGGAAAAGTGTCACCGTCGACGGAACAAAAAAGGGATTTAGCGTAGTTTTTATCGATTCCCGTCTCTCTATCACACACACACACACACACACTCTCTCTCTCTTCTCTCACTCGTCGAATACATACATAAACAACGGCTCAACAAAATGCCCGTGAACAGTAGAGGCTTTATCAAGCGAAATTTGCTGACCATTTTAACATGTGTCGGTGTACTTAGCGGTGTCTTAGTCGGTTTGATCACGAAAAACTCGAGTTCAGAACCATGGACAAAGCGTCAAATCATGTATATTCAGTATCCAGGTGATCTGTTTTTAAGGTATGTAACATCAAATTTGTTTTTTTTTTCATGTATTTTTGCTGTGCCTTCGCCAATTTCAACGTTTCTTGTTTCTTTTTTCAACAGAATGCTTAAATGTTTAATAGTACCTTTATTAGTGTCGTCAATAACATGCGCCATCGGCTCACTGGATTTGAGCATGTCCGGGAAAATCGCTAAAAGGTAACCGAAAAAAAAATTGCATCATTATCATCATCATCATTGCATGGATGCAACAGCGATGACACGATTACATAGAATCTGTGGATTTGTATGACCTCACAGCAGTTTGCCAACTAGCAAATGGTTTTGTGACAAGCTGGCAGAGTGTAAATAAATATGCTGTTTCCGATTGAAATAAAACTGGGCATCAACAACAACGACGACGATGCAAAAAAACACACAGCAACCAATCAAAACCGTACGGTATTTAGTTGAAATGACATTTCGAAAGCGTTTTTCCTTAGTGTCGTTTTTATTCGCCCCGTTGCACATTCGACACATAAGCGCTTTGAAAACCGTACTGGATGTGACGTTGAACTCTCTTTCCGTCATCTATGTTCACCATTACATTCTTTTTATACGTTGTATTTGTTCCTCTTCGTCACGAAAAAAATGAAAAAAATGGAAATATCCTAATGGCTCTCGTAGTCTGCTCAATTCAGCCGCATAAACTCGTCGAAGGAATCCATGTAATAATGTAGCATGAGTTTGCTGCCGCATTTTTGGCACGCTTCCAATTGTGCAACAGATTCTTGATGATGGGTTTTACTACGGTTTTGTGTGTGTGCGCGCACTTGTTGATTTTCCATGTTTTGCTTAGAAATGAAAATCATGTTCATGTTGTGTTTGGCATCAGACTACACGAAGAAAAAACAAATCGTTCGTTCGCTTACTCGTTCTCAATGGATAGATAGATGGATGGAACGGTTTAAAAAGTTGTGCAAGTGATTTGTTGATTTTTCTTTTTGCGTTTTTTTTTCTTCCTTCTGTGAAAAGTAAACGTGTTCCAGACAGTTTTCAGGCAAAGACAAACACGAAGCTAAATTGAATCTAAACTTTGTCTATTGACTGAAGGCAAAACAGAAGTTGTGTATCAATCGTACGAAACATGTTTTTGTTTTCGTGTGAATGTGTTATTATTGTCAAATGTTAATTTATGATTTGACCTTGCAACGCAAACCACGTCATTCACGCAGATAATAATAAATTACCAACACTGGATCTCTTGATTTATGTGCATTTTTATCTGGTTTATAATGAAATACATTCGTGTGTTGTTTTTTTTATCCGCCCACCCATCATCATTTCCACTTGCACCAATAACAAAACGACACCATACACACAACGCAATTAAACAGCCATACATCGAATATATTCACGGGCAATGTAAATCATTGCAAGCGCATTTTTTTTTTATTAATTCAAATAATCCAAACCATGCATATCCGGATGTGATATGATTGTGTGTGTGTGTGTGCAAAAGCAACTACCGACCGTTTGTTGTGCATGAAATGAGATATTAATTGAAAACATGAATGGATAAACACCTGCCTAGCTTTCCATTCATTTCATTTTTGTAAACAATTTTTCTATAGATGAGTAAACCGCATCAATTCACCTCTTTTCATTAAATTATTTGTCATTTTTTTTACAGAGCCATCACATACTATTTGACGACAACAATATCTGCTGTCATATTGGGTATTATTTTAGTGACAACCATTCGTCCAGGTGTTATTGGAGGCGATAATAACTTTGCTACAAACACAACTTCGAAAAGCGATTCGAAAAAAGTCTACACAGTCGACACACTGCTCGATTTGATTCGGTAAGTGATTCTTCTTCGTGCAATGTTGGCTTATATAGCCAAGAAGTTTATTATTTCCATCACTTTTTTTTTATATATGTATATGTACACCATTTTCTTTTAATTCAGAGCAACACATAATGACATGAGTGCTCTTATGTTTCGATGATTTTTTGTGTATGTAGCTTTTATCGTGTTATATTTTCTAAAACGGAGCTCGTTACCACGAAGATTGTGTGTTGCTAAGCATTTTTCTACTTGACGCTATTGTTCTATTCGTTTTTTCTTTTCTCCATAACTTTCGCATTCACTTCTCATGTTTTGTAAAAATTACGTTTGGCATTAAAGACGCATTACATACCCTCATTAATGTATCCATCAAGTTATGAAACTTATACAAATTAATAAATTGAATTATATTCGCATTCCCAGCTTTTTCACATAGATAATTTTCTGTTTGCTCTAATTCAGAGTCGTTAATTTAAAAAGACGCATAAAATGTATTTCCAATTAAAAAGATTGTTCGTAAGAGGCATTAGTCGAGGTCATATTTTGGAAATGTGAAGGGAAAGAATCACAAATTCTTCATTTCGACACCACTATTTTCAACTTAGAAGGCAAACTTATACGAAAGTTGTGTTTTATCGCTCACAAGACTCTCCTTTAATGAAACCTTCAACAATTCCACAAATTTTCAAAAACAATTAAAACTGGCAATTCCCGTTCAATTTTGAAAAAAAGTTGGGTAAGATGAACTTCAGTTCTTTTTCGATGGGATTCCAGTGATTAAACAGATTTTTCACACTTTAAAAACTGAACTGACACAAAATTGAACAAATCAGCCTCTCTGATCGTCTGTACAAACAGATAGGAAACGTCAAACAAGAACAGTAGAGCGGCACCTGGAGACTGGTTGGAAAAATTGAGAATCATGCAGATAGTCTGCTGTAACAAATTCGCGTCTGTGTTTGTTCAAACGTTGAAAGTATGGCACATTGCACTTAGTCCCCAGGTGGCACTGTATTGTTTACTATTTTCATGTTCAGAAAGGCTGGAACAAATGATCCATTGATTGAATTTCTGGTACGTTTGAAGTGTTCGGAAAATATTTACTATGAAATAATGAGCTTTTTTCGCTTATCAAGTGTTATCTGAATATTGCGATAATTTATTTTTGGGGAAAATGCGCGAATGATCAACTTTTTCTTAAATTATTGCAAGACTTTACACATTTGGAGACAGTTTACAAAAATGATGTTGATTGGTTTATAGATAATTCAAGGTGCTTTTGGTACCAACCGAAGTTTACCCAATACATCTGAATTTTATCAAAAAGAGAGTAGAACAATAGGACCAAGCGAAAAAATGCTCATTGCGCTAGCCCCAAGCAGTTGTTGTTTATCAGTTCCACGAACACAGACAGAATCAACCGAAAACGTTCCATTTTAAACATATAAATTGAAAAAAATACACGGATTCTGTAACATTTCACGAATAAATATATAAATTAACAGCTAAGTGTTTTGTTTACACGAATGTTTCTCAGTAAGTAAACGAAAACATTCCAATTAGAATGATATTAAAAGGTCATTGGATCTATTGAAAAAAAAAAACAATTTTATACCAATTGTTAATGGTTGTCGGTGGCTCAAGCATTGCCTCATTTTGTTGAATCTGTAAAATGATGAAAAAGATGCAAAATATCTATCGATTTGCATTGCACTCAACCTACAAATTGGAGATGAAGCCAAGCATGTACGGCTATTAAGAAATAGTCAAAACACACATTACAGCAATGAAATCTATTGGTGTGGAGAGATTTTCTAACCGAATTGAAGGCTCAGAAGAATTTCCCACGAAATAACATGTAAATGTGGAGAAAAGAAAGAGAACTTAATTAACTTCATTTAAAAAAACTAGAGTTGGCGCATATTAGTTCTTTACGAAAAAATAAGTCCACAATCCCATACGAGTACTATACGGTTGGATGAAGCTCTTCGGAATTTTATCAAATGAAATTAAATCGCTTCATCTCGTCGATGAATATTAAAATGCAGATATCATCAATAAAATCTGATGAAAATTGAACGGGAAATTAAAAAGCACATTCAGCTAGCGATGAAATGGGAGTCAATTGGGGAATGCAGAGAATTCGAAATCATCGGTTGGTTTGTGTGTTGCTATAGTTGGGTTGTTTGTTGCTGCCAGAAACACTTGGTTCGATCGGATCGAATAATGCCATGAACAACTAGAAATGGCAATGCTAATGTACAGGAAGCAGGTCGGAAAATTCGATCGAACCGGAACGAACGGATATTATGAGCGCGATGGAATAGAGCAGAATTCGTTTGCATTGTTGCTGTATGCACCCTAGGGTAGCCCAAATGCCAAATGTTTTAAAATTTGCAGCTCCCTACCGCTGATCCAAAAATTTGGGCCGAGAAAATAAATTTAAGCCATTTTCCGACATACTTTTACTAATCAAATCCACTCCCCCGAGAGCTATGTAGTTTGTAGGGGAATAAAATCAATACATTGAAGAATATTCAAAAATTTTGGTACTATATCGCAATTATACTGGACAACAGATGACTGGATCTTACTGCTGGCGTCCAGTACTACAATTTTGGTCAATAGTACAATGCTCTAAAGTGCAAAACTGAGCTGTTAGGGGTGAATATATGGCCAAAATCGACCGAAATTTCACATTTTTGCTACAATAACGTCATAAAACCTCAAAATCACTACATAAAACTCATTTTTGGGCCTATATCGAGTCAATTTTTTCCGTAGAATCCGAATATGACCATTACCAGCCAATCCGAATGCATTTTATTGTCAATAAAATCGTCGGTTTACACTTTTGATAGATTTTTCGCTAAGTAGCGCTGTCACATCGGATTATCAGCAAAAACATCTATGACCAAAACACTGAATCGACGGAAAATGATTAGAATTTGCGATTAAGACCTTCACTCAGGAATTTTACATGTGTTAAAATGTACAAAATTCGAAAATATGGCCAAAATCGATCAAAATCTCACATTTTCGCTACGAATAACGTCATAAAACCTCGAACTACTCGAAATAGAGCAATAGTTTCTGAAGCAACTTTTTAGTACTTCTCATGGGCTTTGCAGACCCAGTACTAAAAGTACTAAAAGAGTACTAAAATGTACTAAAAACTACCAAATCCTCTCAATGGTTCCTATCCACCTGTATACATGCTACGTAGTACTAAATAGTGCTAAAATGACAGAATGGAACTGTTATAGACCCTCATGAATGTTACTCGCTGAAATATTTGGATGAACTTTAAAAATATTCTTCAATGTATTGATTTTATTCCCCTACAAACTACATAGCTCTCGGGGGAGTGGATTTGATTAGTAAAAGTATGTCGGAAAATGGCTTAAATTTATTTTTTCGGCCCAAATTTTCGGATCAGCGGTAGGGAGCTGCAAATTTTAAAACATTTGGCATTTGGGCTACCCTAATGCACCCGCATCTTATAATTCTTCATCACGTCAGATTATGCTGACCAGGCACTTTTGATTTATTGAATGTGCCGAGAATAATTGTCAATGCATTTGTTGAACTCGTACACACATGTGTGCACATCTGCAGATATACACACACATACACGCACCCGATTGCATATGGTTTGGGATGAGTATATCATTTAAAAGCGTGCTTATCATGGCTCCCCATTTCGCTTATATTACACACTTCATGCAATGCACTCCATTTGCAGTTATTGTCACTCTATATCGTTGAATACACGCGCTCCCAATAATCCATCAAACAATGAAGTGTAATTGTTGAAATGCATTTTGAGCTGGCCTTGACTGAATTGAACAAAAAAAAAAAAAGAATCACTCAAAATCCGCTTTAGAAATTTCGCCATGGAAATCACTTTTTTCGTACATAATTTATTCGCTTTTTTTTATTTCAATTTCAAGCAAAACCAATTTTCTGCCAATCGGAATGTTCACTTTGAACTTCGACTTCGCATTCGTGAATGAATTTCAAACGTTGTTTGTATTAAAAACATCCATAAATTGAAAAGCAAGAATTCATTGATACGGAAAATCTCGATGAAATGATTACTATCACACAGCTTAAACTGGGAATCAATGCGAAGCATTCAGTTTTCACGCGAAACAGTCAAAATAGTCTGTGATAGCTTGATAAGATATTGAGTGTTTTCTTATTTTTCGATTTTTTTCGTGGATTAGAAAATAAAAGTGGTGAAAACGATATTTTATCGGGAGGAGCCGAGTGAACGAAGCAAATCGGAAAGAAAGTATAGATTATGGATGCAGGATATTAGCGTCTCAACGGTATTTAGCCCATTATTGTGACGATTTTGAGTGTTTCCCGTTCAAACTGAACGAGTATTTCGCAAACGACAGTAAAAAAAAGAATAACAAAATCGACGGAAAGCCGCATCTCTGCCTCTGTAAAGGCATCAATAAAACGCTCGGTCGCGTACCAAGGGAAACTTATTTTCTCTTCAAGAGACACTCGGTTCTGTTGCTGTGATTGTATGTCGCACCACTTTGTGTACGACCTTATCGTATTAACAATGTACACATGGCATGAAAATGTGCTTGAGCTCCATCCACTCGTCCCACACACAATGAACAGGCTTTTAGCCTTTGAATCGGAAAGCATTCGATTGAAATTGAATATATTGATCTGTGATGTTCCCGATACATATACGTGCTTCAAACCATCATTCAGGCCGACGAGTTTACAAACGCACAATCAAACCATCGGCAACCCATCTGAAATTCCCGAGTGAGACACACGCGTGTTCACGTTGTGCCAGTCAAATAGTATACCAATAGCATCAAATCGAAAATAACAATAAATGCGCTGTGTAAAGTGTCGTCGTGGAAAATAAGCGTATAGATCGGATAAGAAAAAAAATCAATTGATCTTATTACGGGCGCTGGCAATTGCTATCGCCGGAGCTACTGCCACTGCTGCCACTTTTTTCTTCATCAACTGCCAAACGCTGAAAATAAATTCCAGTTTAGTCGCAAACATAAATTCATGAACGCGCGAACGTAAAAAGTCAAGCAACAAGAATTTATCGAAGTTGAATGCAAATTTTATTTCCGCTATGAGGGCGGAAAATCTCCGAATGCCTCAAACCGTAGATCCGACTGCTTCAGTGCTCCTCTGGGTACTGTGCCCGATTGCGTTAAACATCTATTTTCCAACATTAATTTAAATCAATTTTAAATTGAACGTTGCGTGGATGCGTCACGTTCTCTATATACACACAGTACCGTGAACCGATGTAATGCGCCAATGTTTCGCCTTATTTGCAAAAAAAGTCGATTGTAAATTTTATTTCTTTATTTCGGCACATTTCGTTTTATATGAAGTACGCGACATCCCGATGCCATTTTCCCCATTCGTACGGAAAATGAGGCGAGAAGAATCCCCAATTCACTTTAATAAGCGAGATTTTTGGTTTTCCCAACGATGCGCTCGTAAAATGTGGAGCGCTCCATGTTAACATAGAAAACGTTCGAACGAAGAGATGGAGAAGAAATCGAAATTATAAATCAATTCTTAAGTCAAAAATATTATTTACTTTGTGTCACGTTCAGTATAATAAGACGATGCAATTTATTGTTGTTATTTATTTGTTGTGGAAATGTTTGAATATTTTAATTTTAAAAATTTAGCTCGAGGTGTGTTAATGGTCTGTTAAGCGGGCGGAATGTGGATAAATAAGGGAATTAATCATTGGACGAAGCTTTTAATGGGTTTTATTATTTACTGGTGTTCTTTTTTCTCGTTCACAGAAATGTATTCCCACCGAATATTATTGAAGCCACAATTGCACAAGTAAGTATGCTACAAGCCGAAATAGGCCAACACAAAAAATGATTCGCATCATTGTTAATCTGGGTTAACATTTGTTGGTTGTCCAATAAAAAACGTGCAACGAAGACGTAGACATGCTCTCGTCCATCAAGGTTGAACGAAAGTAATAAATGTTCGATACAAAACCATCTAAATCGAATTGCTATTTTGTTTATTGCTGTTCGTGAGCAGTGAGCACTCATGAAACAACACCATAACGCGGTAAAAAAAACTGTGATGTAATTGATTGTAACATGTGCGAAACACGGGAAGCACCAACGCAAACAACGAATGAAATAATAGCATTTCTTTTGTTTAATTTGAAATGACAACAGGAAAATATTGAAGGAAATTCGCTCGATTTGATGCCTTGCATTGTTATGAGCACGTCAATATAATTCGTATCCTTTATAATCGTAAAAAATCCGGCATTTGGAATGCTGATTTATACGACTTTATTATTGGCATCAAAAATTGTTGTTCACAATAAACGCATCTCGCAAGAATTTTATTTTGTGAGAGAGTTCCAAAGATTTAAATCGTGTTGCCATAGAGGTAGGCACTGTACCGCAGCAGCGATATGGTACATGGCTAAAATCAAATTAAATGATGTAAATTTCAATATTAAACACTTCATCGCCAAAATGTCGCAGCGATTGTGCTATTTAACAATCGTTCAACATTATAAATCAATCGTATTATGTTAAATAGCGATATTTATTCGATTCTATCGTGTTTGAGAATTTCTACGGAAATTTGTTATCGATTCGATGTGCCAGCTTCCATAAAATGCAAACCTTTTCAATTTATTCTCAATGCATAATTTGACGCTGGCTTTATATTCATTCATTTCGAGTTTATTTTAATTACTTGCTGTCTATTTTAAATACTAACCGCATTCAATGTGTGATACACTTTGATTTATTTCATGAAATTTATTATCATATGAATGATAAATTAGAACGACTTATTCAACGAGCGCGCGCACGCACATCACATGCACAATAAAATCTTAATTATGAAAACATTCAAGCTCATAACTAATTGCGAATAAACAATGAACTTGACATACACTGTGACAGTCGAATGAGCATTGAGTATTCTGCGAAAAAACGGTATGCATTTGCTAAGGAAAGTCAATAGTTTTCTTTGTATTCTCCAACGATATGCTCCCGCTCAAATAGTCTCTTCAATGAAAGGTTTTCATAATGTATGAATTTCATACATTTGATGGACCCGTGTGACAAACGAAGGCCACGTGCATCAAATGTGCACGTCTGACAAAGTTCGATTCCAAGAATGTAGCGAGCAAGTAATCAAATCCAATTGGTTGCTGAATAATATTTGCCACATGTCCTTATTTCTGAGGCGAGAGCGAGACTCATTGCACGCGTACATCATTATTGAAGCGTTTGCGTCAAATTTGTATAATATGTTTATTCATCTCGTACACAACATCCAGCCAATACGATGTGTTCCCATGCTGGAGGATGTGGAGATAATTAAGTTTCGCCCACAAAAACTCTGTAGTTATTATAATATGATTTTGTGTCTTTCGACTTATGTCAACTGATGGACGTTTCATTCATAAAGCATCATTATTATGATTCGTAGCATTTCCATTCAAACTTGCAAACTGAATTAGTTTTGATATTTTCCTTCATTTATGGAGTTGAATGAATTGAAGTAACTGGAAAAATATTCTCTCTCTTTATCTTTTTTCATTATTTTCGTGCACAGTCATCAACGGAATTGTCTCCACCAAATGGCAATACATCACGTAAGCAAAATAGAAGATACTCCATTTTATGGTCTTTTTCGAATGAGATTTTATTTGTGAATGTTCCGTAGTTAGAAAGGATTCCGTTGTCATTGTGTCCATATATAACAATTTTCGGTGGTCATCTGTCATTGATTTCTTGATTGTTTTTTTGGATTTGATTTTTTGATTTGGTGATTGATTTCTTTGAATTTGATTTCTTGATTTTGTGATTGATTTTTTTGGATTTGATTTTTTGATTTGGTGATTGATTTTTTTAGATTTGATTTCTTGATTTTATGATTATTTTTTTTTAGGAAAGAGTTAGCGATTTTTTGGTTTTCGTTTTTCGTTCCGGTTATAATTTATGAAAATTAAATCATCAAGTATTTATCCGTATCATCAAAGAAATCAATCACAAAATCAGAAAATCAAAACAAACAAAATCAATCAAGAAATCAAGAAATCAAACCAAAAAAATCAATCAAAAGATCAAAAAATCAAAGAAAATCAAAAATGCGGAAAAAATTCCATTCAGATTGACCTTTCCATTAGATAATCATTTTTATATCTGTATCATTATTTTTGGAATCTCTGTTTATAACTTTTTTTTCCGTCTTTCCGTCTCATCACCACATGTTTGCAACAGTACCCTTGTATCTGTGGAATTTCAAGCAAGTGAATTCGACTACCACAAATGTTCTTGGAATTGTGATGTTCAGCGTGGTATTAGGAACAGCGCTCGGAAAATTGGGTTCGGCTGGCAAACCATTGCTTGATTTTTTGGTCGCCACCAGCGAAGCCATGATGATTATCACGCACTGGGTTATTTGGTATGCAATCACAGCTCCCGTTTTTACGACGTCATTAAGATAGTTTTATAGCTCAATAAAACAATCAAGACTTTTTACGTTATTGCAAACTTTTGAGCACATGCAAAACGGTTTTAGTTCAAACTAAATCGTTTACTTTCTTCCGTCTATTAGGTTGTCTCCGCTTGGTGTGTTCTTTTTGGTTGTTGCTAAAATCATTGAAATGGACTCGTTGGCGATAATTGTCGGCAAGCTTGGTGCTTACTTCATAACCGTCATGTTGGGATTATTCATCCATGGGTTCGGCACAATTGCGGTAATTTTCTTCGTTTGCACCCGAAAAATGCCATACGGTTACATTTCACAGATGGGCCAGATGTTGGCCACGGCATTCGGAACTGGATCAAGGTTGGAATTGGGTTTTTATACTGTTCTCATGCGGCGTCCAAAGATCTTTTCATTGAATGTCTGAACACATAAACGTTCAAGAGAAAGCAAGAAGAAAGAAAAATAAAAGTACAAATTGTGTTTACTTTGCAGTTCGGCCACAATGCCCGTTACAATCGACACACTTGACAACATGAACATCGATCCACGTGTTACTCGATTCGTTATTCCAGTTGGTGCAACGGTTAACATGGATGGTACTGCATTGTATGAAGCCGTTGCTGCCATTTTCATTGCTCAATTGCGAAACGTTGAGCTGTCGTTTGGAAAATTGGTGGCTGTCAGGTATGGAGCATAAACGAATATCGATGGTTGACTCGCTTCGAAAATTGGCTAACTTGGTAACTTTGGGTAAATTTTCAGTGTAACAGCCACAGCTGCTTCGATTGGTGCAGCTGGCATTCCATCAGCCGGTTTGGTTACCATGGTCATGGTGCTGGATACAGTCGGCTTACCATCAGAAGACATTTCATTGATCGTTGCTGTCGATTGGATTTTGTAAGCCTTTCCACCTATTTTTACCACATTCACAGCTTCAATGCGTTTATGCTCACATATTTTCGTTCACAGGGATCGATTTAGAACAACAATCAACGTAATGTGCGACACTCTTGGTGCTATTTTGGTCGATCATTTATCACGGCATGATCTGAAAGACAAACCATGTCCGGAATTGGTGAGTTGCACTACAATCACCTCTGTCTAAAAAATGAGCCGTTTAATTTCTTTTGGATTGAACAAGTGACTGAATTTCGCATCGAAAAAATTCTTTTGATCGAATTTAAAGCAAATGGACAGATTTGAATTTTATTTCATTTTTCTTTGTTTTCTGTTTCATTAAAACTTGTTCCTTTCTCAATAAAATCATTTCATCAGGGCGAACCGCATGAACTAATGGAATTGAAACCAGCAAATAACGAGAAGGAGTAAGCACCAATGAAAAAAACAAGCACCCACGGAACAACAAATTAAGGGAGAATTGTGTGAACAAAGAGAACCATAGTTGTTGTTTTGATTATTATTTCTTGTTTTTTAAGAAAATGATACTCTTGTCACTAATTTTTTACGTTTAAATTATATTTTTCCTTTTTCGTTTCATTTCGCAGGGCATTGACGTTTGTCAAACAGTCTTATGGCTCTCTCTAACAAACAAACTTCAAAATCCCTTACACCAAACCGTCCACTGTTTGTTTGAACCCTTCACAAAATTCGATGTACCTTACGATATTGTTCGGGTTTTTTTCTTCTTTTTGTTTGTTTGATCGACAAGTGGCATCCAGTCAAAAGCTTTTGTTGTTGAGCGTACATGTATACATTCAATAGCGTGCGCAATGAAGTTTAATCGATTTTATGTTCCATTCATCCAAATGGATTATGACAAGATGTCATCAAGCATAAACAAGGGCCACATTGTAAGCTTCATTCAGTTTTGTGATCAGTTCAAATGGCAGTGTTGCATGGTATGCGTGAGGACAAGTCAGTGTTGCTGTTAGATTGGGAGTTCATACGGACGGTATTTGACTTTGATTTACATTGCCGCTTATGTAAAGGTCGTGCCATGCGCCTCTCTTCTCATTTGCTTCTATTTACGACTTTTCTCTCAAAATTCATGCATCAAAAACATTCTCTTTAAAACAATAACAAAGAAACACTTATAATGCGCACAATTTTTGCTGTCAATTTTTTTCCATGTAGTGTGTAATGAATAGCCGATTCGAGAAATTTGGCATCTTTCCTTCTTAACCCTCCCATAAAAACAAACAACAACTAACATTTAAACCAAAACCAAAAATAACAAAATAGTATTGTTTGCAATAATCATCAAATTTTAATTTTAATCTAGTTTCGTACATTCTACGACTTATTAACACAAAAACACCATAAACGCTATCACTTTATAGTTCAGTAATAATTATTTCAACCACAAAGAAAAAAACAAAGAACAAATTTGCATTTTGATTGTACAAATATTGAAATAAAGAAAGAAAAATGATAATAGTAACAAGTCTTTTCGTTATTTTAATTACGAATAATAATAAAAAGAAATAGTAATCAATTCAGTAACAAAATAAAATTGAGAGATTTGCTTGAAGTAACCAACCAAATAAACATACACAAATGTGTTCAACGTGTAAATTTGACAAACTAGTTTCTGCTTTTTTTTAAATGATTCAAATCGAATAAAAACAAAATACCAGAGACAAATGAACAAATATTTGAAATTTGAACAAAACATATACACATTAAATGAAATCTTTCCATTTGTCGCGCATTTGAAAGTAGATTTATTGTAATCATTGACAAATAATCAAATCATAATATTATACTCGATTGCGCTGGAAATTGACGGAACTCTTTTAGAAAGAAAAAAAAACACATAAAATTTGCGGTAGAACAAAGAATGTACATAAAATTTATTTCTTTGAATTAAATATAAACCTCGAATTTCGATTCGAACACACGTATGATGATGAACAAGGGATTGTTGATTGTTGTTCTTCTCAAAGACGGAAACCTATTCCAATGTTTACGAATGTTTTGCAAACTTTCAACAAAGTTAGGTGAATTTAAATAAGATTACCACCTAACGATTTTCCGAACATTGAATTGTTCTGCATTCGATAAAAACTTTTCCAAGTCATTGTTCTAAATTGTTCTTAGAGACTTATCCTATACTCTCGATGTATGACTCAAACATTTTGTTAATAAAATAATAGTAGAGGTGCATTTTCATTATTCTATCAACAATCTCTTATCGTCAGTTGATTTTTGTAGCCCATTGACTGAGCGCCTGGTGAATGCTAGGGTGAGCTGATTGAACGGTTTTATATTGACTAACAACACCAAGCCACGTTTCTAACGTTCTCTGTTCTGAGTCAGAGGAAGTTTTTTGTTCTTTTTCCTCTTGAGGAGGCTTTCCTGGACTGCTCGTACACCGTTTTTGATATCGATAAAACCATTCAATCGGCCTACCCTAGTGAATATCAATATATTTAGCGAAATTTCGATCAACAAAGTTTTGAAAAACCAAATAAAAAAAACAACATTCCACTAGATAAATTAAATGTGATTTTCTTGAAAAGAAAACAAAAGCATAGATATTGTCCCAAACGGTAGTTGAGATAGAAGAATCAAGATGTAAAATTTAAAATCAATCGTTAACTTACGAAAATGAGTAGTTTAAACCAAATTCGGCTCCAACTAACTTCACTTTAAGCTTTAAATCTAACCACACACGGAATGTGTATTGTGGGGTGCATACTATGCACTACAAAGCCCGCCGCAGAATCAAAAACGCAAGGAATCAAAAAGAGTGATTTGTTTGGAAGAAATGACGAAGCCTGACTCTTATTTCGCATTTTGAAAAAGATACTTTCTTGTATCGACTGATTTCATGTTGAAATTCATTCAAATAAAAATAAAAACGTTTGAAAATGTGTCGGGTTTCGGTGTTCCTTCTGAAGATGAATAATCAAAAGTGCCTGCCAACCGGCAGCTTAATTTTGATCTAATTTTAAGCAGTGTCGAATAGGCATGAAGTTTCTCTTTTGACAATAAGTTCCCTTCATTCTGAGCGATTGAAACGTGTTACAGGCGCATTCAATTTGTTTCCAATGAGCGATTATGAGTTTTTTTCAAAGTCAAACATTTTTTCAACAATAATGTTTCGTTTGCAACACATTTGCATTCTTTCGTTCGTGGATGTTTCAATCAACAAGAATCTGCCGTTTTCCTTCATTATGAAATTGTTCTACATCAGTGTGATGTTCAAAATGGAGCTGACTCCATCATTGGCAATGATTCTTCTGCCAACGAAAAATAGTTGTATTCAATCGATGGAATTTTGTGGCATATTCATACTGCATGCATTCGCGATAAGATGCAACCACTTTTCACGGAGTTTGCTTGAAAATAGTTTGCATAGTTAAATATTGAGTGTTGAATGTTGACGTATAGAAAATAATAAAATAAATTAAGTCGAGTGGAATCGAAATTCTCCCGAAGATTTAAGATTTCCTCCTGATGTACAACTCGGTCGTTGAGGCGCAGAAAGTTTCTGTTTATCGAGAGCCGAAAACCAATATACACTTTTTATGTTTACCACAACTGCAAACAAGGCGGGAAAAGTCGATCGGAAACATTTTGCGTCTCATCAACGGAGTGCTTTATAAGAATATTCGTTATGATTTAGGTGAAAATTGATGAAATAATGAGTTGAAATAGAACATTTTTGTTCCGTTGAATCGGTTTTTCCTAAATATAAAGGCAAACTATATTTGATTTGTGTGCGCGCGCACGGTGTGTGGAATAAATTATACTATAGCTGCGGATTCTCTCAAATGTAAATTCGTAACTGATATGTTAGTAGTTGGGTTATTGACAATACTAAGAAGAAACTAAATATAAAGAGAAAAAACAATTTACCTTTTATGTCTATTGTTGATATGAGAATTATTTGGCTAAAAACAAGTAGAAAATCGATATGAAAAATAAAACTCGAATAGGATGGACACAATTTAAAACCATTGAAATCTATTTACGTATATTTAAAGAAAAAAAGTGTTGAATGTTTTAAAAAAAATCAAAAGGATGGAAATAATAAAGACATAATTTTACCATAAAAATTCGATGTTGTTTGAATAATAGTATTTAACCTTCAAACCGTAAATTGGGCACCGTGTGCCCAAAACCAACTTTGAATGCTCATATCTTAATTATTTCTTATCACAAATTAATAAAATAACCATGGTTCGATTCGTTGAACATTTGGCTACAAAAATTGCGTTAACATGCCCACATACGCGCACTAGCTTACCACATATGCGCACTAGCTTACCACATATGCGCGTAAACATGTGTGATACGCTATACGTAAAATGGGTGCCTGAGTGCCCATATACATTTTTCGACAAATCGCGTATAAAAATTAATGTGCGAACTATGAAATATACATCATTGGAAAGATCTTGAACAGTACATAAAATTCGAGTTATAAAATATCAAAATCGATCAAAATTGTATCAAAATATGGCCATTTCATCAATTTTGGTCAAAAAAATTCATGATATACATATTTCTTTTGATCCAACCTGCCGTTCAAAACATCAATTTTTGACGTCAAAATCGGCCATAGTGGAATTTGTATGTATACGTTTTTGCCTTCATTTTTATGAAGAGATCAACATTGCAATCTCCACTTTATTGAAAAAATTCCAAAAAACTTGCTGTTGTCTTTCGTATTTCGATTTTTTATGACTTTTATCACATTTCAAAGTCATTTTTATACTTTTCCGATCAATAAATACATGACATTTCCCATATAAAATGCATTATGGGCACTCAGGCACCGATTTTACGAACAACGTTAGAAAATACATTTTACGGTTTGAAGGTTAAAGTGTTAGCCACTTCGAGTGGAGTAAATGAGTGTATTTAATGATTTTGGCTTTAGTTGAAGTTTTGTTATCCCTTTTAAATCATCGGCTAAGGTTAATGCGACCGGATTAGTGCCATTGTTGTATAAGACAACGCAAACTTTATTGTCAGGCCTCAGATAAGCCACTGTTATCACCTGTGATTTGCCTGGATTGATAACAGCTGAACTGATTCTAATTGAATGCGGTGAAATGAACTTGGCAAAATGTGCCATCGCATAAAAGAGTGGCTGTTTGTAAAACACGGTAAAGTCTTCATTGGCCAGAATGTATGCTTCAATAAATGAGCCCAAATACGATGGTCCCCCGGTCTCTAACAGAATTAAATTCCAATCAACGTACGCGGCAACATTATGCTGCAAAGTTTCCATCAATATCTTTATCAACTCTTCAGCCCGTGGCCATGATCCTGGTAACACTTTTTCTCCTTTAAATACAGCGAAACTCATTTCAGTGTACAAAATTTGCTTATCATATTTGGCATATATTTCATCAAGAATTTCTGGCGATGATATTCTGTCGAAATATGCGTGTAGGCTTATGTAATCAGCATATTCCATCACATCGTTGCGTTGTTCGAACATCTTTTCCAAATATTCCAAAGCAATGTCACGACTATCGTCGTACAGTTGAATTTTTACTTGTGAATTTCCCGACTTTTTCAGCGTTGGTACAAGGTTGTCTATGAGCCATTCGGATTGGTTACCCAGCTCCCAACTGATCGCTGGAAATCCATAGACTTGATTACGTGCGAAATGCGGTTCGTTTCCTGTTGGAATGCAAAAGTGACATGTTTGGTTAATAGCTGTGACAAAAGATTGTGTGAAATGACCAAAATTAATTATTTATTCCACAAATTTGATCTCTTCATACCGGTTGAGATACTCCAAACTGGCATTCCATCATCTTTCATGAGGTTCAACCATTTAGCATGATAATTCGCCCATGTTTGATAGAATTGGGGCAGCAGTTGATTATCGACCTTTCCATACCATTCCTGTTTTGCTTTCATCCAACGCGGTGGTGACCAAGTAGCACCCAAAATTATTACATCATCATTACCCGTACTTTGTTTTGCTTCTTTAATTTGTGCATTTCGCATTGTGTCTCGTTCATCCAATTTGGTGAAATTCAAAAGATCCGTATCATTTTCTGGTTCCATTTCATATGTCCATTGGGTTAAATCAAAGTCTGATCCGCCGATTGGAACTCTTAACATATTATATCCAATTCCATTTTTCTTCGAAAAATAGCTTTCGTAAAAACTTAGCTTCAAATTCGATGAGAATTTTCCCACAACATATGAAGAAGCTCCAGTAAGTGCTCCACCAAAGCCGACTATTTTCGATTTCTCATATCTTATTCTTTGGTTAATCCATAAAACAATCTCTTTTTCGTGGAATGATTCAGACGAATTTCGAGTGGAAAAATTTCCATTTTTATAAGAGAATCGTTCTCCGTTTTGCGATGATGTAATCCATACGTATTCGTTGCCAAAGTCAGGCTCAGGTACATCCAAAGTATCACAATAGATTTCGGTACATTTACAATTATAACCATATTCAGTTTGAAACCGGTCACACGGATTAGATGTAGTTAACGCACTAGCTGAGCTAATCACTGCAATCAACCAAGGTAACAAGGCTTTCATTTTGAATTTCCCTATTGAAGAGAGTATGCCGAAAAATGAGAACTGAATTGTCTATTTTGGGAAGATTTAACTTTTTTTTTCAGATTATCAAATGGATTCACTCGTTGTATAAAGAATGGAACAGGTACGGTATTATGAACGGAGTGAAGGTTTTTAAAATACAACTGGACTGAACAATATTTTTGGTTCAACTTTTATCACGATTGTCATACGTGCGCTAAAAATTCCGTTTATGTAGTTAAATTTCCATGAGCGTATTTAATTTCTCCCGATAACAGTATATGCAAAATAGCTGAGGATATATGCAGAGCATGAAAAACTCAGTCAAATTGGCATCAACATTTACGTCTTTTCATACTTAATCAATTGTGTTTCACAGTTGCGCTACTATCGACTTTCATACTCGGCATATGTCCTCAGTAATCTCTTGATTATAGCCCGATATGCAGAAGACTAGGCGTTATCGTATTTTGTTACGTCAAATTTGTCTCACAACACACTTCCTTACCATGACCTCTATATACAATTTAATACATCTTTTACGCAATCTTCATGGACATTTTCATTAGGCTGGATAGAGCTAAGTATACTACGTATAGAAATATGATTTTGATTAGATAAAAAAGATTTTTTTTCAATCTAATCCACGGATTCCCTTCGTTCAGCTTAATTTTTGCTAAATAATAAAAAAATAAATTTAAATGTGATTTTAAATTGTTTGCAAACCCAAAACTTTCGCAGGAAAATGTGTTGGCTTGGTAAATAGCCAACCAGAAAACTACTAACTCCAGTAAGGTTGCCCATAAATTCAATTGCTGTTGTATAATGGACTCAATTAATAATATGCATATTTCATTTGAATTGTTGACTGGTTTTCAGTCAAATAAATTTATTTCTCATAAGTGTTTTATATTACAAAATGATTTATTGGGTATGAAGTCAAAAATGTTCATAGTTAAATTTCAATCATCTTATAATTGTAATCATTTCTTTAAAATACGAGACCTATTTACATTTATAACGAGCATTGGCAATCTGAACCATTCGAAAATAGCTGTTTAACGGAGAAAAACGCTAAGAATTTGCATTTGACCATTAAAATGGACACGCGACAAATGTTCATCTTAAATCTTTCTCGTTTGACATAATACAGATTGATTTTCTATTTGTGTGGAAATTGGACAACTACCCATATTCGTTCAGACACAATTCAAACAATAATTTTTCACACATATTTCTACAACATTCACATATTTACTTGTTCTGTTCCTGTCTAAAATCGTATCGTCAAATTAAAAATAATAATTGAATTTTAGTATTGGCTGCTCGCATAATCTTATGTCTAGAACGGAAAATTAGCTGAATGGATTGCATCCATTTATTAACTGAAGTCATTTTCGATGGAAAGTTGCTGAAACGGTTATTCAATCTGTTTGAAACGCAACTTTGCTCTAAGAAATGAAAATTGCCGTCGCTGCATTCTAATGCATGCAAAATGAAGGGTCCTTGTGCAACCGAGAAAGAATTTTGAACAATAATCAGGGCTGGAATTTCAAGTCATTCCAACAAAACTGTTCGGAATTATATTTTTCATACATAAAACTATAATTGAGTGAAAGAGTGAGATTCCACTATTTTTCATCGATCCACCGGAATTATTTCTCATACATTCCACTCTTCCTTGAGTTATCGGAATAATTCCGATGGCTCGATGAAAAATAGTGGAATCTCTCTCTTTCACTCCAATATAGTCTTATGTACGAAAAAAATAATTCCGAAAAGTTTTGGTGGAATGTCTAGAATTCCACTAGGGGGAAAGAACTGAGTAAATGAAAATATAAATATTGTAAATAATCGCATATTCTACCGAGTTTGGATCAATACACGCCAATGCGTGTCAATCCGCTAAATAACTAGCTGCGAATGCATGCAAATATGGTCAATAAAATGTGCGTATTTGCAACTGTCATTCCTGCTCGCCACGAACGAGACGAAGCAACAGAAGAAAACAACAACAATAACACTACGGAACGCAGTGCAAATGCCTGTGAATATTTGTCAATACGTGTCAATGAAGTAAATATACCAATAGTTCTTTCCCCCTAGGAATTCCAGCTCAGCTAATCATTTTTCCTTCTTTTGTTTCTAAATCATACAATTTTCAGAAATGAATTTATCACTGTCATCCGAATCAGGAAGTGATGCATAAAGTAATTTCTAACGACGTAATCGAATTCGCTATGATATTTCATGTTTGCTTAATTATTTGACAAAGGCACTTTGAATAATTTTTCCCATGACGCCGCCAGCGTTTCGAATGTGTTTTGTAGACAGGAGCCGGTTTCGAATTTGCACTCCCATTTCTGTTTTTTATCCTGGATTTCATCCAGAAAACTGATAATAAATGTGGTTTCGTTAATATGTTCAACATCGACCAAATCCATCATCAGCTGCATTTGTGCCACTTCAATGCTGCGATCCAGTTTCTCAACGGTCCATCCGTATTTCGGTGTGCTCACATACAGATTGGAATCGGTGAGAATGAAAGCGGCATACTCATGCACGGTGCTGCTGTCATTTTGATCGATAATTTTGCAGTTATTCAGAATGGTTAACATTTTCAATTGGACGTTGTCGGTGATTTGAAGTAGCTTTTGTGATATGCGCTCGGATATTTGGTACTCAAGATCACAGTAAACGGGCAATGGGTTGTCTGAAGGGCAAAGAAATAAGAAAATTGTCTTTAATCATGTATCGTAATCTGGGTTGATCGAAAATAATTTGATTCAAAAATCGACTTACTTGCAAAAAACAGCAGCAAACTGTCGGTTCGCATAATATCTTGTAGGAAGAAATGAATATTGCCATAGTATTTAATCGTAAATGTGATGCCAACTTTCCAAGGCAGCACTCGGATCATTTCGACTCGATTTATCGTTCCGAATGCATCTCGTTTCACCCACTTCGTCACGTCGTCATTTTCTTTGCCAATTATATTCAGTACATACCACTTTGTGGTAGACATCACGAATATAGCCGGTTGAAGTTTAGCATCCGGATCACTGTTTGCCGTGTCACTGAATAAACACCCTTTCACAAGCCATTTTAAATGCTCGTTGTCATCTTCGAAGATATGCTGATAGAGGTATACCTTCAATCGATGGTCCACGTAATCGAACTCGGTGTACGAAAACTTGAACTTATCACATGGTGGCGCTTCCACTTTCGATGTTTTTACACTGCGAGCCATTAAAATGTTGGTCGAATTGAAGAGACCTGCAAATTAAAAAGGTATATTGATTCAAAAAAAATGGTCCAATTTCAATTCTTCCAAACTAAATCCCATTACTGACCTCCAAACATATTTGAAATCATCGAACCTTCCTCTACTTTGCTGCTTTCCATTTCCTTCTTTTCCTCTTCGGCGATTGGAATCGATTCCGGTTCAGCCAGTGTCATAGTTGTCATAGTTGTTATACTTGTCGTTGTTTCTTCGGTAGCCTTGCCTTCGGCCGCTTGATGTTCATACGCGGTGCACACACTGTCCGTCACCGATCCGGATGAGCTACTCTCTGTCAAATTCATGCCGGTCAAAATCGGTTTTTTCGGTTTCAGCAGTGCTTCGTTCACTTCGGCCTTGTCATTGTTGTTGTTGGTGTTTGTTATATCATCGGCCTGTGTGATTGTTACTTGATCCACCGAATCACCAGCGATGGTCATTGGATCGGGTTCATCTAAAATTTCTTCAATATCACTATTACTTGTCGATTTGATAAGTAAATCAAGCGATGGCGAATGGCATGCAGACCCATCGTTCGATTTATTGAATTGATGCTGATGCTGTTGCACATATAATTGTGTTTGTAATAAATATCGTGAATCTTCCGATTGTTTGCGGCTCGATTGACGGCTGAACCGGTCCAGCACTTCGATACTACTAATGCTTGGATTACTTAAGATTTCCACGTCACTTTCGGGCGGTGCACCAAAACGTGATGCAAAATAGCTGTCTAAATCATTTGTGTGTTCGCAATTGGTTGTGCTGCCGATCAGACTTTGATTCGAGTCGAATGAACTTTGTGAACAGTTGGAGAGTTTTGATTGTGACAAGCTTTCATTAAATGAACTAGCCGAATCTAGTGGTTGTGTTTGTGTGTTTTTTTTTTATGTTTGGACCGATATGAACGCAATGATGTTCGGAAGATAGAAGATTAGTCGATTGGCAAAACGAGAGAAAAAATGGGAAATTCATTCATTAATTTGTATCATTTTTTGCAAATTCTTATCTCTATAATTCGTTTACAGTTGATCTAACGGATTTTATGAATGGATATACTGAAATGTTTGCGGGGGAAGAGAAAAAACACCAGCACAAAAGCAACCAACACAAATATTTTAAATAGACACCATTTAGGAACGGAAAGTGCTACTTATTATTTGGAATTAAAAATTATTGCATTCAAAACAAAAACAATTAACGCCCAATTTACCCGAGTAAGAGAACAACAAAAACCAATCTAAGCAAGGTGAATTTTAAACTAAAAATTTGTGAAGGAAAAAAATGATAAAATACCAAGGAAAAAAAGTCTTACGTTTGGTGTGATCAGTTTTGTTATCGTAATTTTCATTAAATCCTAACGTTTTAGTAGATTGATTTCCAATCGTTTCGTGTCGCAGTGCTTTCAATTGTCACAGGTGATACAATTTGATATAGATAAATTAGTTATTAAAATTTGCATGGAAATAAGGCGACAATAATAGAGAATTGTATGAGATCATGTAGTTATGCCGTGAGCGTGCATCAAAGTGTGAGTCATTTAAATTGTGATTGCACAGTGTATTCCGTTGAGTTTATGTTAAAATGTTGAATAAATATGAATTTAATTTTGAATTTATTAAATAAGTCATGCAATGAATCAAATGAACGTTATCCATTGTTGATAAGTATTTATTATTCTTTAATAATGATTTAAAGAAAAAAAAATTCAATTATGTTTTCGTTGTGTTATTTTGAACCATTTAAAATCATCAAAAAGACCACCGTCAGTGGTTAATCGCATAAACATTTTTTCAACCAGCTTGGTTATTTTGTTATTTTCATGTTTTGGTTTCTCCTTGGTTCCAAATTAGAAACGTGCTAAAATATCGGCATTCGATAGAGGGAAAAAGAGAAGAAGAAATGGAAATGTTCCAGAAATTAGTGATGTATGCATGACATTTAATCAATGTTGCTATATACACAATAGCAAATGATTCGATCGCTGAGAAAAATGCTTGCGTAATATCCATCGGCTGAATGTTGCTGTGAATAACATGAATCATATTTACATTGTTATGATTTCAGGCCTCGAACATGAATTTCAAAGGAAAATGAACTTCAAACATAGAACTTTCGTCGGAAAGAATCTTCGTTCAGTTGGAGTTTTGCATGTCGTTAAATAGTGAGGTGAAACTGGTTGATATAATGACGTAATGGCTACCGTGTTTGCTTTATACAGGTGTCAACTCTATTTTGCATGCATAGAGTCGAAGCTTGATCGTGGATAATGGAACTTAATTGAGGGGTTTTTATCTTATTAAATCCGCAATGAATCGTTAAACTCAGAAATGTTCACATGGTATCTAAAAACGCATGCACACTCTATTCCCGTTAAATACATTTACAACGATCAGTATATCAAACTTACAATGTTTCCAAAACGCATAAATACGGCATCGCATAAGGCAGTTATCGCATAAATATCGCGCGATAATTTTCTGCTTGCGTTGCCGCAGTATACGATATTTCAATCGTCGTATTCATGCGTTTTGGACACATTGCAAACTTAAATAATAATGAGCAACTTTGTGCTACACTTATTCTGCTACATGGCAGCAATGAAGTTTTACTGGATATGTACACATACTGATGTCAATTATGCAAATGTATTCGCTGGTAATTAAGTCTTATTAAAACTACATTTATTTCAAACCAAAATTCAACTAGTATGATTAATGATCATTATAAGGCATGAGCTCTTACCGATGCTACTATGTGAATTTGAATTGCCCAGCGGCACCGGATCAGACTGTTTCGGTGATGATGACGACAACTCCGACTGTTGCACTTTCATCTCGATAACATACGTACTGTTACAGTCGGGACACTTCACACCTGCGACAGAAAGCAACATTTTTTTAAAAATAAAATTGAGCTAAATAAAACGTGTAAGTGCAGAATTTTCACCATTCTTCCGCGGAAGTTTCTCTTGTGAAAATTGTAGCGCGCAGTTGGCACATCGGAATACGATCATGATGTCGGACAATGGACGTTGTGATAAAATATTTCGTAGAAAATCGTCCAATTTCTTTCCATGGCCGCTCTCACTCATTTTGTAAGTGCGTTCTCGTTTATCCTTTTTGATGGTATCGAATCGAATGCGCACCACATCCGTGCTAACAAGTTCGGAACTCTCCAGCATAGTCAAGGCCCATTGATTTATGGTTCTACCGGTTAACGAATTCTTTTCACGTATACTTTGATCCGACACAACCAAAAGAAGATCCGTTTGATTGATATCGTTGGTCACGAGATAAATGGTTTCATTTTCTTCTGTATCCGACAGCGATTCGGCTTCCATTGACGTTGACGATGGATACAAGTTTCTCAGATTTTCATCTTCGCTTATTGTCGATCTGAACATTGTTCTCTCCATCGATGATTCCGCAGCACTTTGAAGTTTTTGTGAACTCTGGTCGCTGTGGTCAACACTTTTGAATTCACTCGTCGATGAAGTTGGCGACTGGAATTGCTATTGAAAAGGGAACATGTTCAATCACATGAAGAAAAAAAACACTCATTGAATTCAAACTGAACGAGTATGAACTTTGGTTAAGTGTTCAAATTCCATACCTCAATGGATGAATGAGCAAAATCGGCGTGTTTCGACTGTTGAATTGGAGTCGATGTTCGATCTCTGTTGATCTTTGATTCTAACCCGTACAGCGTTTCCAATTTCTCTTCAGTTGTTGGCGAAGAAATTCTGATCGGAGCCTGAATTCCCATCATATCTTGCACCTCCTTGCTGTGCAACCAATCATCGCCGTATTCTTTGCGCAAATCTTCAATTTGCTTCTTTGTTTTGAGATGCTCTTGGCTTCCCATTTCGTCAATCCCATCAATCCCCGATGCTGTTGATGATTTGCGCTTCTCTTTTTTCGGTGGTTTCGCTTTGACAATTTCGATGCCATCATCATCGTCGTCATTATTGTCATCGTCATCACGAATATCGGCCGGTCTTACTTTAATCTTTTTCTGAGTAGATGTGCTGAGTTGTGACGTACTCAAGTCATTCATTGCCGGGAAATCAACTGAAAAATTCAGAATCAAAAGTTTAGTTCACATTCGAATCAAATATGACGATTAAAATGTCCTTCAAACCTGTACTACTCGTGCTCGATTCGAGTTGAAAACTCCCCAATGATCCTATACTGCTTGCAGGAGTTTGTTCATTTGTTCGTCCACTGCCTGGCGTGGATAATCCACTTGATGATATCCACTTTGGTGGTCGAGGTTTTACAGGCCATTTGTTAATGCTCTGATAGTATCCAACCAAATTTTTTTCATATTTACTCAACGGTTCTGAGTCCAGAACAAACTATGGAAATGAAATCAAAATGAATTAGTATAAAAATCTGATTTTCACGCAATATCCACCAGTTTACCTTAACACTAGCAACATTTTTGTGTAAATATTTGCATGTTTCTTCCCTATGATGCGGATGGCATGCAATTGGATTGCCGTGCAGTTGGAGCTGTTGAAGTGCAATCAACGATCCAAGTGGTTCAAGCGCTGCATGATCCAGAATGCAATTGTCAGCTAAATTCAATTCGCTGAGTGCTTCAAGTTTGGGCAAACCGCGTAAATCTTCGATAAAATTATTGGTTAAAATGAGTGATTGAAGACGTCGCGATGCGATGCTTTGCGGTATGTGTGACAGATTGTTGTAGCTTAAATTTAATTTTTTGAGATTTGGCAACCATTTGATAGCGTCCACACTGACAATTTGATTGTGGCTCAGGTTCAACTGTTGTAAATTCGACACAAATTCCAGCGAACAGTCGATCGTCCTGAGGTAATTGTAGGAAAAATCAGCCATTTTTAATTCATTCCAAAGGAATCCGTTTGCATTATCGCCACCGCAATGGGCAATAATTGACTGGATACTGGTGATGCTCTTCGAACAGATGAGCTCCTGAAGATGAGCACGCAACCGTTGAATGCCGACAATTTGTTCGATGGGAATTTTCTGAATTTCTAATCGTCTCAGATTACGAAATTTCTTTATGTCAATATCACCATCGAATGGTTCTTCTGTAGGTATTGCTACTAAGCACAAAATTTGCGCTTTCTGCACAAAATCATAGATAATTTGCAGATCTCGGAACACTTCGGATTTGGCATTGTTTGGCTTGAGCACCTGAAATGTGTTTGGCGTACACGTTTCATTCGGATCGGTAATCAGTGAAAATGAATCATTGAGTGCGCGCATCAATGAACCGGTCAATGTAATTTTATATTCGGAACTGAGCACTTTATCGCCGTTTTCACGCAGCAATTTTGCCAGACGTGTTATTTGCCGTGGATCCATTTTGTCCTTTATCTCGTCGTCTGTTTCACGTTCGCCACGTTTCTACGAAAACGAACAAGAAAAAGAAATCGATTATTACATTTTATGTCGTCACATTCTTATGAGTATAAAGAAAAAAAAAACAAATTAGGACGTTCATCTCATGCATAATTAGTAACATTGAACACGAGAGAATCGAGTGTACAAATTGCGCTGCATTCACAAAGCGTCTAGTCGCCGTCGTCATCACGCTCTTTCTATTCATATTCGGATTTGTTGTAATTTGTATTCTATTTTTATGGTAAGTCGTTATTATTGCCTTTTGTTTACAAACACTTTTTCAGATGCGCAGACACACTAATAACGCGATCAACACACATCAAAATGCGTCGTGTGCCATTCGCAAAAATTCCTTCTCTACTCGGAATTTATGTGTGTGAATAATTTATTCATAATTTTTCCATTCTCTCCGTTTGACGACATTTATCAACACTACAACTCCTTTCGAGATGTATGCCAGCTATTTTTGTAATTATTAGCACAATACACCCGATACGATGACTAGATTACTTCCAGTCAGCGCAATAGTGATCACGTAATGAAGCGATACGCATTTTCGCATCGAACCGAATAAAGAGTTCCTTAGACACACTCGGAATAATATTTACACAATATGTTTCAATGAAATCGTTGAAATCAAACAAAGGAGAAAAACAAATAAAGCACGTTGAAACAATTGACTGGAAGTAGCAACATTTTTTTTTTATATTTCCTTTAAAAAAAAAATCTATGCACGAATTGATGAATTTCGTCGACTGATTTCATCGAAAATTCAATGACTCCATGTTCAGTGTGATTCATTTCGAGCAGGAGAAACGAAAAAAAGAAGAAGAAAAAATTACGCGAAACATTTTGAATGCCCAAAAACGCGATTTATTTGTGTCAGTAGAGCTTCGAATCGGAGTTTTGCTCCGTACAACGTCCCTCCTCAACTACGACTGTATCACTTACATTGCAATTTCTCTTTAGTCACACTCAATTACAGCTGATACAAATTTTTGATTTGCACGTCAGTCGTAATACATTAACATCAAATCAAACTAAAAACGACCAACAAAATTGCACACGCTCCGTTTTCCGATCGAGTTTTTCGCATTCAATTTTGTGTGAAAGTGTAAAATAGATGAGATTAGTTCCAGCACACAAATTACAAATTGATTCTTTCAGCTCTCGTCAAACAACCATCGCTTATTGCTTGTGTTGAATAATTCACGATTTTTTTTACGTTCGTCGTTTTAGTAAATGTTTTTTTTTGTTGGTTGTTGTTGTTGTTGTTGTTGTTGTAATTATTATTAATTATATTAAGACATTAGAACAGAATTTATATACAAACTAAGAAATTTCACAAGAAACGAAAATAAAGAAAACTGCACTATAAACTATGACTGATTTGATGATTTTCGTCTTTTTGTTATTCTTTCAGTGTCAATTCGTGTACGAGTGTGCGTATATTATTTTCTTTCGTTCACTACACTTCTCATTCATGTAGTGTTCGTTGTATATCGACTATGTTTTGATCTCTGTCTATTGTGTATGAGCTACGGCCACTAAATACGTACGTACGATATAAAATATTTGTTTGAAACGTCAAACATCTGATATTATTGTTTGAAAGGTGCATGGTTTGTGCAGGTGGCAGCACCTATACATTCGATTGCCATCATTACAGCAAACATTTAGTGGAGCGGATTTTTTTGGTTTGCAAAGGAGGAAATAATCAAAATGAGATTGATTACGACAATGGATATGAAGTCAATTTCGAAACTTTAATATTCCATTGATGTGAAAATGGTTTTGAATTAATAATTTGGAATTTCAGCACGATTCATTCTCATTTGTAGCAAAAATTGATGCTCAATTCTTTTACGTACGAAATAAGAACAAAAAAAATGAAACAACTCCATTTAAATTTGGCTACAGAGTATATTTAGCCAAAAATATCATTTTTTTGTATTCATTTCAAACCGAACAATTTTCCAGTTAAATATCATAGTCAAAAACATTTATCTCATATAATTGCATTCCATCTACGTTTTATACAATTGAATTCACAACAGCTGCGGTTTATATCATTGATTAATCAATTTACTTCACGTTTCACATCCAACTTGTCATTATTTTTGAGAACTGTCTTTCTGCATGGTAATTTATCGAATGGCCAGGAATTCGGAAACCCAATCAAGATTCTCGTAGAAGCGTGGATCACTCATTTTCAGGGCAGCTCTTTTGTAGGTGTAATAATAGAATGGAGAAACTGAAATTTGCAGAAGAAAAAGTAATTAGGATCATATATTTTCCTTGAAAATTCAAAGTTTGTCGTACAAATTCGTTGAATGATAAACAGTGTTGTTAGAGAAGTGGACCATTCATGTTTGTTTGGTGTTTTGTGGTGATCGATAATGATCCAGATATGATGTGACAAGGTCAAGATAAAGTAAATAGCGAGCACTATCAGAGATGCTCGGAATTTGCTGTACAGCAATTCGGCCAAACCCGCCTGAAAATGATCATAAATTTTGTGATTAACTCAGCTTAGGATCTTCGAATAAAGAGTGAATACTTACTTGAAACACATAGGTTGAATACAAGCTGAATAGCAAAACAGTGAAAGCGAGCACCAAGCAAATGTCTTGGAAACTGTGGAACAACAACAAATTGCTGATTATTACCCATCACTTGAAAAATTGGCGCACACTTACAGAAAGAGGAATATTATTGTCGAACGACGGTCCCTTGCCAGATGAGAAAAACTGTTAATGGCCTGCAAATTTAAGAAGAAAAAAAACAAAGTTTTTTTTATTCCATTCGGTCGTACAAAAACAATTACGCGCTACTTAGACACAGTGACGTACCAAATCGATAAGGAGTATTAAGCATTGAAAAAACAAAACCACTGCAAATCGCCTGGTCGACAATTTAATCATGATTGCTTTGACAGTGAATTCGGCACAAAATCAACGACAAATAATTTAAAAACCGAAAACTAATGGAATCAAATCAAATATTCTTGGAGACAGAACCCATGCTCTGAATTTATATACAATTCTTATGATATGCTGAGTGTACGATGTTCTACGTCAATTTCAATGCAATAACTCCCACATAAAATACATTCAGGATGGGGAAAAAGGATATAATTCGTGCGCCGGCGCTGTTTGGGTTTTATTTTTTGAAAAATGGGAAATCATTTATTGCTGTTCTGAAATACAGAATCATAATGTAAATCAATTTACATGAGGAAAATCATGAAGAATTGCTAAAATTCACAAAAATTATGCAACGATTTTCACACAAATTTCGAACGTTTGCCACAAATAAAAGAGGAAACTATTGAATTTTTCGGCCGTTTAAATGTTGATTTCATGATATGTGCAAAAGAGGCCGTTGCCATCAACGTTGCCAATGATATAATGACGTATATCCTACTCTATGTTAAACGGCTTTTTCCATTTGGACTGATATGGCATGATATTATGAGATAGACAAGGACACTGATTCTATTTGATCAAATTAAAACTGATAAAATTCAAAGATTCATCGTTGAATATGATCGTCAAGAAGTATGGCGGTCAACCCAAGTACATTCCTTGAATCAAGAATCTCAGATAAGAAAGAAGCAAAATTACTATTCAAGACGGTCAAAAGGTCATGAAAAAGGTGAATTTTGCGAAAAATTGCATGAACAAGTCGAAAAGTGCATTTAAACACTCAACATTTTTGTAATAATTTGTTGACACAGGTGAAGCCTTATTGTTATGACAATGCACAAACATCAGTTCAAATGGCAAATTCTTCAATTAAAAAAACAGTTGCTCCAGCGAAAACATTCGAAGTCAAGCAAATGAATGCAAATGCTCAACGGTATATCGGTTGGCTTGTGAAACGTCAAACAAATTGTGTATATGACATTTGATATATTCGAAAGCGTTGAGTCGGTAGAGCGGCAACCGTAAGAAACAACAAACGGCACGGAGTTTCGAACATATCTCAAACCCATGCACATACAACCACACATGTATTGATGTGTGTATGCCGTATACACGAGCTGATGTGTGTTGTTGAGTGAAAGTTTTGTGTTAGTTGTGTTTCATTCAAGACGAAAACTCATTTGTTTGTTTCCGATCGCACAGTGTGTCGAATAAAAGCGCAAAAAAAAAATTCAGTGAAAATGCATAAAGAAATCCATTTGTTATTCGACCAAATATTAAAAAACAAGTGAATACATGAGATTGAAAAAGTAGAATTCGGAGCAACAGTGTTGTGGGAAAAATAGAAAATCAAAAAAAATCATTAAAAAAAAGTTCATAAAATCTGTGAGCATTTCAACAGCTAGATTCAATTGGAAAAATGGCGTCCGTAAATAAATCATCGGACGCAGCAAATATAGATGATAATGCGGCCGCTGATGCTACGTCATCATGCCTAAACGATCCAAACTATGCAATAATTTGTGTGTTTCTTCAAAAATTTGGTGTGCATCTGAAAATCGAGCATCCGGACTTTTTGCGATTGCAAAAAATGATCGAAAATACGGACGAGGGTAAGGCCACACAATTACAATAATAACAACAACAACAACAAAAATACATGCTATACATTAACGAGTGTGTCGTCGGGAGTCGCGTTGGCTATACGCGTTTGCTGTAGTACATGTTATACACACAGTGTGTGATGATGCCTCAATGGCAAGCGTTTGCTTTGAGTGGAATTTAGTATTGGTTGTGCATATGTGTGCGTGTGTGTTTGAATGCGTTTTGTGTGTCGATGCTTTTCAAAATTGAGTGCTTTATTTGTGAAGCCGATGAGTCAAATGTGTGTGTCCGTGTGTTTGCCCGTGTGTGGTTCTGTGATATTCATCGTTACTGGTGTATGCATCGTGCATCTTGTGACTTTCGACATAGTTTACAAACGATGCAAACTAAAACATTTATCGCCCTTCGGCATTTTCACTCAATCGAACGAGTGCGTTTGTTGTGTGTCAGTGTATTTGTTGATGTTTTTAATAATGCCATAATTACGACTCGTCAAATGAATGAAACATTTTGAACGCCTTCAAATATTCAAACGAAGAAAAAAAGAATCTTATTTGAATTGACACACATACAACGCAAATGTTGGCGTTTTGTGAAATAAAAATGTGCATCAACCGATAATCAATTCTGGCGTGTAATTGCATTAAAAATACAGTGAGAATGAATAGCAAACAAATGTATTCGATTGCCGCGCAAATATTAATTATAATTGCCGTAAAAAAAGAACCAATCGATTTTAATTGATAGAACATTTCGTCTAGCGAAAAACCGCAATAATTTTACTGCATATTTTTAGTGCTCTTTCAGAACTCTTTCTCTACTCACTTAGCAACGATATAAAGTGATTCATTTCTAAATAAAAGCGTCATAATGTGATTTATATTTGTTTGTTCTGTCAAAATTATCGATTTTTATAAAAATGCATATTTCGTTCTACATTTGCAGTGCATGATGAACTCCGACAATTCTTTGTGAAATTGCTGCGAAAAACACGGAAAAGCGTTCAGCCAGACAAATTGGATTCGGCATTAGCAAAATTTTGTTACACATATTCGGCACAGGATGCATGGGAACTCGAACGATTCGGGTATAAAAAGGCGAGTCTCCCTGTTAAACTACGCGTATTGAAGGTAAGCTGTTGCACGTCAAAACGATTGAGTACGTTTTTATTCATAACTTCTGCTTTTAAAACCAATTTGTAGGAGGTTCTCGAAAGTCAATTCGACAAGAATCCGAATTTTCGAACGTTGGTCAGTGCACAGACAGCCGCCGAACTTCGAAGTCAACCGTTGGGCAAAGACAAACTGGGAAATGCCTATTGGAGCACAGTAGACGACCAGTGCAATTTGCGCATCTATCAAGAGCACTTGGACGAGGAGATTTGGAAGGTGGTTGCAACGAATCGCGAGGAAATGGCAAAATTAATCGCATGTCTTCGGGGCAATGAATTAGTCATGCCGTCACTCGTTGGACTCATTGATGAAGACAGTAGTAGCAATAGTATGCCGCCAAAAGTGGATGCACTACAAAATGAGAACGGCAACGGCACAACCAACAGCAACGATAGTGACGAGAAAAATGTACCATGTCTGAAAATCAAATTGAATTCGAATGGTGCCGAATCGACGGTGGAGGAAATTTCAAACGGTGACCATACAAACGGTGCTAAAAACCAATCGCAAAATGATAGTATCGGCGAAGAAGAGGAGGAGGAAGATGCAAGCGTTATGTCGGAAATTGATGAACTATCACAGGCAGCTAGCGAAAGCAGTAACACCACTGCTGGAACTAAATCAACGGTAAGTGAATAGCTCTTTCTCGAGCTCATTCAATAGGATAATAATATTTAGGTCATAATAAAATATGCTCGTGTTTTTCGCATAGGAAACACAAGGATCAAAGCGAATATCGTTGATGGCGTCGAAGCCTCCATCAAATGCAAACAAATTGAAACTGCGAATATTTGCCACAGATAAAAAGACACTGAAAAGAAACTTGGACGAAGATACTGAAGTGGCGGCGGGTAAAAATAAGCGACCAACGATGCAAGACAAGAGTCATGGCGAAGAAAACGACAGCGAATTTGAAAGTGACGAATTGTCAGACGAAGAATTGGACGACATTAGTGGCGATGATGATGATGATGATGATGATGATGATGAGGTTGGACCAGCCATAGAAGAGCCAACAATGTACGTGAAGGGACACGGATCAGGTGCTGATAACAACTGTGAGAATGTCGTGTGGCCGGATTGCGACGAGTCGGATTGCGAAGTTGGTGAGGCAATCGAAGAGGAAGTATTTTTTGTATTTGGCCAAGGAAGTGGCTTCGAATGTGATGTCGGTAACAATGACATTAAAACAACAGAAGCGCCAGCCAGTGGTACAACAGCACCACCACCGCCACCGGTCACACAAAGCAAGCCAATGTTTTTCTTCGGTCAAGCGGGCTGCTTGAAACTCAGTCCAATGAAACCGTCTGTTACCCCAACTGACAATTCATGCGCCACAAACAAAAATGACACCGAAACAAAAGAGAGTGAAAAGACACTTGCTAACAAGACCGACACCAACGATACAAATTCAGTTGCCTTAGATGCCAAAAGCGAAACCGTGCCGGAAAATAGCGCTGATGAAACAGACAAGGGAATCTCGACCGTCATCGAAGCGCCGCCACTCACAACTATCCCAGAAAACAATGTTGGCGATAAAAACGAGCACACATCATCTTCTAATGACTGGGCGCCAATCAGTGAAAGCACAGCACAAATCGAAACTGATCAATCGAATGTCAACACCGATCGATGCGATGATAAAAGCGCCGATGTGAAGCATGAGGAAACGACTGCAGTGGCTGCGACCACCAAAAGTGACAGTTCTAAAGAAAGTATTGAATCAAACAGTTCAGTGGCCTTAGCGAATATATCAGTACAACAAGACAGTGAATCGATTGAACCAGAATCTCTGCCGACGACAAGTGAAACCGTATTGCAAACCGAAAGCCATTTATCGAACGATACAAATGAACAAAATGAGATTAGTGATAAAGTAGAAAAGCAATCGTCGAAACTTGATGTGGCAAGCGATGATGTGAAATCGATAGAAACGGAAAATGAACCTGAACATAAACTAAGTGAAATGAGTAGTGAAATTGATGTGAATGAATCGAATGCTTTGGAGAATGACAATGAGAATGAGAATCAAAGTAGCGTAAGCCAAGTTGAAGATGAAGCAAAACCGAGTGCTGAGGTCGAAATTAGTGATACACCTTTAACTCGTGAAGATGTTCCTATTGAAAACCAAACCATTTCTTCCAAACACGATGAATTCTCCGAAACAATCGAATCAACAAGTGAACCAGTGCAAGACACAGATTCGGCAGCAGCACCAATCGAAAACGATATTACGCCATTGGTTGAGGAAAATCGAGTTGAAGAGGTTGCAGAGCAAACGGAAAGTGGGGAATCAAGTGAGTTGAATAATGAAAGCAATAATGATGTCAAGACTGAAAGCCTAAATGAACAAAATGTTATCGAATCGAATGCAGTCGAAAATAATTTAAAAGAAACCAGTACAAGTGAAGAAATAACAACGGCTGAAATACAAGAGCCAGAAAGTAAAGTGTCACAAATCACTCCTCCTGCTGTTGAAAACCCTGTTGAAATTCCCATTCAAACACCATCCGAGCAATTGGAAACGGTTCAACCAACTGAAACCGAAGGTTTGCCAGATGAACAAGAAACACTTGATGAAAAACTTCCATCTACATATGAAGAGATTGAACAAACAACAAGTGAACCAGAACCAATTGATGCTTTACCAATTGCGGTTGCAGCTACAGAGCCCACTCCAATCGAATCTGATCCAATGTCACCAGCTCCCGTTTACAATGAGTCCTCAGAGCCCATTCCAAATGAAGTCGTCAACGAATCGGTTCCAAGTTCAGTAACTGAACCAATCGCAGCAATTGCTAGCGAGCCAATTCCAAGTGAACAGATTGAGCCAACTCCGAATGCTTGCCCATCTGAAACGGTCGAGAATGCTGAAAATGACAATAAAGAGATAGTTTCAGTTGACGACAGATGGGCGGCTTCGGTTTCCGTTCCCGTTGCTGAAGCAGAGCGTCAAGAGACGTCACAAGCTGAGTCAGAACGGAAGAAAATCGTGCCAGAATCAAAGGTAGATAGATCAGAAGTGATTGCTACTGAGGTCATATCTGCACCAATTACAGAAAAACGAAAATCCATTGATTGCATTGAAGAAGTTTCAGAGTGCAAAAAGATTTGTGAAGAAAAAATTCTTGAGGAACCTGAACAACCAACAAAGATCGATTTAGATGCAGTGAAGATAAATGAAATTCCAACAACAAGCCAAGAGGAATCTGTTTCGAAGCCACTTGAAATCGTAGAGCAGAGCGATACAATTCACGTTTCTGAAGTTTCACTCGAATTGGAAGCGACAATAGAGCCAAGTCAAATTGAGTTATCGAAGCTTTCAGAAGAATCGGAATTGATTGCTCAAGATAAAGAAGACGCACCACAAATCACGACGGAAACACAAATCGCGACGGAAACAAATGTTGAAATTCGTCACAAAACTTCAAAGAGCGAACAACCAAATCTGAGTGAGGTGGGCACTTTAAAAACGGACGATTCCGTGAAGAATGCCGTAGCATCAGTGGAAAAAGGATCAGTTGTCATAGATAGTGAGTTCATGCCCAAAACACAGGTCAATGAAGCGAAAAACGAAGAACCAGAATATACCCAAGCTCAAGAGAATGTTGCTGAGGCATCAACTGAGGCACCTGTTGCCATTGAAAAAGAAAAGTCGCGATCACCAGCGCGAGCTCAGCTGAATCAGGCACAAAGCTCACGGGTGGCTCAACTACGAACACGAAAGCGGCGAATATCGGGTGAGAAAGTGCGCCATTCTTCCGAAAGTGATGACAATATCGATGCGCTAATCGAATCCCCACTGTCACAAGATGCAAGCAGTGACGAAGAAGTGGGTGGAAAACGTATAAAAATGCGACCCAAAGTGGTAAAGAGAAGCGTACGCAAATCGGTTGAACAAAAACGAAATATCAAAGACACTGATTGGAGTAGTGATGACAATGAAAAGCCGAATGCCAAGAGAGCAACGAGCGATGTTTCCAAAGAAACGGAGAAAATATTGCCATCGCCCGAGAAAGTGGCGCCAGAGGTGGATAGAAGGAAGGCAGCTGTGAAGGAAAAAAGTCCACCGTCTATAAAACCGGAAGAGAAGCCATCTGTAGTAGAAGAAACGACGGTGAAGTTCGAAGAAGAAGCAATCGAACAGCAATCTGATGAGGGACAAGGTGAGTTTTAAATATTTTTGTCGTCATTAAAAGCATTTTTCTCAACATATTTTCTTATTCTCTAGCTACACCAGTTCGTCGCCCAGGTCGGCCGACAAGACGAGGTAGAAAACCGGGTCCCAAACCAAAAGCGAAGCCAGTGATCAAAAATGAAGACATCAAAGAGGAAGAGCCGCTTAAGCAAAATCAATCGATCAAAGAGGATAAACCGGCAGCAACGCCGCCACCACCGGCAGCTAAACCAGAAACCCGAAGGAAAAAACGAAGTTTACTCGGTTTAGATATTGCTGAAATTGAAACGGCACAAGCAGCTGTGGATGCAGACACTCCGGTGCGCCAATCGCGACGAATTGCCCAAATCAAAATTCGCGAAGAGGCTGAACGTCGCAAAGCCGAAGAGGTAGCGCTGATAAAAATGAAACAAGCGTCAGAGAAGAAGAAAAAAGGTGTCGTTGCCGAGCAGAGTGCAACCGAAGATGAGGAGGAAGAAGAAAACAGCGAAAGCGAGGCAAAGTTGGAAAAGAAAAAGAAACGTAAGAAGGGAAACAAGGACAAACCATGGCAAACTGATTCGGATGACTCAAGCGAACGCGAAGAGGAGGATGTGTACGAGCACGAAGAAGTTGAACGGCTACCACCATTGGGTTCGGATCACGAATTCTCGCCAGAGTCAGATATCGAAGATGAATCGCAAATTGTACCGACAAAACGTGCTCGGACCGCCCGCAAAGACAAAACCGAACGACGCGAAGAGGAGTCCGAAGAGGAGGAAGATATTCATGCTTGTCAAAAGTGCACGAAAAGTGATCACCCAGAATGGATTTTGCTGTGCGACAAATGTGATAAAGGTAAGGCTGTTTGATATGATTTCAAAATCAAAGCGATCAATAAATTCAACGGTCTTATTTCTTTTTTTTCATGCAGGTTACCATTGTTCGTGTTTGAATCCGGTGCTATTCGTTATACCTGAAGGAGACTGGTTCTGTCCACCGTGCCAGCAAGAAAAATTGATCGATCATTTGGAGGTGAAACTCCTTGAGTTTGACAATATGCTTCAACAGAAAGAGATCGAAGAGGCACAACGCCAACGACTCCTGATGACGACAATCAGTGAGGAAAATGTTATAAGAGACACAAAGCGCGATAGGCAGCGTGCACGTGCGTTGGATGGATCGGAGAACTCATCGGAATCGTCGTCGGAGGAGGAGAGTGATGCCGGAGAAAAAGTCGGAAACAGTGAACGAAGAACAAGGCAACGGCCAAGACCAAGACCAAGACCAATGAATCGGCAACGCAATCGCAGCGAGAGCGAAAGTGAAGCAAGCAGCAGCGATAATTCGTCAGACAATGAACCGATATACAAATTGCGAAAACGGCGTCAAGCCAATGTCAGTTATCGATTCAACGAATACGATGAGCTGATCAATCGTGCGATCAAATCGGAAATGGATGAAGTGGCTGGCGCTGGCAACTTGGGCCGTGGCAAAGATATTTCAACCATTATCGAAGCCGATAAAGAGGAAAAACGGCTGAAGAAACTGGAGGAGCAGCAAAAAGAGCGCGAAATTACGGGTGAAACCAATGAAAAAGATGATGATGACGATTCGGATGATCATCCATTGAAGACTAAAGCTGAAAAATCGGATGACAGTGACTCGGAGCCAATACGACCAAAAGCCATTAAACGCTCAAAGAACGTGGGTGGCCGAAAGAAAAAGAAATTGAACAGTTTGGATGTGGATTCGGAAGAGGACGCCGATTCGTCAGATGACGATTTTAATACTAGCTCTTACTCTGACGACGAAGAAGAAGAGGATTCAAGCGCACCTAGTGAGAGTTCACTGGATAGCATTGTTAAGAAGAAGAGAGGAAAAGGTTTGTAGATTTTATTTAGGAAATTTATTTCTTATAAGAATCAATCAATGTTTTATTAAATACCTCATTTGTTCAATAGGTCGTCAATCAACTCGTCGGTCGGTTCGTGATCGTAAAAAGCGATTCGATGCTGATTTCATCGATGATTCGTCGTTCGATGACGAAGACAATATTCCGCTGGTTAAGAAAAAGAAGAAGGTCGAATCAGATTTTGATGATTTCGATGACAGTTCCGAAGAGCTGGGGGAGGATGTGGATAGTGAGGATCTGTGTGATGACAGCACCGACGAAAGTGATCGATCATGGGGCAAGAAAAAGAAGAAACCATCAAACAAAGTGGCTAGCAAACCAAGTCGAAAGAAGAAACCCGATGGTGAACGATCTTTCAAGGGTAAAATTGCCAAAAAGGAACCAAAAGTGTCGAATGATGATGACGACGACGATGATGATGTTAGCGACGATGACGATGCTGATGAAGTATTGCCCGAGAGCCGACGAACGCGCGGTAAAAAACTACCATACCTCCTAGATGATGACTTTGATAGTTCCGATGATGGAATCAAACCCGGCGTCAAGCGGCCAGGTAAAAAATATTCCATTCATACATATTTTTAGTGGATATTCATCCGTTTCAATATTTAGCCAATAATATGTTTGCTCTTTATTTCAGACACGCCACCCGAAGAGCGTGCTGCATTCATCAAGAAACAAGAGGAGATAAAGCGAATGTTGGCGGAAAAAGGGAATGACGATAAATCGCTCCGTGTTCCACCACCGCAAAAGGACTCATTGTCCACAATACCGCCGCAAATCATTCAAACGGCCAAGGCACTCGATGTTGATCTCAAAAAATCGGCCAGTTTAAATCGAAATGCCAGCGATAATGATTCGAATGGTTTTGATGACGATCTACCGGAAGATTTTGATCCCGAAGATATGGACGAAGATGCCATTGCCAAAATGATGGAAGAAGAAGAATTTGCACAGCATCAATTGAAGCTGGCCGGTGAAACGATACGCAATCGCAAGCTAAAGGATGCATTGACCGATCCAATGAAAAAAGAAGATTCGCCAACGAAACTAACCATCGAAACGGGATCAAGTGTGATAATGCAATCGACAATACCGTCTTTGGTATCGCCATTGTCAACGTCACAGCTTACCATACCCGATATTCCTCCATCAATGTATACGGTATCCCAATTCCAAGGTGCAAACAGCAAACAGTCAACGACGCCGAAGAAACGCGGTCGCAAAACAAAAGATGATGTTCCAATGATTGGTGTCAAGGAACAAGTACATCCAACACAATTGCCAACGATACAACATACATCGATTTTGCCACCAAACAAACCAAATACTCTATTAAATATGCCGTCAGTATTACAACATGCACCCACATCGCAACTATTCGCATCGCCCACCATTCAGCACACATCGTCAGTTATCGCGCATGCATCGGTTATACAACAGCAGCAACGACTTCCGCCGATGCCTCAAACCGTTGCATCGAGCATTCTTGGCCTTGCACAGAATCGTGAACCAATCATACCGTCAACCGTGTTAGATGTACAGAATACACGACTTTTGGATCCATCTGAACTCGGTAAACCACCAGACGCTTTATTGGATCCGGCAGTGAAAAAACGAGCACGAAGCAGAAAGAAAATTACACCGACCAGAGATTCACTCATTACTTCTCCGCCAAATGTTACTGTGTCACCGGGCATCATACAACCATCAGCGGTGACAATACCAAATGTTCCGAATATTTCGAAACCACCATCATCGATTTTATCGGAACGATTGTCAGCCAATCCAGGTTAGTAGGCAGCTTTGGATTGATAATTCTTCAAAATTTCCCTTTAATTTAACATTGACGTTGTGTTTTCATGTCATATTCTAATGAATTTTTTTTTCTCAACTAGCCGAAAAAGCGGGATTGTCGGTAGCCACACCGCCACAACTCTATTCGCCAAGCAGTCGATCTCAAGCATCGGTGATCACCAGATTAACGCGGCCATCGCAAAGACAACCTTTCCCTTCCGGTAAGCATTAAGACTGATTCATATTCAATAAATTGATTGGAATGCAGAAAATAACACGTCGATTTTGTTAACATTCACAGGTCAATCTCCACCGCAACGATATTATGCACCAAATGCAACAATGCCATCACATTCAATACCTTCAACGGCAACTGGATCACTTTCACGACCATATCACACACCAAATGTAACAGTTACATCGGGACCAAGGCCACCACCATTGGTTCCTCCACCACACACAAGCGGCCATTTGCCTCATCCGATGTACATGTAAGTTCATTTTACCGATTTGAACTTTAAAAAAATGTTTGAAAATAATATAAATTCCAATGCGAAAAATAGGCGAGGTCAACCGGGAATTCCATATGGCGGTTATCCAAATATTCAACCACCTCCCATGCATAGATCGTTGCAATCTATCGAACATGCCACAAATTCACCTCAAAATTTCACAGGTAAAAGCAATTTTGCTAAAAAAAAAGCATTTTTTTTAAATGATAGTTTGACTAACGTTGAGTTCTATGGTTTTTCTTCAATCAAGGAGCATATCAAAATCTACCGTTTGGCAGTTATTACGCAGCCGCACAGGCAGCAGCAGAACGGAGATCGGGTGCAATAATTGGTACATTTGAGCCATTTGACAACAAAAATCCAGCATCTCATGATCGCTTGCCGGCCTACGCACATCCAAGTCTTGGTTTAGCTGCGCTGGCCAGTCGAAACGCTCCAACCGGAAATGTTGAGGATGATCGAACTGGACCACCAGGACCAGCACCACCGTCGGTCATTGGGCCGGGTGGTGTGGGCGGCGTTGGTGGAAGTACCAGTGAATTTAGCGGTTTAGTTAGTTACTTCAGTTCGCAACAAGATGACTTGGATTCATAAATTTCGGATGAAAAATAACTCATGCCCATGCACATAGCACAAACACACTCTTCAATTTATCATTAGCCATGAATCCATTTAGTCATTGAATTGCGTTTAACCAATGGACAAATACAAACTTAATTAGGTTTAGACAAAATGTAGCAATCTCTATTTGAGTAAACCATGTTTATTTTTTTGCTTTGGACAAAAAGGCAAAGTTTACAACAAAAACTCCAAAATCGATCAATAATAAAAAGTCTAATAGTCACAAAGCATCACGCACTCAACATAGTACGAATCGACCGTACCATATACAAAAGCAACAACAACAACAAAACCATTTACGTTACAAAATACTGTATAATAGAGCTATTTACATGAGAATAGAGAGCCGAATTCTATGTGGTTTTTGGCCAATTTTCAGTAGACCTTAGTGTTAGAATCCGTGTAAAAAGGAGGAAAAATCTTATGCAGACAAAAAAATGTCGATCATGTTTCAATCACATACATACACACACACGAACTGTTACACGAAAACTGAAAACTCACAAATAAGTTTAGAGAATCAGAAAAAAGGTATTTATATATACGAATGCAACACAACAAGGATTCCCTATAAATATTTTATTTTATTTGTTTGTCGTCGTCATTTCGCTAGAGAAGCGAATTAATTTTATTTGATGCTACCTTTAAAAGTGTAAAAAACTAACCAAGATTTACGATGATTGGTGATGATGAAGATAGAACAAAAAAATGGATCTATCAAAAGGGGAAAATGTATTTTTATTTATTTTGGTATTAGTCAAGTAAAAATGAAAGAGGAGAGAATTGAAATGATGTGGAAGAAGAAGAAGGAAAAAAAAACAATACATAATCAAATTTAATGTCATCCCTTGATTCCTTAACAGTCAATGTGTAAGGAATAAATCCTTTTCATGAGCAGCTTGAACGATTTTAAGACGAGCTACAAATTGATAAATATTATTGTAATAAATTGTAACAATAAAAATGTGTAGACCGTTCATTTTCTAGTATCCATTTTAATTTTTCTGTTTCTTTTTTTTTGCTCTATCATTGGTAGCGAAAGAAAGGTTAGTTTCATATGTTGTAGAAGCATCGCTTTTATGATAAACGATTTAATCGTCGGTAGTTTAGTCAAAAGATTGAGATAGTAAGAAAGAGAAAAAAATGACATTTTAATGTATTTGATTTTCATTTTCAATTCAGTTCAATTCCCAACAACATGCTAGAAATATTTTTTTTAAATTATCATTTATCTGGACGGAAGAAAAACTAAAAAAACTAAATTATTTACAATAAAAAATCATTTAAATAAAAAAAAACAATCGCATTTTTATTCAATTTCTATTATTTCATAACACTGTAGTAACATTTACAGCTTTTGAAATGAACTACTGATTCTACACATAAATTTCAGAATTTAGTAGGGGACGAATGTAGTTGAACCTCATATTTCGTTTTGGTAAATTGGTGGATTGATATCAAGAATGACCCTTTTATTGACGTTGGACGTTATTTGCTCATTTGTTTTCAACAATCTCAATTTTTGACACTAAAACCATATAAATTTGTGTAAATTGATACTAGAAATTGATTCTATGTCCAAAATTAGTTGGATATCCGTAGTAGCTCACTGTAAGTGTGTTTTCTATGCCACAAGTATGATTTTGTATCAATCTTTCAACCGATTGATAGTTTTATGAAGAAATGTCAATTTTTCACCAAATTTGTAGGAAAATCGGTGTTCAAGTGTTCAGAGACCCATATTTTTTGACGAAAAAATGGTAGTTGTCGAAGACAAAACGTCGTAAGAGGCCATTTTCAGCCATTTTCGACCAATTTTTTCAACATCACTGATAAACAGTTATAAAAGGGTCGTTCTTGATATCAATCCACCAACTTACCAAAACGAAATATGAGGTTCAACTACATTCGTTCCCTATAAAAATCTGAAATTCATGTGTAGAATCGGTCATTTTTTTGTTTTTGCATCGGCAACTATTTTTTGCAGTTCAACGAATATCAGTTCAATGCGATGACGTTATTTTGCAACAACAACAATAACAACCTGATTGGCAACAGCGAACGCTTCTATATGGAGGAGTTGAGTATTATAACAGTTTTATATGAGCACAGTAGAGAGGGTAAATCGTATGTTGTGATGAGAAACGACTCATGCATAACACTTATGGGAAATCAGCCACCCAATGAGCATGAGCCACTTTAGCTCAGAGGTAGAGCACTGCTCTCGTAAAGCAGGGGTCACTGGTTCGATTCTAGTAAGTGGCAATTATTTTTTTTTTATTTTAAACCAATTTGTACGATTTAAGATTGTTTCATGAGTGTTAACTTTATCAATTTTGATGCAAAATCTTTTTTTTACCGAAAATAATAAATGTGCCTGAACTTCTTATCACCCAAGCCATTTCAAGACGATTTTAGGTATTGGAAAGAAGGGAAAAAAATTAAAGCTGCCACCTGAGAGAATTGAACTCTCGGCCTTCGGTTTACAAGACCGACGCTCTGCCCCTGAGCTAAGGAGGCTCATATTTCGTTCACAGCGCAATTTTTCTTTCTTCCAGCAACTGCTCGGATGAGAGAGAATTGAGGAAGAAAACAAATACATTTAAAACACCAACAACTCACCGAATTTATTGAAGAAATACCGAAAATATGGGTTCAATCGATTCATCGGCAATTGCGATTGATTTCACATTGAAGAGATAAATTTGAGTGAATTTTTTTTTCATTGAAAAGCAAATGAGCGTTATAGTCTGAAAACACAGCAAGATAGTGAGTCAGCCAATGATAAAGTTCAAGCGTTCAAGTAAAAAATTCATCTATATTTGGATAGAATTGCACTCTATCTGATTGAATATCTTTATTTTTCCATTTTATTTCTGATTTCCGTTCTTTTTCCATTTCGATATGCTTAAAACAATATTTGTCAATTTACATAAAAGTAAACTTCAACAAAAGTATATATTCTCTCTGAAAATAATTCTCTTTATATCATTTATGTACATTTTTGAACAAAGCATTCAACTAAAATAATAAAAAAAATTTCGTTCGACTTATTTTTGATCTGGATCTATCGTATATATTCATAATAATAAACTAATTCGCTGTTTGTTTTGTTTGCTGTTGACTTTAAAAACTAAATTCGATTCGATTGGTTTCGTTTCGTTTCATGTCGATTGAATGAAATACAGTAAGTTAAATGTTCGACGGATGTGATTGTTTGATGTTCGAGCTAAAAGCTAGTTATCCTACTTTAAATACGATCTTAATGTGTTACATTGCAGTCTCCATTGGTTGGCTGTAGCTTTTATTATCACTTTTCATTTTTTGATCTAGAGTGGCGGCCGTTTCGTCAAAGTTCGCCTCGAGCAGTGCCTCCGATTTGGATCTGAGATTGATCACTGGTTTATCGTAAACCAGCGACGATTGGTACACAGCCTTTGGCCGGCGATTTGGTGACGAGATATTCGCAATATTTTTGGAATCTCGTGCATTTTGCATGGCAGTAAAATACGAACTGGGCCGTCGAGTATCATGATCGATCATACGGATATTTGGTTGTGCGTAATCGTTTGGTTTTTTCGCATCCGTTTTCGGTTCTTGTCCAGTTTTCGGCGAATGTGATGCACTCGATGCCGCACTCTTTTTATCTTGTGAAAAGGATTGGAATGCATTTGGTGATTGATCGTGTGCTGGAGACGTTAGGAAACTACTATGTCCCGAATTCAGTTGCTCGTATTCGGGCAATTGATGTTTGAGCTCACTCAAAAATGATAGATTATCATTGTTTCTCGGATTCATTGGCAATGTACTGGATTTTCCATAATAATCGGAAACCGAATCGTCGATGTCGGTGTGGTGTACGATGGGTGTGTCGTCGTTGATATTTGTGCCATACGAATTGTTGCGTGTGTTGAACAATGAATTATCACGGAAGCCTTCGTTGCGATAGGAAAGCTCAAAGCCTTGACCATATGGATCATAATTTGGTGTATTTGCGGGTTTTTGTTCGTATGATGAACCACCTTTCTTTGCCGCGCTACTATCCGAATCGGTCGGACTGTATTTATTCTTCTGAGTCACATATCGTTGTTGCATATTTTGATTGTCATAGCCACCACCCAAACTTGGGGTTGAGCTAATGACACTCTTGTCCATTGAGTCAATCGACCCCTTTGACATCATTTTCTTGTAGTCGGGCGTTGTTATGATTGATTTCGTCAATGTGTCCGTTGATCTTGTCATGCTCTACGATTTTGTCAAGCGATCAAAGCAAACATAAAAGAGGGGAAAAACGGAGAAGCAACAAAAAAAAACAAAAAAACGAAAAAAAAGTTAAACAAACTGAAAAAAGGTTCAAATGAAAAGATCATAAAAACAAATGCCTACATAATTGCGACGACGCAGCGATCCCTGTGGATCGATCGCGTTTAAACTACGCAGTGACTGTCGGATACTGTTTCGCCGTTCTAATCGCTGCATGTGACGATGGTGCGATTTTGAGCACCAACAAAATACAAACAAAAATATCAATAGGAAGAATAAAATAAGAGCACTGATCATCAGCACTGCAGCGATATCGGTTTGCCAGGAGAGCGGCGACAGACGGACCTGGAATTGAAGCAAAAAATATTCAATTTAGCACATTTTTACTATTTCAACATGGAATTATTCGTTGGAATAAAATAGAGTAAAACAAAGCGTGGATCACAAAAGTGATTATTACCCTTGGATCGATTTCGCAAACGAAACCACGTTTGTTGTCGCAATCGTCAATTTCGATGCTACGATAAATGAAACTCGAGCACTGTTCCAAATGATTCAAGTCTTGAATCCAAATTTTCTCTGGATATCGCAAATGCATCATTTGTCGTTGTAAGTACAGCCACAAAACGTCGTTTGATCCACGAATGAATGGCATCGTTGCATTGTCCGATCGACAGAACTCTCGAGCTTCGTAGAATGTCATCGGTGCTCCAACGTACATGTAACACGTGTCCAGAATCAATGACCATCCAGGTGGACATTTATCGTCCAAAATGGTTTTGTTGTTCAGCTGATATGGCATATAGTTCACCTCAAGCAAGAGAGGATCGTCTGGAATTATGAAAGTTGAATCGTGAGTTGGAATTTGCAATGAAAAATTGCCGAAATTAAATTTGTAGCCACGATTAGAACACTGCATCATCGCACTCACCTGATTTATCTCGAATTCTACCGCTAACAGCAAGCGTATCGTTGTAATTCCAATAATTGTGCGCTGCGTCGATTCTCGTCTTCCACAAATCCACCGTGCTACGCAAAGAATTGTTTATTAAAATTATGTTTTCAAACAGAACAAAAAAAATCAAAAAATCCAACTTCAGTTGGAATTCGTCGATTTATTTACCTGTTCCAAAACTGGAATTCAAATCTATAATTTGAAAAAGAGTATTCGAAGACCAGCACCGTACAGGGGAAAATATACAAAGAGAGAAATAGAAGAAGAGAGTTACATTTGTAGAGAACTAATTGTAAAACTTTCTAAAGAAATGTTTCCCAATAAATATAGGTTTGTCTGTTCTTGGAGTTGATCTAATCTAAAATGAATCGAAATTCGAGCGAAAAAGTTGGAATCGGACTCTTTTTTATAGAAGAATAAAAGTTGATTTTATCTATATAACTGTTATTTGAATCATTTGTTGCATGCACGATTCGAGGTCACTGTAAAGAGTTTAATCAAAGAAAAAACGAGATGAAATACGGTCTTACATAGATCGATTTACGGTAATCATTTCATAGTCATTTGCCGGATTGTAGAAGATGTTATCCACGTATTGTTGACCCGCTGTGCCAGCTACAATGGTTGCACGGCCGTGCCAATCGGTTGCAACATTTCTGTAGAGTAAAGAGAGTGAGCGATATAAGTATTGAAGACGGAATTTCGGAATTTACATCGAATTAGAGTTGAAGAAATGGTTCACAGGATTGATTTCTTGTTGGAACTCATTGTTCCAAATAAAAAGATTTTTTATGCAAAAATTACTCACTCATAGAAGCCATTATGTGCGGTGGTTTGATAAATTGGCAGTCGAACTTTGTCAAATCCTGAAATTTCGATGATGCGTCCACCTTGATTGCTGTGCACATAATTGTAGCTAAAGTTCGATACCACTTGGCGCAATGCAATTACATCTGCGAATGCGGCTCTATTTTGCGAGAAGTAATTCTTGAAAATGGTCACTTCTTGATACGGCGATGATTGTCGTCCTTCAACGAACAAACTCGGTCGATTTCGATTGTCGACGAATAAACTGTGATGAATGAAAGCGCGCAGTGATGTGGCCGAGCCCCTGGAATCAGCGTTTATCAAAATTCCACCTTGATTTCCTTTCACCAAATTGTTCTAGAAGCAAAAATGAGAGGTTTCAGAGTTGAAATGGTTTAAAATCATATTTGCAGTATGAATAAATAACCAAAACCGAATATTTGCTATCAGAAAGTGTTAAATAAATCTTCATTAACTCACTTGAAAGAAGAATGTTTGCATATTTTGCACGTCTAATTTGATGGCTGCTTCACACGTCGAGAAATTACCATACATTTGCCGGCAATTATTAACTATTCGATTATTCTCGAGTGTTAATCTTGGCGATATTTCACCAGCGGTTGCATAAGTAAGTGCACCGCCCACAGCGCCCGAGATTTCCGACATCGAAATGTTATGCTGTGCATCACGATCTGTAAATTAACCAATAAACTCATTAGCAAAATGCTTATAAATGATTACCCAATAACGTGACTTACTGAAACCAATGGCAGATGCAGGTAGAGTTACTACTTCAGCGAAGAAACCGTGCGTTGCCGGCGCTCCGCTTGCAACGAGTCGAACACTTAGAATCGGACCATTTGTACGGAATAATCGCTTTTCATTGTTGCTATCGGCTTCGATTGTATCAATGTGTTTTGCCGTGAGATTGTACAAATCCCCATCAAACAAATGTATCGAATCACGACGTCCGTACAATTTCGAATGATTGAATAGATTCGATTGCAGCAATCGGAATCCGATCGGTTTAACGCGATAAGCACTATTGAAAATTTTAACACAATTCACTGGGTCGTTGTCATATTTATAGTACAAAATGACACGTTCTTCGATGATAATCTCCTTGCTGGTATCACAAATGTCGATAAGAGAGAACAAGTGATAGGGTAATTCCAGTGATTTAAGCGGTGCAAAGCTTGATTCTTCACTTTCACGACCTTCCCCAGTCAACGAAACAGCATTTATACCATGACCCAAAACATTGTCAATTTTCAACAGTTTCAAATGCATTGTATCGCTTGGTGACACCAAATTAACGCCATGATGTGCACCATTCGTAATGGTGATAGCATTAATGGTAGGCGCTTTGAAAATGGTTTGAATCGCAGCTGATTTTTCGCCATGCAACATACCAGCCGAATCGATATCGATGAATTCCAAGAAACTCTCGCCTTTTTTGATCGTTGTATGCGTGTGGATGTCATGAATGCGATGTTCATACGTGTTGTGCTCAAAGTCTGGATGCGCAAATCGAATGCCGCCCCAGTATTTGTGAATGTCTGCATTTCCATTGCAACTGACGAACACAAACTTATCATGCCACTTACACTCGTGCCGATGACCGTACAATTGTCCGTTTAATCGTTCTGCGCAGCGGCTGAATTTCGGTTCATCGCCTTTGCATTCGAGCGGTTGAACCCATGACCAAATTCGAGTCAACGAATTCGTATGATACTCTAAGCGCTGATCGTGATTGAAGTAAACATCCAAATAATTGAAACCCATTTCACGGCACACCACTTGAGCATTACGTTCGGTGAAGCGACGATCACAAATCGGAACCCATTGTAGTGTTGTATGATTGAAGTACTCCAAAAAGCCTTCCGTTATTGGCTCCACGTCATTGTGTTCATTCGAACAGTTGCCATTCTTGCACAAGCGTATCGAATCCAAATCATTGCGATTGTCATCCATATGGCGTTCAGCTTTGTATTGTGGATCTTGAGATACGGTCGTTTGTTGGCTTCGCATTTTAATACGACCATCTGGATAACCGCGTGCAATCAAAGTACCTGAAGAAATCCAAGAGAATAAGAAGAAAACAGTTTAGAAACAATCAACGTCGAACATTTTGAATGTTCATTCTCATTTCGGCGCTTTTTTCGTTTTTCGCCTTTCTCTTTTGTGCTCACGTTGTTTTCTTTTCATGAGCCGTGGGCGTACTCTGGTACTTAAAACAAAACGTTCATTGTTTATACATTATTACTTTTTTTCAGACATTCCGTATGGCTGCATATGGAGCTGAGCTATTTACAAATAGCTGGCTGTTTGGTACATTTTGATTTTGTGACTATCGAACCATGTAAATTCATGTGAGATGATAAATTTATGACAAAAATTCATGGAAAGGATGGAAAAAGGTGTCCCAAATTTATCATCTCACATGAATTTGCATGGCTCGATAGTCACAAAATCAAAATGTACCAAACAGCCATTTGTAAATAGCTCAGCTCGATATGCATTCACACGGAATGTCTGCTTTTTTTCTGTCGTAGCTGAGAGTTATTTGCGTTAAACTATACTTTGTTTGGAAAGAATGACGAAGATAAATTGAATTTCTTACAGATATACAGCGAAAGTTCACGACAACACAATTTTATAGCACGATTTTGACGAGAAAGACATGATTTCAAAAGTGAATGCAAAGGTTATTCTTTGTGTAAACAAGATAAAAAAAGTGAAACTTACCCAAAACTAAGATTCCAACGTTCTCGGCAAATTCAAATTCGGCTCCAGCATGGATGGTCATTGTGACGCCAGGCATGACGGTAATATCGGAATTAACGACATATGGAACACCTCGTCGATATAGCGTCAGATCTTCGAAGATTCTTCCACCCAATTTATCAATATCAATAGTTTTCCGTTCGATGATCGAAGGCGACAGGCTGCCATCAACATTATTCTCCACCAAAAACGGTCTAAACAGCACTTCAGCATGATTATTCCAATCGTCAAAATCAAAAATTCGCGATAGAATGAAATTAACATCGGTTGAGCCCCACCAATTTTCAGTGGCATCTAGGAAATTGCTCAACCGAGCCGACCGAACACCCGCCAACAGATCATACTGCAATTTATTTTCGGTCAATAGATTTCTATAGATGCGAACTTTTTGAATGCCATTAAAGCAAATAACACACGTCGGGTTTCGATCAGCGATCCAACGATTGTATCTGAATCCAGCATGTGGTAGACTGAGTTGGCGTATCTCTCCCTCGAACCGATTGTTTGCAATTTTATTGTATGCAAACACAGCAAACACTTCACCAAGAATTTCACTCAATGAATCAGCGCGGAACTGTATCACATATCTGGCATTATTGTTGCTAATGACATTGCCATCAATCTTCAGTTTTTTCTCCATGCCACGAAAGCCGATTAACCCAGTTAAACAGTCATTCTCCCGGAATGTATTGCCAGTTATGTTAACAATTGCAAAATGACCGGTCACATGAACGCCAAAATTTTTGTTTCGAATCCAAGTATCATTGCCCAAATACACGGAATGCGTGAAATTCTCGTTGTACTGCCAAACATATGGCAAACTAATATCCAGACCACCGTTTAAATTATCTTCGAACGTCGTTCCCTGAATCACATAATGAAACAGATTGTTTGATGATCGCAAATCTTTTGAATACTGTCGAATGCCGCGTCCGTTGCTGATCACCAGCGAATTGTTCAAATGAATTGTCACTTCGGAAATGTTGCTGACGTGAACATCCCAAAATGGTGACAACACGAAAATTGCTTCTTCTCTATTGTGGCTGATCTCACAATGCGTCAGTTTGATTGATTCATTTGCTTTGCGCATAAAATGTTCGGCACGATCGCCCAAATACCGATTGTAATACGTAGCCATAATTCCCTTCTGATTGCGTTGGATTTTCGTCGATGTGACATACAATGTCGGAACTGGACCGCGTACGATTCGATTGTAAATGTTTTGCACCGGTGCGGTTATACTGGATATAACTAAAACAACACCGCCAAACGCATTCGTTCCACTGGTGTAGCGCAATTTAACTCCATAGCTACTGGTTGTCACCGGAAATACGGTTAAATCACGTTTCATTTCATACACATTGGAATTGTTGCTTGGCGTTTGCGAATCGTAAATCCAAATGTTTTCCGTCGATCCATTCTGAATGGGATTCAGCAATTGAAAACCAATTACATAACCCGGAGCGCAGTGAATGTTGATGTTTCGTTCAATTGGTTGGTCATACACACGCGATGTTAGCAAGTATTTCTTTGTCCAAATGTCCACATTAATGTCGCTGAATTCGTCATCGGGCAGCGTGAATGGATGATAGTCGGAATCATGAATGTTGAAATCAGGTGCCATTTGAAACCAACCAGCCAATTCACGTTGTTCAATCGCTGATATAACCGGAGTGTGAATGATTCCCGGCCCGTAATTATCTTTGATAACCGAACCCTGAACACGAAGACCAAGTTGTTTTAAACTGATTCCACTGCCGCGATTCATTGAAAATTCCGAGTTTTTCACATTGTTCGTTGATCCGCTGTAAATGTCGGAATACACAACACCAAGGCCATCTTGCAAATTGTGTACGATTCGTACATTTTCCAAATTGTGACGAGCGAAATCCATTTGTAGCGCTGGTTTGAATGTATTCGTTGCATAATCGAAAAGACCGGCTTTTTCAATGGTAATGTACTGCAAATCGGTCGATTCAGCCAACACACCAAATCGAACACCAGCCCACGCACCCTCATAACAACGAATGCCAACATCTTGGGTGTGTGAGCATGAATTGACAAAGTCTTTGTTTGATGCACGCTCAGCACGGCATTTCGTAATATCAATGTCATGTTCAGTGCATCGCACGTTCGATAGAATTACATCTTCCGATGTGCCCGCATTCGGTAGCTCTGAACGTTCCAATTGCCAATCGGATGGATTCAAAGCGTAGCCCAGCTGATGACACACTAAAGCAGCGTTTATGATATTCCATCCATAATCGCACACGGTTCCCCATTTACCATTCAAATAGACTTGTAATCTTCCTTCCATCTCCGAAGCTCCACCGAGCAATCGAATTGGCACATTTGGCTTTTGTTCAACGATAACCACCGCTTCGGTGTCCATTTCCGTTATATTTGCATCAGTCGTCTCATTTTCGAATGTAACGACCGGTGTTCGTTTCAATGTAAACGAAATATCATCGGGATTTCGACCGCGTGCTTCAAGCTTACCCGAAACCATCATTCCAACACTGGGTGCAAAATTGAGCGTAACTCCTGGGCTCAACGTTAATTTACCGCCCGGTCGAATGTTAATATCTCGATCGACTGTATAGGTGCCGGGCTGTAGGATTTCTTGACCATCAACTTCTCCGCCAACCACATCCGAGCCTTCGATGAAGAATCGCGGAACAAATGTTTGAATTGACATTATTGTGTTCGCGCCTGGGTTTGAATTGTGCAACAGATATGGTAGGTATTCAATTTTCGCCAAATCATATCTGTCTTTGCGGTGGAAAAGCCGATGGAAAATTTGCTCTTCATCCTTATGACCCAGCCAATTGTATGTTACATTTAACACTTTGCTTTGATCCGACACCTGTGAACCGACTTCGTAACGCGATTCTCGATTGTGAATAATATTTCGAAATACATCAACATTGCTGGACGAAATAACAACCGGTGCCGCAACTCGTGAACGTGGTGACAGTCGATTTTCACCCAACGCACCATCGTCATCGTCTGGATTCAAAAATGGTTCGGTGATTTTATTCATTCGCACGAAATTCCTCGTAAACAGTAGATATTGAATATCTTGCTCGCTGTACGGTGTCAAACCCAATGAAGCAACGTAGATGCCTTGATTTTTGAAAAATTGATTGTGATGAATGTTGAGGCGAACAGGAAGCGACAAAAATTCATCGAGCTGTTTGTTTCGTATGAGCAGTGATCCATATTTTCCATACTGAAAATGATTGTATTCAATGTTTCCGTCCAAATTCAACGCTGGACTGATGACAATTCCGATTTTGTTGTCGTTTTCAAAAACATTGTGTCCGATTTGCAGTTTCAATTTCTCATTGTTGTTCGTAGTAAACCAGCACGATTGAATGTCAATGGAGTCAAATAGACTATCATTGAATTTATTGCCGGTGATGTTGACCCAATGATTGCTGCAGAAATTTCCGTGTAAAATTCCAGTTTCGAGATTCCGGAAGAACGTTGAATACTCCACAACAGATGTTTGATTAAACGACCGAAACTCTTGTCGATCCACCTCCGATGTATGATTCAACCAAACCGCAACTCCATAGCCCAGATTCGAAGTGATGGCACTTTTCGAAATATTTCGATTGCCTCCATAGTAAGTGATGTTGATTCCATCGCCATGATTCATGCCAATTCGGCTTTGCGTTACATTTATATCACCAACACCGCTTGTGATGTGCAAACCAGCCACATGGCCATTGTTCATAATTGCACTCTCATGAATATGAACTTGAGATCGCATGTAATCGATAGCAATACCACGGCCCGCATTGTTCGAAATCACCGATTTCGTCACATTCACATCGTACGATTTAAATGGCCCGGTTGTTAATTTCAAATAGCCCAATATCTTTGATCGTGAATCAGCGCGAAAACGAACAAAAATCTTTTCACGTGTGCTCGTCACACTCTGTGGCCGTGTAAAATTTCGTATTGCCCATGATGCAATCAATCGATCACTGGCCGAAGACCCATCAAAAATGTCCACGTATCCCGTTTCATTGCGTTCAACAACGAAATGCACAAAATTCACCGTTAACAAATATCCATTGCGCGCGAAAAAGTATTTAAAACATTCTTTCGCAACGGTCGCATACTGGGATTGTTGAATGGACACGGATATCGGATATGTTTGGCCGGCTGTTGTTGGCAATGTACAAAAATCATAAATGCTATTTCGATCGGTTCGTTCATCGGATCGCAAATCATGTCCGGTATATCGAATTCCATCGTCTCCATTTTCCGTGACTTTAACACGATTGAATAGTGCCAGGCCATTGCTTGAATTCACAAAAATACCAATACCACGGCTCTTCTGTACGGTGACATCATTGAATGTGAATGCAGCATCGGGTCGTGTCACATTAATACCAGTGTATGCACTTCGATCGACGGTAACGAAGTTCATTGCTGGTGGTACGCCCAAAACTTCAACGGCCGCATTCGTTGCACGACTCATTCCCGAACCCGCTTTTATGATATCAACATATCGCAATTCCGACATCGACACTTGTTCATAATTGGTGTTGTCAAGTGCTAATCGCTGTTCGGACGGTGCATACTCAAAGCGTATGCCACGCCAGTGCGGCGTTGATGTTTCATGCAAAGGTAAACATTGAACGCCGATATCGTTGTGATAATCACAAATGCCAGAACCAATTTGGATTGAATTCCACGAACATTCCGCTAATGTGATTTCAGTGCCTTGGCAATTGGGCTCTTCGTATAGCAGACGTGATTCATAGTTGAATAATCGTTCTACCCAGTTCCAAAATCGGCCACCTTTGAAACCCATTTGACGACACACCGCCTCATAATCCGGTATCGTCCAACTGATAATAATAGATAAACAAAAATGAAATCAATATTTGTGTGACAAATTGAAAAGGTATTTTTGTATCGAATACTCACTTCCTCGAATTGGTGCACACCGATCGCCATTTGTTCTCATAGAATATTTGCAAGCGTCCGGATAGCGGTGATGGGCCATCGACCAAACGAGCACCTAATTTTTTCGGTTCATTTGTTATTGACTCATCGTATCCCGAATCGGTTTGCGTTGTGAATACAATTTTTTCATTGGCCGTACCCTGTTTTTTTTTTGTTTCGAAATAGAAGAACAAAAGGTAGCATTCATTAAAACTCTCGATTGATTCTGTTTACTGTTTTGCAGACTAGATTTGCGTGAAATGGCAATTAAAAGCAGCCATTTACCAGATTCATTTGTATGGAATAAAATCATCGTAAAAAGTGACATTTTTGTGCAATAAACACAATTAAATTTGATTGAAGCGTTCATTAAATATTTGCCATTTTACGAGTGCACTATGACAAAAATAGCGAAGAAAAAAGTAGCAATTTGCGCAAGCTCGTGTAGACGTAATCGAAAAATGTATTCCGTGTGAATGAAAACGGCTAATTTAAGCGTCAAATCGATTAGCCTTTGTCTTGATTCAATTATGACAACAACGGCAAAAACGGCCAAAGAAATGTGACCTCTTAACCACGAATTTATTTATGCATGTATTTCATGAACGAATGTTATGACGAAAGAAATTGAACACAGAATGTAAGAGGAAAAAAAACATCAACAACAGCGCGTTGTTCGTGGCTAGTAGGAAAAACGCAATAGTGAAGCATATTACTCATCATCATCATCATCATCATCGTCAAACGATTTTATTACTGTTATTATGAATGGACCTTGTTCGAATCGTGTATTTGTGTTGAGAGAAATAAAAGAAACGAAAGTCAATTACTTGCGATTATTCATCTTAATTATATATTGAATAAGCAGTGCGCTGCTTGTTGTACGCTACTTCCCTTTTGTCATGCGAAAATCAAAGAAGCGAGAAAGATCAAAGATGTGATGAATATGAAAAAAGGCGGCGCATGTGAAAAAAAAATCGGCCTGATGATGATGGAATCATATACATGGAATAATGCAATTCCGGTGGGAATGTGCACAAGACAACGGGATGATGGACGTTATATCATCATTATTTCCTTGATCTTGTCGATAGGAACAGAAGTGAGGAGAAAAAAAAACCAACACGCAACAGATCATTGAACTCACCAATGCAGTTAGAACACCTCGCACCGTAATTCCGACCATTGGTGCGACGTGAATTGTAACACCCGGTTCGATGAACAGTTTTCCGCTGCGTTCGACTGTCAAATCGGTTTCCAGTGAGTATGGGCTTTCCATTTGTCGTAGCCATTTTTCGCCGATAACACGGCCGCCCGTCAATTCTGTAAGCGTATTTTTGGCATGCACCTCGCCACCGTTATCGATCTCATTCAATACATTGTTATTATTATCACAATTCACTATCGCTGGCAGTAATAACAACAGCGTTGTTGTCGCTATCACGAACACACTACGCTCTAAATGTATATTATTCATTGAATTTGGAACGGATTTCTGTCTGTCGCAACAACCATTTTCTTTGAACTGTTTAGCCGTCGAATGACGGTAATTTGGTTTATCTTTCATTTTATGCATAAATATTTTCTTTTTTTTTTCTTTTCGGTTACAATTTACACTTGATTACACTCTACTAAGGCTTTGATTCGATATGAGATCAACATTATTGCCAAACACTTAACCGCACATACTGCCGTTGATTTTTGGTCACCGTTCGAACGATCAGTAATTTTGTGCATGCGTCACTTGTTTCACTCGTCGTCGAAATACTTTATCGATGGGATTTTCTCTCAACATAAACACCTGAAACGAAGAAAAAATACAAAGCATATTATTGTTAACAATTCGGCTGTACGTGTATGAATTGTCATAATAAACTGGGTAAACAATTTCAAATAAAAACACTCTGTAAGTGCACTCATCAGCACATTCACATTTGGCTCATTAACGTTCTGTTTTCTTCGCACTGATTTCTCTCTCCTTTCAATCTCAATCTCGTTTTGCTCTTTCATTTGCACTTAATTCATTTTTATTCTTCGTCTTGTGTGGAATTTAAAGTTGGAATACTTTTTCACATCAATTTGTCATTGAATTAATGGCTTTGAGCTCGAATCGAATAAAAACTTGCTCTCAATATTCGTTGAAATGATGAAAAGGAAAATAAATGGAAAATGCCTCACAAATGCCACAGCACCTTTTGCAAACAACGAACAACGCGACCGACGAATTGTCTTCAATTGATAGAGGCAGCCCTAGCTCAAGCAATTATATTGCACGCACATTTGGTCTATCGACCGATTTCACTACAATTATCGCGTTTTTGTTAATGTGCGAACGCGAACGCAAACACAACAACGAAAAATATGAAGATTCCAGTGTGTTTGTTATCCAAAAATATCAAGTGGAACGATGACGAAAGATAAGCCAAAAACGGTGAAACACATATTTTGTGTGTGTATGGTTATAGTCACTTGTTTTCTTGGTTTTGTGCTAGGTATGTTTGCTCTTGATCTTCGCAATCATAGCACATTAACTCTTCTATTCTACACGCTTTTTGAACACAGAAAACATGTTGCCGTTTTTTGAAAACAACAAAAAATCAGTGATTTTATGTTTTTTTTCTTGTCTTTATCTCTCAATACACACACATACTCGCATGTGTTCCAGTTTATTTCACGGATTCGCACATTTCGACATAAAACGCTTGAGATAGTTTCATGTTGACTGATAGCTCATTCGGCTGCTTTGTATTCCGTTCTTGTTCATCCGCAACGACAAACAATCACGGCGGCGGCAGCAGCAACAACGGCAGCACGATAAATTAATTGAGTCAGTTCAAATGAGTCATTCGCTTGGGATTCAATTACAATTGCATTAAATTAACGTTGCTACAATGCACCGACTGCTTTCATTCCGATCGGCCGTTCATTATTTTTTCACGCTTTCGCCCCGTTGTGCAGTTGTAAGTGTTCGTCGCTCAAACAAAGCGACAGCCGAAGGTATATGTACATTGTACATGATACACACGAAAAAAGCAATCACATAAAGAGAAAGAAGGCGAATAATTTGATTTAAATTGACTGTTTTTTTTGTCTGTTGTTCATCATCATGTACACATAGCCGACATAAATCGAATAGCGGCGAATAGGCCGTGCAAAAACGCCTGAATCGTGTGTTGCAGAATAGAATGAAGAATGCCAACCGTAAAAAAATGTTAAATTGTTCGACAGACCACAACAGCATCAGATGCCCAAGCACATAGAACGATGCAGAACGATGGAGTCGATTGATTGCGGTTTGGATGCATCTACAATAGCATTTTATAGAACATGGGATCATAGGCGACACACAAAGACAAGCTATTAACGTATTCGTTTTTTTCATAATTGGCCAGTATCCGGGATGGAGATAAGCTTAGTTCGCATCATACACACGCAAATGAGACATGCTGTGAGAAATAAATGGCGGCAATGGGTTGCTACCAAAACAATAATCTGCATAAAATAGCGCAACAGCAGCAGCAACATCAGAACTGACATATCTGCTGATTGTTTGCACATCGCACGAACGTGCGCGTTCGCCAACCACAACTGCTGTGTTATGCGTGGTAAACAAAGAACGAAGACAACGAATGAACCACACAGATAAATGTCTATAATCGTTTCACATGCGGAATACCTAAACACATTCGCATTCTCCAATTGGTTAGTCGTTTGACCAGTTGTTGTTGTTGTAACCGTTTTTTTTTTCTCGGTAGAAACGACCAAAAAAACTATGCACTAAAGGTATGTGTGAGCGAGCGCGCGCGTCTTTTCGTTCACGATATAAACGCGGAGACAGTGAAAGAGAGTAAAATGTCGATCTTGATGACGGCTTTGGTCATGTTGTTGAATAATAATCTCTGCTTCTTCTTTTTCTTCCGTTCGAAAGACGTTGGACCTTTTAGTGTGTCTTTGTGTGAGTGTGTTTCGTTTTGAATTTGGCTTTTTTCGTTAATTTCTTTTTGATTTTTGCTTTGGTCTTGATTTTCAACGGACGAAACTTTCGAACGAAACGGCCAAAGCGAAAAATATGAGAAATCGTACAATAACAATCGATGCAAGAGAGAGAGATGATGATGAAGACAAAGCCAAAATCGTAACTAAATCACACAAATTCGATACGTTACAAATAAAGCTTTCTATGGTAGCAGCCGCATGATTTTTCATCATAACCTTCTTTTCTTCTTTCTCATTTTCTTTTTTTGTGATCTTTTTTGATTAATTTTCTACTTCTTCATCGTGTTTTTGCTGCTCGAAATCGTGTGTATTGAGAAAGAAAAAAAATTGGCATTATGATCTCTGTACCATATGCTGGGGCCAGTGTCTATCAAAAGTCTGTTCCGATTCGCATTACAATGAACTACTAAGGCTACACAGAATGTAGAAAGAAGAAGAAAAAAAACGGAACGGAAAGAAATTTCAACACATCACCTGTATATATGTATATCGAATTTGATTTTAAATTACAGAAGAAAGAAAAATTCAGAGGGGCAAAAAAGAGAAGCTTTCTTCATGGTTTTTGTTGAAAATCAAAGACCACATTAGCGACGTGCAAAAACGATCAATCGTACAATGAAGCAATTATTTGAAATTAGTTTTTTTCTCCTATCCAGCAAATGCAAATGCAAATGTAAAATGGATTTGGCACACATGAGTCCACCACAAAACACATGCACATTATAATAATCGAAAACATAAATACGCGCACTCAATCGCCACACAGTGAGAGAAGAAAAAAACCATGCCGAAAAATGGGAACATTCACTATGTTTTTGTATTATATCTCGGTGTTCATGTCTTTTTTTTTGTTTTTTGTTTTTTTTTTCATTTTCTTCAACACAATGGAACAACTGAAAAAAAACGCTACAAACATATCAGCTCTCGCTAATCACTTTCTTTATTTATTTTGGTGTTTTGTTTTATTTCGGTATGTGTACACAAAATTCCCAGAGGTGTATCGAAATTTCCAAAAATAGTGTACTATTTGACCAATTGTCGATTTCGTTTGTTTACCAAACTCTTTTGCAACAAAGCACACACTCACACATGAACATTTGTTCAATTTTATTCCTACTTTGCATGGAACAAGCAACAGTGGTCCATGCAACAAAAATTCTTGACACAATTTCCCATGTAAATCACTAGATCAAAGTGCGAATAAATTTTTTCCACCTAAGTAATATTTTTAGGTGGAAAAAATGCAAGAAAAAATCAATACCATTGATTTGCTGGACACCAGACATGCAACGATAAAACAGTGCAACCAGGGAAACGGTTTTTCCCCTCCGACATGAAAAAAACACACACAAAACGTCTGAAGAAGCAACGCGTCGAAGAAACGAAAATAAATTATTTTTTTAACAAGAAACACAAGTTTCGTTACAAAAGGTGTTTTGTTGACTAAAAGGCGCGGTCGCAGATTTCAAACTGAAACGTTATTTCATCGCTCTGTAAGTCTCTCGCACAGCAGCAGCAACAGCAACAGGCGTGTGCAATGCAAGGTAATACACGAAAATATTCTCGAGAATGAGCAACACACGTATACGAAAAAAAACGCTTCAACAGAAAATAAAAACCACACGAAAACACATTCTCTTCAGTGTGGTGTACACACGTTTCTTACGGTTAGCTTTTTTTGCTTTACACACAACCGCATATAACGACAACAACTGTGAGAAAGAAGAAAAAAAAATCGAAAAACAAAGCCATACATTAAAACACGATCATCACACAGGCACACACACTTGCACATACCAACATAAATACACCGATACAGAGACAGCGCGATGCCCGCAATAACAGTATTAAGCTACACACAGAAATCGGCATTGTTGTGGTCGCCGTAACTACCGTAGCTTTACCATAAATGACGAAAACCAACACAGCGATGTAGTTGTGCTTGAGTACCAAAACAGAGTCTCTCTCTCTCTTCTCTGGCTAGAGCTCCGGTCGGATTGTGAAGTTTTGCTGCTATTGTATGCATGCAATAAATTCTGATGCCAAGCGGTGGCAAGTATATGAGAGTCTTTATTTCGTCGTTACGAAGAGTTTTTACCACTGCGCTCACACTCTCGGCCAAACCGTTGCATTCAAAATTCAAATTTACCCGATTCGTTTGGCACACACACACAACAAAACATGAATTTGATTCTCTTTTTCGATGCGGTCACGTGACTGTACACTTGCAACGTCATTCAAAGACATACACATGCACATCATTACGGATGGCCTAACACTGTATACAGAAAATGCACGAGGGAATTTAACATTTAAAATGCAACGAATCGAAACAAAGGGCAATAAAAAAAAAGAATATGCATATGCATTAACAATCGACGATACTACGCATAAAACTTAAAGTTTTCATAATAACAAATGACCTCTTGTTCTAAGCTCATTGCGCGCAGGTAGTGAGTGGGTTTGATCTAACATTGCTCTCTAAAACTCTTCAGCATGAGCGTCAATGATATATTATGCACACACCTGTGTGTGTTGAATAGAAATTCCCGCACATTTAAAAGTCCATCAGTTGTGCGTAAGTGATTAGTGTATCGAAATTATGCATTTTTGGTGATTAACAAAGAAGTGCGCTAAAAATCGTGAGGAACTTTGACTTCGATCATTATACCTGTGCTCATTTGGTAGAACAACGGTCGACATTATGTGCGCATTAGGCACATAATGCATAAAACCGCCTAGGCATTTGTTGTTGACGGCGACGACGACGAACGACAGCGGTGGCGACGCTATTTTCAACCGCTTTGTAAAATCCAGTTTTTGCAACGATGAAGTCATTCACACAAACACACCGACAAATGCATCGACGATGCGTTTATGTATGCATGTAGGCTTATTGCTGCTTTAGACTTCTAAACATGATGAAATGGGAACAAGAAAAAAAAGAAGAAGAAGAAGAAGTGAATGAGCACACGCAAACTATGTGTACGCTATATATATATTTATATGCCTGAGGTATATCGTTGAGTGGAGTCGTCGCCGTAGTCGCATGAAAACAAAAATGCCAAACAGTTGTTTTTGGACTCCATTGCCTTGGATAATTGGTTGCATTCTGGAGTCGATTACATATTCTTCCACTTGGTTTGGCCATCAACCGCCGCATAGTTGTCCACGTTCCTTTCACTGTATTCGTACTACAACGGCTCACCGCGCACCAAGACAGAGAATTCAGTTTCACAGATCGTTTCTCTCATGCCGTGTGCTCATAAAAAAAATGAAAACAAAAACTGGAAATAACACGACAATTATTACGAGATACGTTTTCAATACTATGTAATTTCATTTTTTTTATCGTGTATGCGCGCAGCAAACAAACTGATACCGACGAACTGAGTGCCGCCGCATACAATCGGTTTCGTAATACAAATTTCGATTTTAATTGCCGATATATAGTGAATACATGTTCATTGCTTATTCCATATCAAACAGCGGAGCATAATACAGAGACAATGCGAGACATAGCGCGAGAGATTGAAATTTAAATATCGAGCCGTGAATCATATGGATGAGTGGAATGTTAAGCGAAAGCGAATTTGTATTTTAAATCAAATAATGGCATGCGCACGTACCACACATTCCATCTGCCCAGGTTATTTTTTCCATGTTAATTCTAATGCAAATAAAATTAACACTTCCGACTCTGCGTCCTATATTTAAGTTCATCAAGTCTAGAATAGTTGCATATCGTATTGCGACCATGATAAAATCAGGAATGATTGAAAATCACATTGAATGATTCAATCAAGGAATGCTGCTGCTGTCAATGTATCAAGGTGACTATTTATTTTTCCTTCCCCATACAATAAAACCATGATTTTATGGCGATGATTCATTGTTTTCTGTTTTACATTTCCGACGTGACACACACTCAAGCCGCAACGGCGGTGACAAATATACGCTTTGACGCTTCGTTCCATTTTGATGCCTATCATTAACATATCAGTTTCAGATGAATCATTCCATAGTTCGCCTCAAAAACCCATTACAAAACATTTTCGTTTCATTAGAAAAAAAAAATCGAGATCATTTCTTCTTCAGTCGAGTGTGAGGCAAGAGAAAAATCTCTTCGCTTCTATGATGAGTTTTCAAATGACTAAGCTACTTACCTTATGAATCGCTCTTTCGGCGCTCATATTTTCACGCTTTGTTCCATTTCATTGTGGTTCTCATACTATAGATCCACGTTGTAAGAAAGAAAAAAAAACTAAGATAAATTCATTTCATGTGCGCTGAAAAGCATAAAGTCAGAAGAAGAAAGATTCAAGAAAGAAAGAAAGATGGGAAAAACACATTCAAATGATAAAAAAAGGTTCTTTGTACAATGTACATAGTGAGAGCAACACGAAATGCGCGCATTGAAAATATTTAGGTCATTGCCCTGGTTCATCGACCCTTTTCTTTTTCAATTCATGTTCAGTATACCATTGCTCTGTATCTAAGAGGCAAGCCGCTGCTATGAATTCTATTTCTTCTTCTTTATCTACTTCTTGTGCTGTGACTGCTGTTGCTGCTGCTGCTGTTGCCTGTTTCGGTGTTTACTTTTGAGCCTATTTTTCGTGCATTTGGCTCCATGCTATTCGTCATATTCCACTGAAGAATTTAAATGGATGTCGAACGCAGTGCGTACGTTTTGTATGTTAATGAAGGCAGATACATACATACGTACATAGTACACACCGAGTGCATCATTCAATACTTGCTCTCTGTGCGTGTGTGCGTTAATGTTTACTATTCGACGAGCCGATGATGAACAAGTGAATGAAACAATAAAATAGTAGGAAAAAGGCATTCCATAGAAAATAAGAAGCTTCTGTTGTTATGTTGAAATCATTCAATTGCTTTTTCTTTCACTTCCAATTCGGGTGGTTCGATTCATATCATTTGTTTTATTGTGTTCTAATTGTTGTTTATTGCGAAAGAGTAAATAAGAGCTCCAGATACTTTTTGTTCTATCTGTTCGTCGGTTTGGTTCTGAAATCGTCTCTCTCAAATAGAGCATGGAAACGTGATGCATCATCCAGCGCATAAAGGAATTCATTACCCACAATGTTTCACTAACACCATTCATAACGAAGGATTTACATTTTTCCTCTTTGTTTGTGGAATTTTAATTGTCTTTCCGATGCTATCTTCTTGACGGCGGTGAGAAGAGTGACCGCGTCGCGCCATTGTTGATAATGAAAACAAAATACATACGTGTCAATGTCCGATGTGCGTTGTCGCGTCGTTGCCCAATCTCTCCATTTCGAGATTGTGTCGTCGTGGACGTTGTGTAAATCGACGAAAAGACACGATGAAAAAACAATACGAAGAAAAGGAATCATAACGAAACAAATGAAAAGTATAGACGAATCGTAGTTTTTTAATTTTTATTTTTCCAGAATGAATGCTGCAGATTGCCTTATGTTTTAAATGAAAGATGATATCATATGCGTTTTTTTTGTTTGCTTGTTGTTGTTTGACGATTTTTTTTTCTTTTTCTTATTGCGGTGTGTGTGTGTGTGTGTGGTTTGAATTTGGTTGATAATCGAAGGTAATTTTATATAGTTATATAGAATCTACGTACATTTAATTTTGATTGGTACATTCATAATTAAATCGATAGTGTTAAACGATGACATAATTGTTTGCACTACGCGCGATCATCAGCTTGATTGGTTTCTTTCTTTATTTGCGTTCAATACGTGTGAATTCTTAAAATCGTGTTCTTGTTCTTTATTTATTTCTCTCTTATTGTAACTTGTCAGTCAATACTAATACATCATTTGCATAAGAGAGTTTGAGTTTTTGTGTGTGTGTGTGTTTGTATGTGGTTCAAGTGCGGTAGTTTTGGATACTTTTGTTTTAATTCATCTTTTTATCTCATATTCCACAATAATATATTTATGTTCATGGCATTTAAAAGTATTTATCATATTTCAATATAATTTTGTTTGCTTTGTTTTCAGCGCTTCGGGAGGTTGTTCTTATATTTTTTACTTTTTTTTGTTTGTTTTTTGATTTTATTTTTTCCTTTCTTTCTTATCAGCATTTTATTTTTTGTATGATGGTGGTGGTCATGTGTGTAAATGAAATATAGGTATTTATATATCTCAGGTAAAATGCTTGGTAGTAATATTTTGTGAGCGTGCGTGTAGCACTCGAATCCAAAGAAAAATAAAATGGGCAAAATCAAATCAGTATCGATTGGTCTTAAATGCTAAAGAAAAACTTATCGAAATCTCGAATGTATGTACTATATCGAAAAAGAAAGAGTGTTTAGAAGTAGAAAAAGAAAACTAAGAACATAAAATCATTTTGCAATTAGAAATTATGTATGTGTGTGTGTGTGTGTTTGTTTGTGGGGAGCGGTAACGGGCAATGGCCTCGTTACTTGCTTTTAAATGAAAATTTAGAAACGAGATCTTGGCGATCTGGAACGGAATCGTCCTCCTCCCGGTCCACCACCATTTCTTCCTCCACCGAAGCCCTGACCACCACCACCTCCGAAGCTCCGTCCACCTCCCTCACGGCTATTGAATCTTCCCCCTCCCCCGGAACCACCATAACTACTTCCAAAGTCGCGACTACGAAAACCGCCCGAATCCTGTCTACCGTAGCCCCCTCCACCCGAGCTACCTCTAAAGCCACCATCGCGACTTCCTCCCTCGCGTCTGAAGCCACCGCCCCCGCCTGGACGGCCTCCGAACCGGCCACCGCCGTTCGATCCACCAAATCTTCCGCCGCCCGGGCCTCTTCCGTCGCTGCGACGACCCTTATTCGGTCGACCTTTGCTAATTTCAACACGAAGCTTTCCCGAGCCCAAGGCCTCAACGCCGTTCAAAATCTCACAAGCCTTTTCAGCTTCGTTACGACTTTCGAACTCAACAAAAGCAAAACCTGGTGGATTGAATGCAACCCTATTGAACGAGAGAAAATGGGGAGAAACGGAGAAAAGAAAAAATCAAAACAAATTAATTAGAATATGCTTACTAATGAAATCCGATTGATATGACATATGACTTATCATGTTTACACTTACCAAACTGAATTTAATTTGCCATATTTGGTGAATTCAGATTCCAGGTCTTCTTTCTTAACCTTTTCGCCGAGATTGCCGACGTAAACACGAGTACCGCGATCTTCAACCATTTTTCACGTAGATTTCAATTCGTCGATGCGAAGTAACGTCGAACCGTGTGTGTGTGCGATGTGCGTGTGACGAGAGCTAGTTGGGTGTTTTTGCGTGCGCGCTTCGAAGCGATGAACACTGACACTGACCAAGATTGACGTGTGTGGGACTGTTTCGCTGAGATGCGTCGACTGCGTTGCAAACGAATTCTTTACGAGGAACCGACGAGAAACGAAGTAATGAAAAATTCAGGAGGGTTTTTTTTGTGATTGATTTTGTTTTTTTTTGCATACTTTTCTATGTATTTGGTTTTAAATATTGGTTTGTTGCATTTTTTTTTTGGTTTTGGTAGTGAAATTTGATAGAAAACTTATTTATTTTTATCGTATAATTCGAAAAAGTTTAGAAATGATGTGTTTGTAAAAATCATAAAAATGATGTCGAAATCGGAAAATATCGAATAAATATTGTTGGCATTGAAAATCGTTTTTTTCCGACGTCTTCTCATATGTATGTTGTGTGTATGTTTCATTTCAATAATAAATATATTTCTTTTCGTTTCTTATAACTTTTCGAATGCATTCAGATATTGTCAAAAAAAAGGTTTGTGTGTTGTTTTCATTTTGTTCATAAATTTCATCAATCTTATTCATTGCATTTGGAACTAAACGATGAAGTGGTGTTACACAACAACAGAAACAAAATGCGAAATATGAATGGAATAATGTATGGCGCAGCGAAAAACCAAAATTGAGAAAAAAGTTTTCATTTCGTTCACGGGGAAGAAGAAGAAAAACAAAAACAAAAAAAATCAAATAATGTGAGTTATTATTCAAAGAACATTCTCAAACGAAAACGAAAGGAATAATAATTTCGAAAAGAAAGGAAAAAAAGAAAAAAAATCATTATTTATTTTGCAATGAAACAAAAAAAGGGATATGGAATAGAGAGCAGACGAAAGTGGAGTGAAGAATAATTTGCAAATAGAACGAACGTTTTTATCTCGATCGAAAATCGTTAGAATTATGAAACAAAAAGAAACGAAACAAAAAATCAAAAGTCGAATAATAAAAAATAATGAATGCATAGATTTTTGTTCGTGGTGGAAGAGAGAACAAAAAAAAACAAACGTACAGCAAATGCATTGCAAGTAATCTAGTATGCTACATACATATGCAATATATAAATTATGAGGTCGATGTGTAAATCTATGAGTTTCATCTGCTCAGAGAAGAGAGCGAGAGAAAACGAAACGATAACGAAAGAGAAAAAAACAACAAATTGGTAACGATAAACCCAACAACTAAATATGGACGCCGCCGCTACTGTGTATGTACTCTATATGTGTTGCAGTTTTGTAGAACGAAAATAAATGGTTTGCTTGTTTGGTTGGTTGGTGGCAGTGGTGTGTGTGTATGTGTTTGTTTCATTCCTTTCAATTTAAACCTTACTTATGCGCATATGTCGATTTCGTCGAGCTGCGATATTACATGCACACAGAATGTATATAGTAATAAAAACGGCGAAGAGACGCAAATAAATTTGATGCGCGTTCGATGCGAACGAAGTACGTAGGAAAAAAATCGATATTTTTCTTTTCTTTTTTTTTGATTATATCATCTTTTGGCGTGACTCTTTCTGTGTTACACACAGCGCTGAGGATTTTTCAAGAGGCGAATCTGATTTTTCGTCGTGAACTGACGCGCGATGGAGAAAAAAATTTGATGAAGAATATCTAAAATATTTCATCGTCGTCGTGTTGCGTTGAGCGAAGATTCGATAGAAAATTTCTCTTTATTTTTAGCTTATGGTCATTTTTTTCAAATTTCTTTTCTCTGACGAGTGAATGGAATTTATTAATTTGACGATACAACTTAGCAATGGCTGCGACGCTAACACTTTCTTGTTTGGTAGACTCGACACACCCGTATAGCTTCATCGCACTACTCTCTTATCGATTTTTTTTTTCTATCTCCAAAATGCTATTTAATGCGACGTAGTACAAACGTAGGCAACGTAAATGCAGATTAAAAAAATATGTGTATATGCGAAGCAAATATGACTAATCCGGTGGGCGACACGATTTTTTTCGCGTTTCAGATTTATCAAAAAAATAATTATGCAAATAATTGATTTAAATCTTCGGATTTCTTTCTATTTTTCTTTTGTCTTACTGCTTTACTATTTTAAAAGCGCATTAATGAATGACGAATAATGGGAATTCATACAAACGAAGGTACGCGTAAATTCAAATTCAAAATGGCGTTCTCTTATATTTAAACAAAGCACAGGCACTCTCGGCATATGTATATATATATATGTATGGAACAAATGCAAACAAAATTCAGCCAAGTTTTTTTCGTACTGAACTTCTGAACACAACAACAAATTAAATTAAAAATTAGGTAAAGGATTAATGTGTGTGTTTTTTTTTTGCTTTTTTCTGATATTTTTTTTGCTTTAAAAACTGTCGTAGAAATATGTGGAATTTTTTTTACCGTCGATTTCGTCGTGGCTTGAACGTCGTACGTAGAGAACGAATGTTATTAATGGCGTTCTTCGATGCGTAGCTTGTGTGTTGACTGAACGTGTGTTTTTTTTCTTGTGTTTGGAATGAATTCACTTGAACTGGCGTAGTTTCGATGCTGAACGATTGAAAGACGAGCTCAGAATGACGGTCATTACAGTTGCGTTCAGTATATAATGCGGCCAATGCTCGGGATATGGATAACACTAGCGCCACACCAAGTTTCGTGGCAGTTTTTGCCCGTGTCTATCGTTGTGTGTATGTCATTAAACACTACTTCATTATCATCACCGGCTTTGGATGGATTTATTTTTGGTCGAAAAAATGAAATATTTGAACCAATTATGAAATATTTTATTTGAGAATCGAAAGCGATTGCAATGCACATTATTGATGGATGGTTGATTTTATAGTAAATATATTATGAGGATAATGTTTGCCACTTTGCAATAAAAGAACGATAAATAAACAAACATCTTGGCTATCAGTATTAGCGTTGTAAAATGTTTATTATGACTTTTTTTTTATTTCAATGTAAACAACCGATGCAAACACAATCAATTGAGCATACTGAATGTGTATGAATTATTATATTTAGATACTCAAAACTCCTGTCTTTGTCCATCAAATTTGAATCCGAAACCATTGGTCATCATCTTCATGGACTTGTTGTTTTACCATTTCTACCTTCGAATCGAATGCTTCCTCCCCGTTCAACATTTCACAAGCTGTTTCATCTTCATCAACAGTTTCAAAATCCACAAAGGCCAAAGCATATTATTTTGCACCATAGAGAATTTTGGAAAGCCCATTAAAAACGAATGAGATGGACCAACATTGAAGATTTGCCTTTTTCAAACATGAACAGATTTGTTCACCAAATTTGCGATACTTTTCCGTATTCTGAGAACACTAGATCGAAATCTTCTTCTGTTTGAATTCGGTTCAAATTTTTCAACATAAATTCGAGGCAAAAGAAGATCTTCAGCTATTTTTTACTTGTGAATTGTACTTCAATAGGATCGAAATTCAATTTTGATGGGGCATCTTAATCCATCGAGAAGTTTTTTGAACGTATAGAGACATTTTGCGATAAAAAAAAATGTATGTAGAATGTACTTTTATTGAAAAAGAAGTGAGAAGTTTGTTTTGTTTCTATTAGTCATCCAATTTTATCACAATCTGGTCAGCAATTTCAATCTGAATTAGCTTTGAATGTTCTGATTATTGCTGTACAAAATTACATTGTTGTTTTTTAGGGAATATAATTCGCCAATTTTGAATAAATAAACATTTTGCTAAAACAATTTACCTTTTAATTGTAATTAATATAACTATCAAAATTACCTAAAAAGTAACCAGAACTCAACAAATTATTTCGTAAATAAATGTGAGGAATAACTTTGATAAATAATATTCTCTCCTTGTGGTGATTTTTGTTCAGTTTAGTCAAACGATTCTCTATAATCTATGCGATATGTAATCAATTTGATGCACAATTTCGTGGTACAAATAAATGTTGCAACCGAGTGTCAAATGGTCCTTTTTGCAATGAAACCAAACACAAATAAAAAAGTTTATTCTATTCGATGATATGCAAACATCATTTATTGATTGTTTTAATGATACAATTACAATTTTAAAAATAGTTTTCTCTTAATTCTTATGTTTTGGGAGCTGGTGTCGCTGAGAGACTGGCCATTAAATTTTCCATTTTATTGAGAAAATTCTTTCCTTCTAGTCGCTCGAATCGAATCTGAAAATAAAAAGCATCGATTTGATAAACAATCATTGAAATCTCAATCTCAATATCAATTTGAAACAAAAAGAGAAAGAATATATTCATGAAAAGTACCTCTCTGAAATTGATGTTCAATTGATCCCAATGCTTGCCCTGCACCATTTCACTTTCGATACTATTTTTGTCGGATATTTGGGCCACATGTACTTTGATATCAATTTGAGGTGGATCGCAGTGGATTTTCACGGCAATTAGTCGATCACCATTCGGTGAAGCCAGAAGACATGAAGTAGCGTTGCCAAGCGGTTCAACCGGTCCAATACCCAAATGATTGCTATTCGATAGTGTTTGCCAGGCCATACACTTTGCCACCAATTGCAGTCCGGATATTTGATGATTGTTAATCTGACATAGGATCAAGTCTCGCAATTCTTGTGGTTCATACGACATGAGCATAACGCGACCATCTCGCGTGATGCACTTCAGTGAGCGTTCCTTCACATGAATGGACAATGTTGTACGGCAAACGGTATCATAGCCATAGGTAACAATGTTGATTTTCACACAAGACATCGTTGGGCTATTCATTGAATTCCAATGTGAAATGATTTGCGGATCTTTGACATCACGGGCCAATGTGTCCAGCACGTATTGTGTTCTCTTACGCATGAAAATGTGCTGAGCTTGAGCGATAATTTGTTCAAGAAGTGTTTGTGATTTGGTCATTTCCAGTAGTTCATAGCGATCGGCTGCCATTGGGCCAGCGAGCATTCGCTTTTTCGACGGTCCCATCGGTCCGCCGTGGATGTGATGCGGAAGTGGAAGATGTGTATTTTTGTAATGCACCTCACGCAACAATTGATGCAGCGAATGCTCCAAAACGTGATCATGATCGGTAATTGGTCCCGTGCTCGCCGAATCAAATGTGGTCGAATGACACAAACTGATGATCAATTGAATGCCGGACAAGAGAGTGGCTCGAATTTGATTGCCGACGACAACATGTGGAATTGGTGCTTGTAGTTGAACCGCTTCACGGGCCAACTGGTTGAATAACTCTTTGCAAAACAGTACATTTTGAGCATACTCCAAGCTCTTTTGCCAAATGCCGGCTTGATGTGTGATATTCGGCCCATGTCCCATCAAATTCACAACCGCCGTGCATAAATCCTCTTGATCTTTCTGCGTGATGACTTTGATGTAGGCAACACCTTGTAATTCCGATGGAACGGTGACTCTAAGTGCTGAATTGGGCTTTGGGATTGATGTTGGCGTCGATGGTGGCTGTTTCTCGGTTTCTGGTTCATCTTCAGCTTTCGTAACCTCAAAAATGCCATTGTGCGGGAATTTCGAACCGGCTGTTTTATAGCTCAAATCACCAACAATTGTATTTCCGACCTTTTTCAATCGCCAATTTTGACGCAGTCTCAACAATTCGATATGAAAATCAGACACATTTCGATTATTCTTCGCTTCACTCTGGGAATTTCTCAATTGTTCGGCGCCAGTGAGCAGAATATTGGCAGCGTTCGACAATGCTTTTTTGCGTGCAAAAATCTGAACAATTGGCTTCACGGTTTGTGGATCCTGTGGCACTGGATCGAGTACCATGTATTGCTTTCGTTTGGCGATCGCCAGCACATCCGACAACACACATACTTCAGTCATTGCATCGCGTAATTTATTTCGTACCGAATCCCATGGCCATAAATTTGCACTGAATCGATCCACATCTTTCATTTCCTCATCCTCTTTTTCCTCTTTGATGGCCGTCTTCGCTAAAGTGCCCGATGCTGTTTCAGTCTCATCCAAATCTTTGCTAAAATCGATTCGGCAAGCATTGCGCGTAAGACTCTCCGACAATGTGAGCGGCCTATTGAAAATTGAAATCAACTCACGTTAATGTCCATACATGATGCGTTAATAAAATGAATCACCACTTACGGTTGGTAAATTTCTGTTCCATCGTATGTAATCTCTTGTATCACATTTTCAATGAC
>NW_022595263.1:1874478-1892584 GCF_009176505.1 Sitodiplosis mosellana | reverse complement strand
GCTCAGAATGTATCTGGATGACGTGTGTCCACAAATCACACTATGAAATATCACGCCTATCCGCTGAATTGAATAGCCTCAATGGTCAATTGGATAACCTCAAAAGTGCCATTGAACAATTGGAAGCAAAACAAACGACACAAATTGAAGAAAATAAACAGAATGGTGACACTGACCCACCCTCAAATTAATGTTGATCGGAAAATGTTGGCAGATGCAATGAAGAAACTTGGTGAAAAGATAACGATATCTATCCAAAGTGAAATTGAAACAATTGTCGAATCAATCCAAACCGGTGAAACGGTTTCACATTCACCCGATGCAATTGTTTACTCGATCCACTTATCAAAATTTCCATTGAGTACCACACCCGATGATATCGTTGAATTGGTTTTGGAAAAAACTGGTCTTACAAATAATGAATGTTTTCAAGTTCATATTTTGCCCCAAGGAAAACGGAAGAAACAACCGAGACAGCATTTGGCGTTCAAAATCTCTACTCTGAACCAATCGATATATAATCAAATCCTGAATAATGAAATATGGGCACCTGATTATACGGTCAGAACATTTCTGAAAGAGAAAGCCAGACAAAATCGTCAACGTTTTGGTCAGAATAAACATCGGCGTCAACGTCCAAACCAAAATGGTCACAGTCAAAGGCCAAATTCAATGCCATGGAGAAGCAAAACCATCAACAATCATCGATCACAACCAAATCGCAGGAATTGGAATGAAAATTTCCAACGATCACGTCGTGGATACGGCCGATTTGTTGAACGGCGCAATAACATCAGACGTAATGACAATTTTGGCTACTCGAATGGTTATAATAACAATCAATTTTTTCAGAATAGTGACCAAAACATGAATTTGAACTACCGAGTTGATAGTAGATACCAATACGGTGTTCCTGATAATTTCCAATATGGCAATTTTGCACAAAACAGTCAAATTGCCAGGCCACATCACCAGTCTTCGTCTTTTTTACCGCAATATTGGACCGATCCGCAGCAGAATTATCATTCCGACCAATATCGACACCCAATTTACGGAGTACCACATTTGAACGGCATGCCTCATCATTTTTGAACAATAATTCATTTCACCGCACACATTTACATAAACTGAAGAAAAATATACACACGCAAAACATCAATGGAGTGAGATCCAGACTTGCTGAATTTAACGCTGACATAATCGCTTCGGATTCTGCAATATTTATGCTTTGCGAGACTCGCCTTGACAGCACAATTGATTCTTCAGAAGTTTTTCCTCCAAATTTTAATGTGTATCGCTGTGACCGATCGATTGAAACTGAATCAAAACAAAGGAAAATTAAAACAAGGGGTGGAGGTGTACTGATTGCTGTTGATAGGACAATGAAATCTGAACTCGTCAGCACAGGTGAGCAGTATGGCGCTGAACAAGTTTGCGTTATCCTGCCATTGAAAGACAGGAATGTTTTTCTAATTGAATTGTACATACGTCCTGATTCTCCTGTCGCAGTTTATGAGGCGAATATGAATGCAATTCGTGAGGTAGCAGCAAAATTGAAGTCCGAGGATATTTTGGTAATTTCTGGTGATTTTAATTTATCCAACTTGGAATGGTATACAGATGAAAATGAAGATTGTGACGTTGCCATCCCACTGAACGCATCCTTGGAAAAGGAAATCACTGTCTTGGACTCCATGCATGAAATGGGACTTGTTCAAGTAAACAAAGTTGGAAATAAAAACGGTGCGATGTTAGACTTGGTGTGGACAAATTGTACAGAGACCGTGAGCTGCTCAGAAAACACCCATCACCTACTAAAAAAGGAGTCACATCATCGATCATATGCAATTACCATTAGCGATGTTGAATTTAACAATGGCAAGTCAACTATTGATTTTAGTTATCGTGATTTTGCAAATGCCAACTACAATAATATAAATGAGATTCTTGATAACGTCGACTGGATGCACGTTTTTTCGGGCGATGACTTGAACTCTGAAATCACAAATTTTTATGAATTGTTGGATTCAGTGATATCATCGAATGTCGACGTGAAGACGAGAAAAATTTCGAGTCACCCGAAATGGTTTAGTCATGACCTCGTTAACATGAAAAATAGACTCAATACAAAGTACAAATTCATGAGATCCAGGCGTACTGTTGAAGCTAGAAAGCATGCAAAGGAAGAACATTCCGAACTAAGAAAAGAGTACAAAAAGAGCGCACGTTTGGCTTATAAAAATTACAAACTTGAAATGGAACAACTTATTAACGAGGACCCACAGAGATTTTTCGAATTTGTAAATAATTCCAAAAAAAGGCATGATGACATTCCTAATGTAATGATGTTTGGAGACAATGAGAGCGGTAACCGTGGTGAGATAGCTGAATTTTTTGCAACACATTTTGCAAAATCGTATACTGAACCAGATATTAGCTTAGCTGGAGATTATTCTGAAGATGAACCACTACTAAGAGATCTATGTACTAATTTTCCTATGATTGACATCACTGAGGATTTGGTTATGAACGTGATAAATGATCTCCCAAGCAACATGGTGTCAGGACCTGACGGAATACCAAATATTCTCATCAAAAAGTGTATGCCAGCACTACTAAAACCTATCACACACATGCTAAAGCAATCGTTGGAAACTGGTATTGTCCCTCAGATTTGGAGAAAATCATTTGTAAGACCAGTTCACAAAAGTGGTGTAAGGAAAAAAGTTGAGAACTATCGTGGCGTAGCCCTGCAGTGTGTAATACCAAAGTTGCTTGATTCAATAGTTGCTAAACACCTTAATTATCACATGAAACATATCATTGATGAGAGTCAACACGGATTTTTGAAAGGAAAATCTACAACCACAAATTTGGCTGAATTTGTATCGTGTGCAATTTTGGGCATGGAAAACAAAGTACAGACTGATGCAATTTATTTGGATATTGCGAAGGCCTTCGATTCGGTCAATGTCGATTTACTGATCCGCAAATTGAATATTATGGGATTGAATCAACAGTTGCTCAAGTGGATTGAATCGTATTTGCATGGTCGCCAACAGATTGTCAAACTGAATAATGACATGTCGAGCCCCATTGATGTTACATCGGGAACAGGACAAGGATACCCGATTGGTGCTACATTGTTTCTACTATTCATCATTGATTTGCCAAAACACGTCAGCAACTCAATTCTTCAGTCATTCGCTGATGACACTCGCCTGTGGAAACACATCGAACATTATGATGATTGTCTGGAATTACAAGCTGACCTAAATAGGCTTGTAGAATACTTCAAAAGAAATCAGCTGAAGTTGAATGTATCCAAGACCAAATTTGCGTCTTTTCATCGCGCGATCTTAAAATTTAACTTCGAATATTCCATTGGCAACGAAAAAATTGATCGGGTCCACGTGATAAAGGATCTAGGAGTAATACTTGACCATAAATTGAATTTTAACGCACATATTGAGTACATTACAGCCAAAGCGAAATCACGTTTAGCATGGATTAAACGGTTTGGATATGAATTTGATGATCCATGGACCATAAAGAAATTGTTTTCCACATTTGTATTGCCGATTGTGGAATATGCTTCCCAAGTTTGGAATCCATACACCGCTGAAAAGATTGCACGAATTGAATCGATCCAGAAGCAATTTTTATTGTTCGCTCTACGCAAAATGAAATGGCCACAAAGATTCAGGAAACCACCGTACGAATGCCGACTGCTTGAATTACAAATGATTACGCTGGAAGAACGAAGAAAAATAGCCCAAATATCACTCGTCCATAATGTGATTGGTGGTCATACGTCATCGAAATACATTTTGAGCAAAATTAATTTTAAAACACCGCGACATTGTACGAGAGACTCAGATTTTCTACTATTGCCGATGCATCGTAATAATTATGCCAAGTTTGAAACTATAAATTATATGCTGAGTACATACAACGAATTTTATAAATACTTCGTTCCTATCAAGCCACCAAATTTTCCAAATGAATGTAATATTACTTTGATTCCGAGTTGTGATACTTATTTAATTGATTTCAATGCAAGTACAAGTACTGTAAAACAGAGAGTAGCTGAATATTTTAAGAGAAACCGAATTTGGAGAAATTGAATTTAATTTAATATTGTATATATTGTAAATATACCAGAATATTTTTATTTATACTAAATAAACCACCTCTGGCGAAGAAACGCTGTATGGTGCAGAATAATAATAAAAAATTTAAATCAGAGTATGCAGAGTATGGGTAAAATTTTCTACATAGGGGTAATGTGCCAAAATTAATTCAGAGGGAAGTAATTTGATTTCTCGGACCCTGCGTCAGAAGCTCTGGTCTGCACACTCCACCACACAAAGAAGTGGTGAAATGACAATTGACTGTGTATATGTGTGTTGTTTACAACGTTTGAGTGACAGTCAAACACCACACCAAAAGCGACGATGAAAATGAAAGAAGTTCCTTGTTTGTAAAAGTATTGATTTGTCTTGCCAAAATTTCGTGACTCCTTCTCATTTCGACCACTAAAGCTCCACGAAAAACTTCGGATGGCGCATATCTGTACACTAGGCAATTGAATTATTGGATAAGTGCGGGGAGTCAGAGACTCGTCGCTCAGGCTGTATTGAGTCTATTGCGAGGCGCCCGCTCTTTGAGTGGATGGGGACATGCTTCTGATACTGATATACCAATGTATTCTCCAATATCAGAGAACAACCTTTAGCGGCGATTGCAACCAATACTGAGTATTGGCGACAACAACCTAGCGTATAGGCGCCCCATCTTCACATGCATCAATTGTACTCATTTTCTGTATTATATACACGAGATCCCATGGCTTAAAGTGCCTCCCGGAGCACTCCATAGGCCTCCACATGGGTCGTAGTCTCTCAATTCCATAGCAATGAAGCGCGTATTTATTTTTCTGTGGTGCCAGTATGATAACGCGCCTTTCGTAGACTAAAATACTTCTGACACAAACGTTTAATTTGTTGCTGTGTCTATATACGTGTGTGTTCACTAAATTTGAAGTAGAATCGAATAACATTCATTTTTTAAACATTAAATTTATTTATTTCACCGCCAAAAACTGGCTGAATATTGAGTTTTGCAGGAAAATGACTCCAAGAGTCATGAAAAACCTGATCTTTTGTTTTTATACAATTTAGATTTGTTTGTTTTTACGCACATTGACAAGAGTAACTATATTCCATTATAAATAAATGACAGGTCAAAATAATCACCAACTCAATGGATGGCTATATCACAGTAATGTTACTAAATTTCAAAAAATTTGTGTAAAACCACAGTTATGCCTCATTAATACTATACATTTAGTAAGGATGAAAGAAAAAAAAACAAAAACGATTTGTCAGTACTTTAAACTAAAAATTTGACTTTGCTCTTTTCGTACTGATGTGATGAAGTTTGCGCGACTGGTTGAATTTTGGAATGGATCAGCCACTTTGTTTGCGTATTCGCACAATTGTGGAATTTGAGCTCTAATCTGTTTGTTCATCAGATTGTCCTTGATTTTTAGGTAGTTAGTGTGGCGCAAGGCACGAATGCTCTCACCTACTGCTATATCATTGCGTACAGTAGGACAGTTTGCGTATCCATTTACGATATCGTAAATAAATACAATTGATGTATTTACTCTCCTTCTTTCTAGTGATGTCATATCGAGGGCTTCGAGTCGCTTGTTGTATTCGGTGATATTATATCCGTTTGCCGCTGTCCGATACTCTCTTCTGGCAAACTGAGTGAACTAAATAATATGGATGTATCATCCATATTATCGAATTTGAGAAAGAGATTGGTGAAAAAATGATATACGTGAGTAAATTTGACTTGTTTTTCAGGAGTCAATCTGTTCATCATAACCTCAATTTTATTTCGTCTACAAACATACGTATCAGACGCCCTGTTCCTCCGAACACACGATTTTGTGCCAATGATTGCGTACAGGTGAACGGTGACGGTATTTGTTTAAACGTCAGTTTGCGTGTAAACGGCCACTTAAATGTATTGATTCCACTTAATAAAAATTACAACAGTCCATGAAAGTAATGAAAAAAAAAAAATGAAAACTGTTCTCGTTTGTTATGATGTTTCCCATTTTATTTTTAAACAAAAACGAAGCAAAGGAAAATTTGACTCCTGAAGTTTAGTCAACATTCACATTGAAGTTGTACTGTCTTTTAACGACTTGCCACAGTAAAATTTATACTAATTCATACAACATGCACATTAACAGAAAAAGTTTTGTTATTTATTGCACATGAATTATCGAGAATCAAAAAAAATTCAAATATTTTATTACACAAATCGTTTTGTTCGTTGAATTGCATTAAACTAACCACTCGAATTATATTCAAAAACAAACTTGTTGCTCTCTTGTTGCTTGATTCATTGATTGTCATTGTTTATTAGAAACGTCAATCGCAAAGTGCAACAAAGTACGAACAATACTCAGGTACTTACAAAACTACGCGCCTCTTGCGTCCAACGCTTCGCCGCTATGCTCAATTCACAATCTCATTAATGAAACCAATGACATTTTCCAGTCATTTGCGATGTGACCCTGAGGTACCTCCTCCAAGAAAAACCTCAAAAAAATGGTACATTTGTATGGGAAGTATTCGAAAAAAGCATTTTTCAAGGTTTTGGTCAAGGTAAACTGCTATTATTTTGCAAAATCTAGGAAATACCAAAACAAACGTCAGTTCTGTCGCAACAAGTTTCAAAAGTGATCATGCATTGAAATAAAACTTTAACAGCCATTACGATGGCACTATTATGACGTATAGTGAAAAAAGTACCGTTTCCCAACCTGCAGCAATTTCCAGCCTGCAGCAATGCCCCCTAGGGTGTTTTCGGTATTAAATAAACAGAAAATGGTAGTTTTAGTTTGATATAGCAGAGAATTTGGAATCGATTTCATATATTTTTGTTCGGAATCAGTCCAAGATGCCACTTCTCACAAGCAAAACAAATTTTCGTCGAATTTTGAGGTTATAAGTGGCCAAATAGTCGAAAATTCACACAAATTGTATTGCCCCTTTGACCGGTTCTTCAATCATAGAAAAAACACCGACAAACTCATTTTTTTCACAGAAATTCATTCAATATGTTTGAAATAGACGATAAATTATCTAAATCCACTAAAATATCCAATCGAACAAAACCAGGAAGGCCAAATTGCAGCAAAACCAAAACGTAAACAAAAACGAGCTGTCATTATGAAATTCGGGCTTAGTTTGATGTTTGACAAGACCAAAATACATCTGCGCGAATCACTGTATGCGAATTGACTGTGACTCATTCGCACCAGTGCATTGGTAGCCCTTCAAAATGTCAAAGAAGCCCAGATTTCAGTTTTTCCTTAGTTTGTTTACGTTGTGAAGAGATGTATAGTAATAATTGCAAATTAGATAAGTTAATAAGTGAATGAATGAATAATTGAATGATTCAAGTTAATGGGGGTCTTTGAACAATCCAACACCTACTTCCCCATTATTTTGGTCCGAAATCGACATTTTTGGAAATTTTTGGAATTTGGTTCAAAAGTGACACCTTTTGTATGAAAAATCGCCCAAAAAGCCATTTTCAGGGTTTTGGTCAAGGCAAACCGCCATTATTTTACGAAAATATGGGAGTCTGTGTACAACCAAACACCTACTTTCCCATAAATTTGGTCTAAAATGGTCATTTCTTGGAATTTTCCCCAAAATTTAAAGCTTCGTAACCCATCCCCCTCCCCAGAACTTTTTTTCTCTGAACACGCTGTCATGAAAAGGTCTAATGAAAGCCGATTGTCAACGGTTCAAGATAATCTAACAACTCGTTTGAGACAAGATAGACTAACTGGAGCGTTAAAAATATTAGTGTCAATCTAGTGATGAAACCTGTATGACTGGTAGAATTTCTGAATGAATCAGCCACTTTGTTTTCGTGTTTGCACAATTATGGTAGTTGAGCTCAGCTTTTGTCTATCAGATTGTCCTTGATCTTTAGGTAGTTTGTGTGACGCAGTACGGATCCTCTACTATCACCTACTGCAATGCCATTGCGTACAGTAGCACAATTTGCGTATCCATTCACGATATCGTGAATAAATATAATTGATGCATTAACTTCCATTCTTTCTAATGATGACATATTCAGAGCTCCGAGTCGTTTGTTGTATTCGGTGATGTTGTATCTATTAGCCGTCGTACGATATTCTCTTCGGGCAATCAGGTGGGGAAGGTCACCCTAATTTTTTGCGAGTTTTTGGCCATACCAGTAGTTTATACACCAAATCTAAATTTTGTTACACTTGGTGTGGAATCGTCGTAGACGAGGTTAAAATGGAGTGACGCTCCTGTGCATGTATTTACCACTCAAAAAGACTGATATCATTTTGAGTGACACTAGGACGCTGTATTATCTCTGGATACGAAGTTCAAAAGTGTTTTTCGCATTCACTCAAAGTGATATCAGTCTTTTTGAGTGGTAAAACCCCTAAATAGAGGAACTTCTGGCAGAGAAACTTCGAGATAATGGGAATATGTTACAAAAATGTCCAAAACATGTTGCAAACACTTCTGGAATAATTTAAAATGAAGTTCGATTTGTTGTTGGTCTACTCGGTGGAATGGACATTCTCAATTATAGCTTAGGATCATTGTCCATCTTTTCAGCTAACCTTTCAATACAATAAAATGAAAACTTTGTAATTTGGATGCAGCACAACATTTTGAGCAGTATAAAAAGGAAAATAAATGAGGCACAGTAAAACCAATACAAATAAACTAATTTGAACGGTTCCCAACATTTTTTTTAACACTTCATCGAAGTTTATCGTATTCACAGTTGAGAAACAATTTTGGAGAGAAACTTGTACATATAATTCGCTTGAGACTTTTTTCTACCTCTCATTTTTATTTTTCCATATCAAATAGTCAATTACAGTACAAACTCGACACATAGAAATGGAAATTATTGTAGAAACAAGGAGAGAATAACTTGAATGTTTAACTAAAAGTGTAGTTAATCCGTCGATTTCAATCATTTCGTTGAATCGTATTATTGTCGAAATTCTCCAATTAAATCAATGGAAGGCATTGTTTGATTAAAATTCAATTAATTGTTTGTTTTTTTTTTTCATTTATTTCAGCTTCCGACTCGTCATCTGCTCGCACTATCATGCTGACGACATCGTATTTGAATGCATTCATTATTTACGGCTCGATTTTATTGTCAATTGCCTCGTTGTTATCATTAAAATTGCATCATAATTCCTGATAACAACGACAGCATCTACCACAATCTCAACAACCCGCATCAACCGAACAACTGTATAACCAGCACGATCATTCTCAAATAATGCAGTCAAACGATTTGAGCATATGTTGAAAGAGTTCATTTTACCATCAAATGAATCAATGAACCAAAACTATATTGAATAATAGAGCATAAATGTCAATGTTAAAATAATCAAAATTTGGACATTCAAGTGGAACGTAAACAGTAGAGTTGCAATCAGTTAATAATAAAATAAAAATGTTGTTTGAACCAAATCTTCCAGCAATGGTTTTAAAAAAAAACACAGTCATACTATTTGCCTAATAAGTAATTCTATATTATTAAAGCATGTGAGGAAATCGATGTCTTCTAGCTCCTTTTGTGAGAGCATTTTTTTAAATACACATGAAGTGCATAATAAAACGTAAATGACTTAGCTTTTGTGGCTCAAATTTACATTAACAATTAATATGTAACATGTGCAAAATCACCGTTAAAATGGAGGTTTTGTTTTACCCTAACTATAGGCTAAAAAGAAAGTGATAACACCGGTTGTTATTTGCACATTTCGGCTAATTTTCGGAATTTTAGCTAAGAAATCTTGATATCTCAACTCCGTTAGCATTTTGTTGTGTTGAAGAAAGAAAAAAACAAAGTGTTGACATCATTTATGGACATGCATCATTATGGACGTCAAAATGTCATGATTTCTTAGATTAAAATTGAATAGATTTAATTGGGGTGAAATGAAAAAGAAGCTCACAAAAGAATATGCCAATATTAATAAATGTTGTTAGATACACTGTAGTCGTTAAAGTGCAAACGTTAAAAAACACAAAGAAAACTTTTTAGAAGCAGTTTCTGTTCAGTTATAAAATGAACTCTCAAAGAAATGAACTCTCCAAAAAAATTGTTTTACGATTTTGGTTTTTTTTTATGAACAAATGAATTTCAATTATGGAAGAAACAAAATTTTGAAAATACTTATACTTGAACGGTATTCTGTATAACATAAAACATGTTGAATCCGGTTACTTTTTTGACAATGGAAGTACCTTGCATGAAATGATTTTACTTCCGATAAAAATATTGCACATGCTCCGTTGTTTTTGATGGATGCAGTCAAATTTTTTGCAAAAGTGAAAAATCACTTGAAGTTCAAAATTGTTATTACTTTTTCATCTATTTTCTTAATATCTTCAGTTATTTTTGTGTTATCCCCTAGCTAAATGTTAAATTCTGCTTGAATAAAAAACACATATAATAATAATTAGTCAGTATAAAATAAACAAATGAACCCGTGAGCATAAAAACGACTTATTAAACAATCGCCGAACAAAACGATACAAGAAAAAACTACCAAACAAAACACACGTTAAAAACGTAACACAGCAGGACGGTACCGTTCAAAACGAAACTCCGCTGTGCTACACATTACCGCTGTGGTACGTTTTGTTCGGTAGTTTTTTCTTGTATCGTTTGGTTCGGCGATTGTTTAATAAGTCGTTTTTATGCTCACGGGTTCAAATGTATTTGGCTTATATTGAAGAGTTTTTGGGTTTGTGGACACTGAACACAACATTCAATGAAAACCCAATAACAATGGGTATTTTGTGAAATGTCAATGCGCCATAGAACGACTATAGAGACAACAGGGATTTGATAATCTGAATCGAAATCGACAGTCGTAGTAGTAATAAAAAATAATAATGGGATATAAAGAATACTATTGCATTGAGTGATGCGAACACACCTATAAATGTTGTAAAAGCAAAACATAAATAATAAATTAACCAAACCAGTAGTGAACGAAAATTTTAACTTGTTTCATTTCTATTTCGCTGTTATTGATCTAAACTTTTTTGAGTTAATTTTTGGACATGAACGAAAAATTCAAGAAATCGCTGAGCAAATTGAAATGAGAATGTGCTAGTAAACAATGGTGGACAAAGCCAAATATTTTATAATGAAAAGGCAAGGAGTAATGCATTTCTCTCGGCGTTATAATGCAGGACAAGTAAGAGTCGCAGGTAAGTTCATTTGTGAATCTATTAGAAAAAATCATTCCAACCAAATCTGACGAAATGTTAAGCCAGTCGTTTCGACCAGAAAAATTTTGATTCAATTTATTTATTTACCGTGTAAGATTCAAACAAAAATAACTACAAATTTTTATTTGTTCGAAACGACTGGCTTACGAAATACAATGATTGCTGCGCAACTTAATGATCTAATGAAAGATGTGCATGTTTTACTTTTCCGCAGGACCCGTGGTCCTAAAGGTAATGTATTGCGATTGGACCAAATTTTAACACCCCCCAAAAACATGATTTCTATACGTTTTCAAGGCCGTAGAACACGAGAAAATGGTTTTTAGGACGATGTTTTGTGGGTCTGTCCCACGTCGTACGTCGTCCGTGCTGCACAATCTTTCTATATGTCCGGACTGTTTGAGCTATTGGCAAAAGATATTCATTTCCTTTTTTTGTGATGTGTTCGGGACCTTAAGAGCATGGTTTATAACTGTTCATGTTCACCATGTGTGTTTGACGTTCCAATAAAAAATTATAGCCATCCATCCGATCCATTCTATTCTTCGGAAAGTTCCTGGCCTGTAAAAAACAAAAAAAATTAATTAATTCATTGAAAGTACACTAAAATTCTGAATAAAAATATACCATCTCTGGTTTTAAGTTCCTGGGTTTTGAATAATATTCAAATTTGGTATGAAAAACGTCCTTCTTCTTCTGAAAGCACTTCAATACATCTCAATTAAATGAATAAAGACGATTTTGATTCGAGCTCTTTACATTATTTTTTCAAATAAAAAAATGCTTCCAATAATAATTGAAGCGACTATTAATCATGCAAAATTTCGGTTGGACATGAACATTCATATCAAATGTCGAAGTTTGAAAATCGCAAAGCTAGAGAGAATATACATGAGAATACAAAGCTATGTCAAATCTAGAATATTGATTTATATGTCTTATATAACATCCATCATTTCAGCTGTCATGAACAAACTTTCTCTCTCTTTGCGGTCAAAAATAAAATTTCGGTTTGATTTCGCTTTGCATGCGAATTATGGAGGGCATGATAACAGAAATAAAATTAAATCCTAATGTTTTCTGATGGCCTCCATGAGTTTTTCCATCCAGTCTGGCACACGATATCAATTTAAGAACATTGTAACAAACCGAATCGCAGAAGAAATTGTTTTCGCTTAGAACAGAAACCGCCCGAAAAGAAAAGAAATGAAAAGAAAAAGTTATGATGAAAAATCGTAACATCAAACATGAAAAAGAATCCAACATTTACATAGTATAGTACTATGGATCAACCACTCTCCACCCGATGTAATTTGATGCATTTGAATGGAAACAATCACAGAATACTTCAACTCAATTCACATGGAATTTGAAAAAGGTTTTGGTGTGAATATTTTTTCAATTTGTTGTGAAAGAAATAAATCCCATTTTTCTTTCATATAATTGAAAATAGATCTGAAACCGTTTGAAAATCATGTTTTTCACTTGTATTTTTGGTGCCTTAGGTCCCATATTCATTTCAGATTGCAAAATTGGTGGAATTTGTGATCGGGCATATGGGATAGGGTAAATAAATAGATACATAATCGCTATATGCCTAAATATTCTAAGATTTTCCTATTTTATTTTTGTTGACTAATTCGAGGTTAGCCCTTTATTTGTTTTTGGGAGAACCGAAAATGTCTTATTTTGATATAGTCTGCAAATAAATTGCCAATTGGAAATTTCGTATTTATGCGTCCTAACGTTTTGTATCCAAAAACTTTATTGAGAACAAAATAAAGACAATTAAGTTTTATGATGCGTTCAAATTTTCATTGTGAGGGAGGGCGTCAAAGCGTAACACAAAATAAAAAAAAAAATCCGTAAATTTTGTTCAAAAGTCGGCACATTGCTGTTGTATGTTAAGCCTATTGACTCGGAAGGGACTCATACCATAGTACCACTACGACTAATTAGCACCGTTCCCACGTGCGTCCGTCTTATCTACAATGAACCATTTTTCAGCTTCAAGTGTTATAATATATATTTTATTTTGGTTTGGAATATAGATTTTACAAATAAATCAATGATAGCAATCCGTTTGCATATTTTTCAGTGAAAAAAAAAAACGTAGAAAACGTGTTGCATGTACGACACATTCTTCAATTAAACATGAATCCAATAATCGAACGCGCAATGGTTAAAAGAAAAAGGCACGCTGCTCAAAGCGGAGAAAAGAAAGACGAGGAGAGAAATAAGAGAAAAGACCGACATGACTTTTTTCAAAGAAGTGGATTTTTTGGGTGAAATGTACCTTTTATTCTTTCAATGCGAGGAAATCAAACATTGACGCAGATGCAAATTACCATGCAAAGTGTAATCTACTAAATGTACGTAGATGCACGAATTGAGTATTTTTTGATGACATATTTCTTATACCATTTTCTACGCAAGTCTTCATTATTCTATTATCTAACACTTCATTATTTTATTGCCTCATTTGAAACCAAAGCAAGTTGGTGTCATTTCCCACAGAACACAGATTGCGGCTGTGCTCAAATACACGCTTAATCTTACGTACAATGTTCCAAATCCACCAAATCCTCTGTTTACAGACTAAACGAGAAACCTTACGAAATATATTTAATTCATAATCCCACCTTCTCAACAACACGTGAAATCATACGGATTATCCTTCATGAAGTGTTTTTCCATGTTGTCGAAAAAAAATCAAACAAGGGATCACACATTGGCACTCCAAAAAAGGAATATTGTTTTTTTCCTTTTTTCGGCAAGTTGAGATGAATTATCATTAAAAAAAAGTATATGAAAACATAAAATATTTAACTTGGAAATGGCTTCAATATTTATTTTGCTTTCACAAAGAACGCAATCTGAACCTTTCAGTGGCTGTGCATGAAATGCGTTAGTCATGTTTTGTCAACAGAAAATCATTATTTATCGATAGTCTGCTGAACTTGTATTTTATTTTCAAGTTGATAAAATGTTGGACTTCTAAGTCTGGAAATAATATTAATAAACAAACGAAAAATAGGAATCAAGTGAAAACATTGTGTTTTCGAATGATTTTTTCTTACAACATACACTAGCTCGCACAATGCGCAAACAAAATATATACATAATATATGTATGTATAACAAAATGTATCTATGCGGTTGATATCGTAACTTCACAACGGAAGATGTATCGTATGTAATGTATTATGAATGTTCTCTGAAAGAGAAATATATTATAGGGGTATAGGACAAATTTCCAGTGTTCAGTTTCAACGCGAATGTTTTATGCAAAAATTATACCATTAATTCATTTCGCAGTGAACAAAGATAAATTGTGGCAAAAAGTGCCCACAAAAAATTAAACACACAAGAAATGAAAACGAAAGCCTGGACCATATGACCATTTTATCTGTAGGAAAACACCAGTGCACTGGGATATGGGGATATAGAGACATGGAATTGCCGCAAACAAAACTATCAAACGAATTTGGAAGAAAAAGCTTTTGGAAACTGTTTCACTATTATGCAAAACACAAAACACAGTTCAATTAACATTTTCTGTGGAAGAAAAAAAAATAAAAGTCCATAACCCCATAAAAACTACATTTTCATTCTCTGTGGATTCAAATTCGCTGCGCTCATTTTTTATACACATTCTAATTTCTGCGTTTATCACTACATTCAGAACACTTCCATTCTCCCACTTTTATGCGAAGGATAACAATAACCTTATTTGGAATGTTTTCTCATACACAGGGTGAGAAGTACTTCTTTTTTCGGCCAAAACTGTCTACTTTTGCAAGGCCCCATTGTAAGCATACCCAATATTTCGAATAAACAGAAAATTTCAAGAGAATTGTAGTTTATCTTTAGACAAAACGTTATTACAGTTTTACATTTTACATCAGATTCGGAAAGTCTACCACTTTCCTTCTCTGATGAGAAAAAAATCAATATGATAAATACGCGGTGAAAATATTCAGCCGGAGTTACACCCTACATAGAAAAGCATTGGAGCGTTAAATTTGTTCAAAATGCAAATTAATCAAGGCGCCACATTTATATCGTATTCATTTATTTATTCACCAACCAGACTTGCGTCGGATATTCTTAAACATAAGTGATGTATTCAATATTCATTGCCAGTTGTCAGTCACTGATGATTTTAGAAAATATTTTGATAAATGATCTCATTGAATTTTTTTCTGCAAAATACTATTTTACTCTTGCCATATGAAAAGTATTGAATAAAAAAATGTTTGCAGATCGTGATGTTTTTCTTTGTTGATCAGTTGTCAAAACCGATTTCTTTTTCTCGATCTCGATGCAAGCGGGTCAGAAGGTGTGTGCGTAAGATTTCAGTTGTATCAATTTCCGTTGCGCAAAGCTTGCATGCGACCGGCCTCGGTAAGAACATCGTCCTATGTGCAATGAAGACAGTATGTTAGTTAAAATTTGAATGTAATTTTCGCAAAGATGTTTTACATTTGACGTAGCTCTGAACAATGCAACCTCAATCGCTTCTTCATGTTGTTATCCATGTTATCGCGAATGCGTGGTAAACCATGTAAAGGAAAAATTGCGGCGGAACCGTACACGTCATTATCTGCTGCTTTGAAATCTGAATGTTCATATTGCTGCCATTCATGTGAAACCGAATGAATTTCCTTTGCAAGTCTTTTTTTGGTCAACAACCTTCCAATAATAACAAAAAAATAATCATTTTAAAAAGTGCGTCCAATATATGTGTGAATATGATTTCGAAAACAGTTCCTATTTTTGATTTTGTAAAATGGAACAAAAGCATAATAAAATTTGGTTGGCATATTTTTTCAACGTGGCGGCGGTGTACTAATTGCAACCAAAAACGAAAAGTTTGCCAGTGAAGAGATTAAAATTGCCGGTGCTGACCATTTGGAATACGTTTGTGTGAAAGCTACTACTAAATCACACGTCATCTACATCTACTGTGCATACATTCCACCAAATTCACCGCAAACAATCTACGATTCACATTTAGCAGCTATGCACAAAATCGCTACCGATCCTGAAGATGTTGTTATTTTTGTTGGTGAATTTAATCTGCCACATGTGGAATGGTCAACCGATAGCGATGACGACAACATCATGATTCCAACTAAATTTGCACCTGAGTACACGGCCACTTTCATCCAGGGACTCATGAGCATGGGAGTTCATCAGGTAAATCATGTACGTAATGATTCAAAAGAACGACTATTGGACCTGTTCTTTACTAATGATTTTACCAACATCTCAATTGAGCGTGTGAACGAGGCTAACGCACTGACGGAAGTGGAAGATCATCATCCACAGGGACATGAATGCACATCTGGCAAATGTCAATTTTACCGAGTTGTTCCATGGAAAGACAATCATCGAGAAGGTGAACTTGCTGCATAAGATTTTGGACGACAACTGTTGATCATTATTGATGACACCGCAAAACAAAACAAAATCAAGAACAAACACGACTTAAAGATTCAAATATGCAATCGGAGCAAATATGGCATACTCGGTCATGTGCAATTGCAAAACTTACTGTCGCTATCGATCATTTCGCAACTCCGATTCGAAGATACAAGTAGTAATACACAATGGAAAAATCAAATTAAAGTGGGATTCCGCCGAAAAAACTCAAAACATCACATTCTTTCCAAGTCAAGTTGGTTTTTCTAATGAAAGCCGTAAGTTGAAGACAGACATTCCGTATGGCTGCATATTGAGCTGAGCTATTTACAAATAGCTGGCTGTTTGGTACATTTTGGTTTTGTGACTATCGAACCATGTAAATTCATGTGAGATGATAAATTTATGACACAAATTCATAGAAAGGATGGAAAAAGGTGTCCCAAATTTATCATCTCACATGAATTTGCATGGCTCGATAGTCACAAAATCAAAATGTACCAAACAGCCAGCTATTTGTAATTAGCTCAGCTCAATATGCAGCCATACGGAATGTCTGGTTGAAGATAGCTAAAATTAATATTTATGTCAGTGTTGGTCGATTTATTCGAGTTTAATGAATTGAAATAAAAACATAGGTGATAGTGAAATGGATGTAGATCCGCCCACTGCGCAAGATATTGAACCATCTACATCGCAAGTAGAACCGACTACTTCACAGTTCCAAAATAATTCCTTGGGAAAAATCGATGAGCCAGATTATGATCTAAAATACTCAAATTACATCCATTCTTTTAGTGTTCAGCAAGCTGATGGTTCACGGCGTTTTGTCTATTGCAAATTGTGCAATAAATACCCCGTCATCTCCCGTAAATTTCAAGTTTTTTTTTTCAATGGGCTGCTCTTAATTATTCTTAAATTAATCTATGGCATGCACCCATTGATACTAAAGAATTGTGCGAGTCATTTGGCGGCTCCACTCACGGAGATCTTCAATGAATCATTGTCAGCTGGCCGTTTCCCTGACAAGTGGAAGCGCTCGAGTGCGCAAGTAGACGTTCTCTACACGGACTTCAGTAAAGCGTTTGACAGAGTAAACTACAAGAGATTGATTCTGAAACTCAGATCGTTCAACCTGCTAGAAAATCTTCTTGCTTGGATCGAATCATATCTGTCAAACCGAACTCAATTCGTTAAGTATGGGAGCAGCGAGTCGAACGAATTCAACGTATCATCTGGCGTACCACAGGGTAGTCATCTCGGACCCACACTATTCCTGTTGTTCATCAACGACATAGTGGACGAAATGGACGACGTGTTCATTTC
>NW_022595263.1:1833476-1869478 GCF_009176505.1 Sitodiplosis mosellana | reverse complement strand
TTTTTTCTACGTATTTTCGATAATATTTATTTCATTTATTCACACCGCCAAAAAACTGGCTGAATATTCAGTTTTGCAGGAAAATGACTCCAAGAGTCATGAAAAACCTGATCTTTTCGTGTTTGTACAATGTTGGGTATTTTTATACAATAGTTATAGTAACAGTAGTCTTTTCTCGATTGGTTTAAGAGTTTGGTCTATAAAAGCATTGACACACGATAACCTAACCTATACATGAAAATGCTTAGTTAGCCGAAATGTAAACGGTCCAATATAGCCGAACTTGAACGTGTAAAATGAAGGGCCAGTAGAAGCGTCAACATTGTAGTGACGGCCCTAATGACTGCAAAAGTCATCATTCAATTTATTAAAGAAGTGAGATATTGAAGAAAAGTTTTACGTCTAGTCTAACAAGTCCCTGTTGGGAGATATGAATTTACAATTTAGTAGAGACCGAAAGACATGAAAAATTATACTGATTTTTGCTAATACATTGACACAAACGGTAGTTTCCATTATAAAGTAATTACAGTTCAAAAGATAATCACCAACTCAAAGGATGGCTATATCACAGTCAATGTTGCTAATTATATTGCGTTTCTATAAATGTTTGGATAAAAATCACAGAAGTATCATTGCATTCAGCTCATCTTCAGCATTCAAAATCCACTTACAAAATTTTTTGTGCACTTAACTTGCAATGAGAAAACACCAAAGAAACGCGTCAAAGGAAATGGCACATTTGTATGGAGGGAAAAACAGTTTTTCTCGAATTTAAACCAGACGTTCGCATTTGCATTGCTTAGGAAGCAGCATGTTTTAAGGCACAGCATTAATGCTAGCATATCGATGGTTGTAACAGCGACGCATACACATCTCTCGTGCTCAGTAGCCGTCGCATCAACAAACATACACACGCATACAACAAACGTTGCGTGATATATATACGTTTGTTGTATGCGTGTGTATGTTTGTTGATGCGACGGCTACTGAGCACGAGAGATGTGTGTGCGGCTTTTGTGAGCGCGAGATCCGTGTATGCGTCGCTGTTGCAACCATCGATATGCTAGTATTAATGCTGTGCCTTAAAACATGCTGCTTCCTAAGCAATGCAAATGCGAACGTCTGATTTAAACTTAAATATCACAGTTCAACAAAATTCGGGTCATGGAAAAGGGACACCAAATGGCATATCAGACATGAAAGTATTCCTATAGACTAGCAAAACCCCGCCGGCGTATAAGAAAGTAATGGCCATAGGCAGTTGTCGTTGCTCGGTCGATTATTCTCAATATGGAACATGCAGATTTTAGGCCATATCTTGTAAAATATTCGACATATTATGTTGCTGTTTATGGCAAAGTTGTAGAAAAGAGTTCAAATAACAAATTTTTTGAACATACTATACCCTAAAAAGAACTTTTAGTCAATGTTTTGGAGCAAAATATCGAAAAAATCGAAAAAAAATCAATCTCAAAGAGTATGCAATTTTTTTGGTTAATGTTTTCAGCAAAATTGTAGCCAAAGTAAAACTGCTAATTTTTCTTCTTGATGTCAATCCAAAAAAATTACTTTTCGACCATTTTTTCGACTGGAAATCGCTTTTTAGCACCAAAAATGGCCATTCTGTTCACGTTTTTGGCCGATTACTTGCAAATAACTATATATATTTCCATATTATTCGTTTGAATTTCCATTAAAGTGTCTCTGCAGATAACTTGAACGAATTTTTTAGCTAATTTAATAAAAAAGTTCACTCATTTGTCAAAAAAAATTCCGGGTTTTGGAACGATTTTTGAGCGTTTGGTGGATATTAAGCAAAATTAATTCATGGAAACAGTAATATTTCAGGATTGGATATATTCCATTTCAAAGCTGATGATCACAGCTAAAAAATGAGTCCAATGCGATCCACTTATAACATCTAGTTGGGAAGTTATCTCTCTACAAGTGATGACATGTCGATTTTTTCACAATTTTGCCACTAGTCATCACTTGAGAAGCCATAACTACCCAACCAGAAGTCATAGAGAGATCGCATTATCCATATTTTCTAGGTAAGAATGTCAGCTTTAAAATGCCGTACAGGTAAATCTGAAATATATCACCTGTCATGACATTATTTGGCTCAATGTCCATAAATTACCCAAAAATGGGTCCAAAAATCAATTTGGATCGCATTGGACTCATTTTTTAGCTGTGAACTAATAAATTTCCTGACCAAATTGTAGCTTTTTCGGCTCTCTTTCCAATGGTATATCAAGTGTGCATTTATCTTCATTCCATAAAAAGTTATGACTAAAATGATTAGTGCGGGTCAATCTACACATAATTCCCCTAGCAATTTTCCCCTACAAAATTTACCAAAATTCAAATTGATTCATATTAAAACTTTTTTTCATGATTTACCTTAAATTTTTCTACGTATTTTCCAGACAATCATTTCAGCATAGATATTCAATTTTCTGATGAGATCACAGTAACTGAATGCAGTGACTACAAACGTCGCTGTGAGTAAACGAGCGCCTTACATTCAAGCGCGGACATGCATATAAATTATGCTTTACATTGGTTTACACACAATCGGAGTGAGTGTGCGTGCGAAAGGAGAGAAGAGAGGAGAGACGAACGAAATATGTCGCATTGAACGATGAGAGTGAACGTCTCTTGATACAGTGTCAATGTGGCGAACACTTACTCTTTGTTTCTTGGAATTGTTGTTCCTTCTTCTTTTTCTTCTAACAAATTGGTTGGCACAAACACAAGTAAAACAAGATGCCTTACATTCGTAAGGTTATCTTTCTACACTCCCAAACATATAATTTCGAATTAAATCCAATTCTCCATGCATTGAAATTAGGAAAGCAACATATTTTAATCAGACCTTAATATCAGAGCGATTTTAACACTCTGTTTTTCATACATTGTGACATAGCAGAATTCTTACCGTGTTGTTTTTGCGTACAGCGTATAGTGTACCACGCACCTACCCTACATACCATAAATAACGCTAGAATTCGGGATTTTCGGCGTTTAAAAATCGAAAAAAAAACTGCTTAAATAGATCAAAAAATCTGGGGTGAACGCTATTCTCATTTTTTGCGTACAGCTTACAGCGTACAGTGTACCACACATACCCTACGACCCTAAAATAACACTAGATTTTTTGATTTTCGGCGTTCAAAAATTCATTTTAGTGGGTCAAAAAATCTGGGGCGATCCCAATACTTTTCTTACACGACATGGTCGTGTGGAAAAGTAAAAAATAAAATGCTATAACTAAACACAACAACAAAATAATCAAATATTATTTTGTTTATTCTTTGAATGTGATTTTTTTGCTTGTGTTTGTGCTGCCAACCAATTTGTTAGAAGAAAAAGAAGAAGGAACAACAATTCCAAGAAACAAAGAGTAAGTATTCGCCACACTGACACTGTGTCAAGTGGACATTCATTTGCATCGCTCGATGCAACACATTTCGTTCGTCTCTCCTCTCTTCTCACACTCACTCCGATTATGTGTAAACCAATGTATATGAATGTCCGCGCTTGAATGTAGAGCGCTCATTCACTCACAGCGACGTTCGCAGTCACTGCATTCAGTTACTGAGATTTCATCACAAAATTGAATATCTATGCTGAAATGATTCTCTGGTATTTTCGATAATATTACTTGATTCTCTTCAGTTTATCCGGAATATATTTCGAACTACCGAAATTACTTTAAAAAAACATGGTGTGCCATAACTTTTGACGCTGACTGTAAGAAATGGTTTCACAACTGATGCCACCATTAAAAATGGACTTTATTGTTATAACATTATCTACTCACCCATTTGTTTGCAGAACACCATCGCCATCAGGGGGCCAAATCCACGTATGCTTGGTAATAAAGTGGTTTGATGTATAACGAGTTCCTTATTGCTGCCACCCTGTTGACTCATATGCGCAGCAACCATATACTTGATCGATAAGTCCTGCAACATTGAGTGTTATAAAAAGTGTTTATACATACTATAAAGGGTTTCCCTTAACAAACCTGTTGCAATGAAGTCAATAAGACACTATTGACGGAGTGAGCATCTATGTTAACCGATCTCTTGCCATTGTGCAATAAAACCGAGTGAACTGCAGATTCGAGAGGGCTTTTGGGACCCTTCAATTGTACCGCTCGATCATAGTACCGATCTTCCAATGGCATAATTGGCGAGCAATTAGCGATGGGATAATATTCATCACAGTCTGCAAAGTTCAAGGTGTCTTCAGTTTGCCCTTCCACTGCAATTAAATTTTGCAGATGCTGACGTTTCCAGTGATTATTCTAGAAGATTCATTTTTTTTTGGTTCAATATAAATTCAAACAATAACTCTATGTTACTTTTTTCATTCAGCATTGAAACACACCAAATTGTACTCACTTTCGATAAAAAGTTCTCTTCACTAAATTCCCCATAACCATAACGATCGATGAGAATGTTGTTTAAATTTGTACCATTTGCAAAGATGAAAACGTTTGCCGTTCCATTTACAACCGAGTATATCTACAAAAAATGTCTGCGTTACATGCTGTACTAGAAATAACTACGTCACTGTAAATACCTCAGCCTTCACTTCACGATCGATGACGAAACTTTTGAATACTTTAATCGCTTCATGATCCCACATATTTCCGCCTGATAAATTGGCCGTCGATGGACTAATTTCAGACAAACGGCACTGGAAACACCGTGGTGGCATCGTTGCCTGCTCTGTTTGCCGCGTGAACACATAGATATCATCCAATTGACACTTTTGCCTACGACCTGAGTCGAGGAAATACACAGTGCCTTCGGAAGAGGTCAACTGAGCACGATAAAGTTTACCATCGGCGTGATCGCGAGCAACAATGATTTCGGTTTTACTAAGGGTGTGCAATGATTTCGGTTGTGCAAGGATACTGTGAAAGTCATTGTTCAATTCTTGATTGTAATATTCAATTCGTTGTCTTTCATCAATCGGTTGGAACCAAAATGTTGAACAATTTTCGACCTGCATTTGAATTAATGTTTGTTAAGAAATGAATAGATTATATGTGACTTTCCAACTTACATGAGTTACGGTTCCCATTACTTCTTTTTCCGTAGTTTTGGGAATACATATGTTACGAATTTCACCACAACAACTTCCTTTAAAGATAAAAGAGTCGGTTTCCATGAATCCCAAACCCATCTTTTCAGCAACTTGCTTCTCTCTGTCTGGTCTGGAAGATTGTCAACAATGAAATTACAAACGAAAAAACACTATGACTTTAGAACACTTTACTTCATGAGTGGAATGCGTGTAGGCATGTTCATTTTGCGCATCTTCACCGCTTTGTAGACTTCAGTTAGGGTTTTACCCGGGATTGAACAAAGCTTTGTGTCCCAATCATTTTGATTGTCACTGCAAACGCCCTGTGAAACGCCCTCGAACGTGATGAAAACCTTTTCGGAATTGGCGTCGAATGAGACCTTGACACTATTGATATTATCTGCTGCTACAACTGTGTTTTGGAAAAGCGCTCGGACAAAAAATGAGTATAGTGGACGAATGTTCTCTTGTCGAAATCCAGTGAAGAAGACAGTGTTATCTGAAGTTCAATGAACAATTTGCAATTAAATTACACATTTCACATCAATATTATGAAATTCATATATGGTCACGGCCACGGCGCACGGTAACGTTACTGACGTTTTTCACATGCTCATAACTCCGCTATCATAATAGATAACAAGAAAGAGTAAAGGCATAAATTCTAGCTAATTATACTGAAATTCATTTAATACAAGGAACTCTACAGTCCGTGTACTTGTTATGCTAAATATGTGCAAAAGAATAAGAAGGTGTTAAAAAAATGTATGAAAACTTGCGAATTTTCTAAGTATTTTTCACACGCTGATATCTCTACAAAAACCAAAAAAAAGTTCCATTTTATGATTCGATTATTGTTGCCCCTTACTCGATCTACATTTTTTGTCTTCACTCTTCTGAAATATCTCTGATAGTGGCCATGTTATGAGCTCATTTGTATGTCAGTAACGTTACACCTCCGTGGCCGTGACCATATATATGTATGTGTTCGTTTATATACGATCATATGTGTGTATAAGGAGTATGAAGTGAAGAACAATAAAATACCTGGATCACGGCCATTGAGTGAGTGAAACGCGTCTCGTTCCACCATGGGATTGTTTATTGGTGGAGTTGCAAAAAAATGTGGATAAAATGCACCGCTACAGACCACTTTCAGTATGATGCCTTTCTCTTGCTCTGTCCATCGAATTCTATCAACACCAGTCGCCTGGCGTATGCCAAGCTTCTCAAGCCGTTGAGTTAACTCTAAAACCAGTTGGTGACACTCGTTCAGCGAACGTAACTGCAAGAATGGAACGAAAGACACAATTAGTTTTATTGGATCATGACTTGGAATTTTGTCTAAGTCATATGAACCCATCACAATATCCGTACATCCAAATAATGCCGATTACAAAATTTTTTTTCTTCTTCCTTGTTTCGTCCAAAATCTTTCTGATTGTATTTGAGATTCCAGATTTTGTATGCATTTAGAATGGCAAATAGATCGCTTCCAGAACCATTTGACCATTCCAATCGTCGCGAGTATTCGCTTAGATCTCGTTCAAATGTGATTTTGAAAATGCTTTTGGTCGTTAGGCCAGCAGCTGAAAAATGATTCGTGTGATTAAAATATTGGAGTTTTTGGAGCAAATTTTCGAATGGAATTTGATGAAAAAAAACTCTAATCCCACACTAATAAAAAATACTTACCCATTATGATGCATTCTTCGAGCACACCAAAACAATATCCCAGCGCAATGAGACGTGTAGCGCGCACATCTAAAAATAATTTGAATACGATTTTTATATTGAAAATTGAGGCTGTAAGAATGAAAATGGCAATACAGGATTAAACATTCTGAAGCGCATCAAGAAAAAAAATTCGCAAAAGTGAATCATGAGTTCTGAATACGCAAAAGTGAACCATGAACCTCCTATGCTACTCATGTAAATTCATGTTTCACTTTTGCATATTCAGAACTCATGATTCATTTTTGCGATTTTTTTTTTTCTTGATGCGTTTCAGAATGTTTATTCCTGTATTGCCATTTTCATTCTCACAGCCTCAATTATATTATTCTATTATTAACTATACCAATTGGAAGGTTGGACATTATGTGGCCAAGGAATGTCATATCGCCATCCATTGCACTGTAACTATTTTGCACTGTCAAGTGTAATGCACCAAGCTCCTTCAAAGTTAGAACAGTGTTTGCGATATCGTCCATATCGGGTGCATCCATAGCTAAACCTATTGATAATTCGATTTAAAACTTGATAAATATGAAGTTATTAAGTTGTCATATTTTATTTTACCAAGCAACGTGTACGGTGCTTCCATTTCGAATGTCTTTGCTTTGAGAATGACATTTTCAAGCGGTGTCAAAAGTATTTCGGGAGTTGCAGATTCAGCCATGTAGCACTAATGCAGAAAAAAACATCATACATTATACAGTTCTGAAAATTTAACATTTCTCAACTGATCTATTATAATAGTACATACTTCGAAAAATCGTCTTTTCACCAGGCGGTAGCATCGTCCGTTTGCCACTCGGCCCGCGCGTCCAGCTCGCTGCTTGCAATTGTTTTTAGCTGCCCAATCCATTTCCAATGATGTAAAATTTTTCGTTGTATCACTCTTGAGATATTTCATCAGGCAGAAATCGATAACTAAGAACAATTTAATTCAAATATATATTGTAGGCTAGATACAATTTATGATATTTTTGTTTTTGTACCATATTTAACATCTGGTACTGTGATAGAGCTCTCTGCAATGTTAGTACTTAGAATAATTTTGCGCACATTATTTTCAACGGGCTCAAAGATTAATTGTTGTTCTTCAGTGCTGATCAATGAATGTAAAATGAAAATTCGCCACTTTAAATCACATTTCCTGCAATGCATAATTTGAACATTAAGAAAAAAAGAACTTAAGAAAAATTCTATAATGATTTAAACTGAGAATACTATTTTGTATTATCATACGATTGCGCATATTCCATTAGTTTAGTGCGGAAACGGCCAATTTCGTAAATGCCGGGCAGAAAAATCAAAATGGACGACAGTCCGGTGTCGGTTTCACGATCGATGCCCTTGATGTTTGTGATCAACAATAATGCTAGCTTGTACATTTCGTCTGTAATGCCCGGTTGTTTCCAATGGATTTCAGGTACCTTATCAATACAAATTTATTCTATTATTATTTACATTAACCTTATTATTTACATAAACATTCTACCGGTAAGCCTTTGATATCATCAAGGTAGAACTCTTTCACCGTGTACAAACTTTTCTGGTCAACTTTCACAATTGGTGCTGGAACCCAATGATCGAACTGAAAAAATCTGAAGTATTCGGCAAACTAAACGGAAATTATGGTTAGTGAATGGGAAGAATCAATCGGAGCTAAGATGAGTGGCTTACTTTTACGGTGTCAATGGTAGCACTCATCAGGATGACCTGGTAAAACATGTAAATACAGAATATTTATGGTAAATGAACCATTCCTCGCAAAGAAGCGTTATAATAGTGACGAATTATTTTTATAAATTATACCTTAATATTAATGCTTTGAGACCATAAAATTCGTAGAATGACGAAAAGAAAATCCATTTCCTTGTTTCGTTCGTGCACTTCATCTAACACAATATGCGAAAATTGAGTCAAACTCTTTGAATGAATCAATTTCTCCAATAGAATGCCGGTTGTAACGAATGTAATTCGAGTGTCTTCGGAAACAAATCGTTTGTCCAGGCCTATCTGATACCCAACGACAGTGCCTTAGAAAAATCATGCCATACTTTGAATATTCGTTTCAATTATTTATTCAAGTTATTAATTTACCTAGGTCCCAACCACGTTCACGGACGACCCGGTCAGCGATGCTTCGAATCGATAGAATAAATTGAATGAAGTAAATAAAATACTGTTTGAAAATCAAAATAAAAGCACCTTTTAGCTGCAATGCGTCTTGGTTGTGTAACAATTATATTGCACGCCTTTCCATGCTCCCTTGCATCGTCGAGTATCATCTGAGGAATCTGCAAATAAAAGTAATTGGTTTATTCAAATAAAACTTTTTCTACAATTTCGTCTGAATAAACTGTTAGTTTTTTCAACAAATTTGTTCATTTTTTTCATTTTTTTTCGAATTGAATATGATACTTGAAAAGTACATATGATGCGGTTGGAATGAACATGAGACTTTGTTCGCTCGATACACAGATACGAAACGAAAATCAAGCAATCCATCGAAGTGGAACATGGAAAAGAAATCCGTAAGACTGAACATTTGATGTATTTTTTGTCTGCAGTGTCGTTTTGAACGAATCCTCTTGCATTGTTTCATATTAACGGATCTATATCACATTGTTTCGTTACTCGAATATTTTTTCGTGTGTTTTATTTCAATTCCCGAGCTATTGATGACGTCAGTTGCATTCTTCACATAATGCAAATTAGGTGATAAGGAGTAGAATTTCGATGTGGCGATAACACCAATGGATTGAGCACATAAAATACTGTATTAGAATCGAAAAAAATCTAAACTTTTTTGCCTGATCGTCTACATGGGAAGTTTGTATGAAAACCTCATAGCACGCTTTGGCGCGGTTGCAATAACATTGGTTTATATGGAAGAATTTACACATGGCCAAAACTCGGATTTCCGAGCGGAATTTGGCAAAAATAATGTGCCCATCGCCCCAAACTCCCATGAATAAAATCGATGACTTCCCATTGAGCCATCATTGAACCAGCTCCAAAGTTCCTATTCCCTCAGAAGCCCAAAAATTATGCCTATTTCGCTCACACTTACGTGCAATTTTTACCCGTATTGTTATAAATTTACCCGTATTGTTAAAACTTCATTCCTCTTGTGCGCAACACTAAAAGCACTGTATTTCGAATGAGCTAATTAACGAGATAGATTTTATCTAGATGATAAGGTCTAGCTAAATTTTTGTGATGAATTGAACACTTGAAGCAAAATTTTGTGTCTAAATTCCAAAAAAAATTATATGCGAGTATAAAATACACTGAAGAGTTGTACTGCACCATGGCGCATGAAAACTAACTGAATCGGCGCTTAACCATATAAATGTAATAACAGATTTGGCTCATTCTTCAGCACATTTTGGCCGGCGAGCCAACGACTAGCTAGTGAATGATTCAATTTGTATAATAATGAATCTATGCTGTTTATTTTGCCACTGAAAAATAATAAATATTGTCAATAAACACACTAACCTGTGTACTTTTTCCACACCCGGTGGATCCTTCTATGACAACGCTCGGGTATTGCCTTATTTTAGACATTATCTTCTCTTTACATCCATAAATTGGCAATTGGGTACTCAATTGTGATCTACGATTGAAGTTGTACTTTTTATAGATGTCATCGTCGTGACCATCGTCGTGACAATCAAATGTTTTCATCGATGTTTTGATGTTGTCGTGTAACTTTTGTCGAATCATAGCTAAATCATCTTCAATCATTTCTCTGTCGCTTGTTTCTAAGATCTTTGCAACTGTGCGCCCGCGTTCAGCAGCAACGCGTCCATTTGTTGTTCCACCCGAAATTTTCGCAGGCTCAAATGGCCTGTTTTTATTGAACAGTATGTCCATGAAATCCATTTTTCAACTGTTCTGTTTCATAATTTTTCTCTCAAAAGGAATTTCTTTACTTGTTTACAAGTCAAAATTCAGCACCATAATAAACAGAGACGCGTACTTTTCACCCTACATCATTGCTTCGCTCTATTGGTGTTAGTGTGTGGTATTTTTGCTGTTCCTGAAAAGCAACGGGAATGAAAGAATAGATGTTTTTGCATGTTTGTGCATGGTCAAGCTACAACAACTGAAAACATACAGCAGTAGCATATACAACGTTATCGCACTCTATACCGTTGACCAGCTTAATCATCAACTTTGTTCAACCGATATAAATGTGTATGTATATGTAATATCTTGTCGCCAACTTCCCGTTGCTATGTGTTGATTATAATTGGATTGAAAACTGAAACAAACCCAGCGTTATGTTTTGTTAGCAATAAAATATTCACACAAATAAACCAGCGCGTGAAATGGTTGGTGTTGAAAAAGCAACAACGGATTTTCATATCCATAAATTTATGCACAACTATACATTCTTTTATATTTTATTATATTCTTTTTGTGCTCGGCATTTTCATGAGTGGAAAACAATTCGTTTGTCATTTTTTGTGGATTGGAATTTTGGTAAAATGGTACATTACAAATTAGTAAAAACTATCACCACCGTAACGAACAGACAACCAACAATCAAATTGCGATTTTCGTGTGTTAGTGTTTAGAACGATTCATTCCAAATCCACTTTAATGCGTTATCTGGTAGATATATTATAGCGAAATACATTTTATCAAGTGACGTTTAATGGCGTATTAACATTGCAAATGACCACCGTAAGTGGACTTTATTCGCATAACTGAAATTCGGTACTATAATGTAACTGATGGTGATTATTTTCAACTAGGATGACAATGATAATATGTGTGAAATCCTATATTGAATTTTGGTTATTGAATGACAAGATTTACACCGCCACTCCGTTTTAAATTATGAGCCTTTGATCAATTCTTTCAAATCTGTCGACATAATTCAATACAAATAGATCTCTGTCTGATTTTTATTATTATTTATATCAGCCGGCATTTTGCGGTATTCAAGTATGTACGAACAAATGGAAAACGAATAATCAGCAAACCCAAACATTTAGATGTTGGGAATGGGTAGAAAATTATAGAATGTTCCACACTTTGGTTATGTATTCATATAAAAACAATCTGCAGCACATTTATTCAATCGATATCAGAATAGAATTTACAATGTAGCATCCATGTAAGTCGTGTGTGGCTGACCTTTTTGTTGCCTTTTATGTGGACGTGTGATTCAAATCGGCTGCACAGCTATTCAAATCAACTGCATGTTATGCTGGTTTTCCTGCCTTATATACGTAATACGTGTAAAATTAAAAGATGCTAATTTCATAAACAATTCAATGGAGTTGGAACGATATTGAGGCCAAATGTTCCAGATGCTAAAAGTTCAGTTCATTACCGTTGACGGAAAATCTTCTATATCATTCGACTGTGAGAAACGCAATATGCCAGAAAAAAACATAAAACATTTGTTTGCGAATACACAATAAACCCGTTGTGCATCACTTCCCATAATATTTCACTGTTTTCGCATTAGCAGCTGTGCACTCACGAACAATTTGCAATTGTTGACTGCCGCATTTTTGTTGCCTCTCCCTCCCTCATATCGATGGTTCAACATGTGAAGGCAATTTTGATTCCAATTTTTCTTTTTATATATAACACACCAGAATAATCGTTAAGCGGTGTTGTAGCTAACATTTTGCTCTTCACGCATATTTAATTTGATTTCCCATCGATTGACAAATTTGTAGAACACCAGAAAATGTGGCCGGGCCCGTAACTGAAACGAAGGGCACAAAGGGGTTCTGAATGAATAATCAAATTGAGCACCCTCTGAAAAAAAAATTGTTCGCTAATATCCATGATTTTGTTTTTTTTTTTGTAATCAATTTGCCATCAAAGCCAAAATTGTTTGGCTCAAATATGAAATGAATTAATATGAAAAGCAGAATTATAAATAGAAATCAACTTTTGTCGCAGATAGAAATCAAGCAATATTCCTTGCTATCGCGTCTTTAAGCTATTATTTACCGCATACTTCTGGCCGCATTTAGAACAGCTGTGACTTCATTGTTAGTAGTTATTCTTGGGCAGTATGAGTATTGTTTACTCATACGTACGTGATGATACAAAAAAAAATCCAATTCATTTTAATGAAAATAATTTATTTTCTATGTTCTTTCAGGCCATAGTCAATCCCAGTCGCAATTCAGATGAGATATTGAAAAACCGTAGAAGCGGTCGTATCGAATCAAAAGAAGACACTCAGGTAGAAAAAAACCGGTGTCTGGTTACGGTTCTGGACGGAAATGGTATTACGTCAACGGAATTCAACATTGTTTTCTTCTGTTTTGTTGGAAAAGTAACAATATGGGTGAACACTGACTTATCGATTTTTCTTATCAGGTTGCAGGTTGCTTATCGTCATTTGAACGACTAATATTCGACACATTCCAGATTCTTACTAAAAAGCATTATTCATGTTCAAACTCTCAAATTGATTCCTTTAATTTAATTTGCACTGAAATTGCGAAAATGATGGAAAAAAGAAACGTGCATATAATCTGAATGTGCTTGTGCTCGGGATACAGATGCCAAAAAATATTGGTAAGGAACAGCGTATTCAATCGGAGCTAAGATGAGTGAAAACTTTTTTCCAAATTTTCGTTAAGGTCGGCCAACAAAAGATTCACATTTTATGTTTTCACAACTTTTCATCACTTTCTTACAGAGATTGTAAAATGCCTGCTATATAGCGCTATCCTGTACTGAAATTCACGACTCCATTTGGAACAACGCGCTCTACGTAAATGCTCCGAGCTATATAGCAGGTATTTCGCAATCTCTGCTCTCTTGTCGTTTATGCTAATAACGAGAAAGAGAACACTGTCGCTCGCTCAGAGTGTCGCTCAACGTTGTCGTTATCTGTCAGTTTTATCAGGCGATGACCATAAATTGAGCGACCTCCTTAACATTCAAATCAATCAAAAGAAGGAATAGAAAGAAGAAAGAATAAAAACGGTCAACGTTAAGTGTCACTTGCCCGAATCTTTGGAGATGCCAACTAGAGATGGCTTGGCAATGCAAATTTCACAATATAGCAACATGCGGTTGGCAAACGTATGGATTTTGTTGCTTTCATATAATTTCTTTTCTGTTCTTCTAGGATCTCCTTTTTTCGTCCAGTCTTTGCATCATTTCGAATTTGATTATTATTCTACCACAATTCATGAAACAGAGCTGAAAAAACCAGTGACATTTTTTGTATCTTCTTTCCAGTCATTGAAAATTATTTCTGGAATGCCGTTCCGCTTCCTGAGAATTTCCGCATTTGGACAAAAGCAATCGAAAGAGTTGTATAAAACTACGAATAAATTTGAAACACAAGTTCAGAGCGCTGTTTCATTATTTTATTCGGATGAACATTATTCTACAAAACGTTTTCACCTTTTGCGGAATTCGTTCAATTAAAATATTTTCCACAAGTGTAATAAATGCTCGTGATTGTGCACACTGCACACACTCTCACACATATTTTCTTGTCTGCGCGTATTCTCTTACTTACATAGTTTCTTTCATGAACTTCTCATCTCATCTCTTTTGGTGTACGAGAAATAGTTACATATTTCAAGTGTACATTTGAATTTTAGAAGCAGGAAAAAATTTGCCAACCAAATCCAAATTAACTGTCGGGCTGCATTCCTGAAATTTCTCACGCTAAAATGAAATTGCTTCGTCCTTCGCTACAAGTTAAACACATACATAGTGAATACACGATGGATAAACTATATTTATTCGAATCTTCATGAATCTCTTGGATTCAGTTAGAAAAAACTGATTGAAAATTGTTCGCGATCAACCAATCTCCATCAATTCGATTGCTGCCATACGCATGAATTCACACTTCATAAATAATTGATGTTAATGATTTTTGAAAGAATTTCAGATTTGAAAGAATTGTCAGACATTTGCAAAACACCAAGCGTGGACTCTCATGGGCCTAGGAATAGTTTTATATTGTCCGATAGGATTTTCAAACGAAAAACAGCAGCATCATGCATGATATTAGGTTTTATGAAAACAATAGTACCTAACCACAAAATTCAACGTTCAAAAAATGACAATCCATTTCTCACCGCTCAATAATAGCCAAACGATGTATATATATTTATATAAATGTCTGTGTAAATATTTGTTAAAGGCATACGTTTGGCTATGGGTCAACAAGTGTATCTTTCTATAAACCAAAAAAAAACGGAAACAAAGAAGAAGAGCAAACATCGTACGATATCACTGTTCATGCACACACACACACAAACGGGAACAGTTTTCGGTCTTCGTTTAACCACGTAGTGTCCGATATCGAGCACTATGTGTTTCTCTCTTTTTGCCTCTGTCTCGTTCTCTGTTTTTTTTTTCTTTTTCATTGGTCCACATAATTTTCGTTAAGGTTGATATGGTCATTTGCATCTTATTTCTTTTGTCGACTCTGATGAAAAATCTATATCATTTGATGTTTTCGCAGTAATTTCATTGTGCCCTTCTTTTTAATAAAAATCTAATTTAAGTTCATGTTAGAATATTACATTAAGTTTATTTTTATGAGTCTTTTGATAACATTTTTTTTGTCGAGCATTCTAAATTTGTGTGACAGGAATTCCAAATATTGAATTTTTCTGTTTGTTATTTGTGTTCTTTTGATGTGACCGTGAAAGTAAGTTTTTGTTGAAAAACTAAAATACGCAAAATCTGCAACAATCATTAAATATTAACGTGAACTGAGAAAACACGTGTTTCGACGTTTAATGAAGCGGCAATGAAATCATTTACGAATGTAATAGTATTTAGGTGGTGGTTCTTGAGAATGATACAACAACATGATCATGAGACAAACGGATTACCGTCACAGTTCAATCGGTGCTCACAGTAATTGATGTGAGTGTATTGGTTTCACGATTCCCTGAAAACCATGTGGATTTCGACAGAAACGCGTGCTTTCTCTGTAGCCATCATATGCCATTTTGTGACGACGTGCAAAACACACTTGCGTTTCCAAGAAAATTGAATACTTGAAAAGAGACAAAAAAAGTGCACGTTTCATCTGTTGCAGAAAAGATTCGGCCGATTTTCAAGCGGTGATTATTATTATAACAACTTCTCGCTGAGTACGAACGCAAATCATACATTCTCCGACGTGCGATCGAAATTGGAATTTTTCGTTCAGTCGTTAGACACATTAGCTTGTTCATTTTCAGACTATTAATCCGGGTTTTAACTATTTTTAAGTTAAATTTGCTTTTAACGTTAATTAATAGTTTTGCGGTATTTTTTATTGAATGCGCGAAATTTTATTGATTACGTAGGAAAGTGAAATTATCGAAACAAATTTTTCATCGTTTTTTTTTCTCTTTTGTGAATTCAATTAAACACTCTAAATATAAGCGTGCAAAAGTTGCAAGAGAGATTAATCAACCAATAGACGCTAAAATGGGTCCAGATGGAAATAATGTAAGTTTAATTTAATTTTCACCCGTATTTTTGTTGCGGTAGCAGTAGTTGGGTAAATCAAAATTTTGCGCACTACTTTAAGCCAATGCTACTGAGAGATGGATAAAGGTCATTGACTTTCCATCCAATGTTATGTGATTTTATCCAACGGTTTTCAAACCACTCGGATTTGGCTTGGAACTGTGAATTATTGAAAGCGAAATTGAACGTTAGAATTCATTTTTAAGTGATTTGGAATCATCCATCCATAAATATGACTAATAAAAATGTAGTTCAGAATGTTCAAAATCACGACCATATTCTGGCACATCAGCATGGAGCTACGGAGGTTCGTTGAACCCTTGGCCATTTTGTAAAAAAAAACCGCTTGATTTTTCACACCACCCGGTAACGTTATACAATATTTCCAATTCCAATTAAATTTCTACCCATTCAAATCGAACATAAATTCCAGTCAAAACAAGATGCTGAATGCAAAAAATCGTTCATGGATATTTTTGACGCAATAAAAGCTGATAAATGTATGTAGTCAGCAAATGCATAGTTTTCACGGATAATTTTAAATTGAAAACTGGAAATTTATGGACGGTGTCGACACGTGTGAAATCATAATTTATTGGAAAACCTTTTCAATTCTATGTTATAGCTTTGTATTTTTCCTCTCTCCCTTTCTCATTTCTCGGCGCAGAATTTGTTTAATAATTTAATGTACCGTAATGTGCAGCAGTCAAGTGAAAGCCAGAGCGAAGCCTCCTCATCGGCTGAAAGCGATTGGAGCGATATTAACAGTATTGCTTTGCAAATGGGCTTGCATCCAAAAGATTTGTGCGTTGAACGGTTTAAAGTTGATCGACAAAAACTTGAAAATATGATTAAAGGTAACGTATTCTCATTCAATTTTCATACATTCTTATTGAACACGATTTTCCGTATTATCACAATGATTATTCATTTTCATATGCATTCATCTGTAGACGCATCACCTACCAAAGGCATAAATGCTGCTGAATGTTTTTTCGAAAACGTAAGCCATTTGCTATTGACATTTTTCAAATATAGTATTTTTAATAACTCAAAACAAATAATAACTGAGTGGTGTTATTATCCATTTTGATATCTGCTTTGTTAAATTTTAAATTATGTTACATTTATACAAAGAATTATATGAATGTCCGAGAATGAAAACGCAACTTCTATTCACAACACATATAAGTGAAACAAAAATAAAAAATTTATTGAAATGAAACAACAAAATCGAATTTTTTCAAAGTGTAACAACAAAAAAGATTTTTTTTAAAGTGTAACATCGGTGTGTAGTAAGTGTAACAACATACCAATGTTACACTTTAAAAAAATCTTTTTTGTTGTTACACTTTGAAAAAATTCGATTTTGTTGTTTCATTTCAATAAATTTTTTGTTTTTGTTTCACTTATATGTGTTGTGAATAGAAGTTGCGTTTTCATTCTCGGACATTCATATATAAAAAATATCATGGGTTTTGTGAAATTTTATTCAACCATTCGATTAGATTATAAAATCGACTGGGACCCGCATCAGCTGGCCATGTCGCTTAAAAATCGGTGCAAAAACAAAAAAAGGTAAGTTAAAAGAATGGCCAAAATACACGAAAAAATGTAGCATATAATGAATGTTTCATTTCAAGATCCACATGTGCGAATCGTTGGTAAAAATTCGGATGTCATGAAAGCTAAAGAGCAAATTTTGCACTCTTTGGACTCTCGTGTAAGTAGAAAACAACTACAATTAAGACATAACGACTTAATCATCCTTTTTCGCGATCAGGGCTGTCGTGTAATCATGAAAATGGATATTTCGTACTCTGACCATTCATACATAATCGGACGTGGTGGTAACAATATTAAGAAGATCATGGAAGACACTTTGACTCATATTCATTTTCCTGATTCGAATCGTTCGAGCCAAACGGAAAAAAGCAACCAAGTTTCGTTATGTGGAAGTTTGAAAGGCGTGGAAAAGGCACGCGCTCTAGTTCGTGTAAGTTATCCGAATCTAATTATCCAAACTTTTTTTTATTATAATAATTGATGAATTCTTAGTTCTCGACACCATTGATTATATCTTATGAATTGCCCATGAGCATTCCTGGTCGACCGATGCCTGATAACAATACCGAATACGTTAAGGAAGCTGAAGCTAGGTTTAATGTTCAAGTGAGATTTTTGTCTCGTGCTAAATTGCATACGTCCGTTTTGGTTAAAGGTTGTGAAAAAGAAGCAGAAAAAGTTCAAGACGCAGCTCGTCATCTATGTTTTCATATGTGTGGAAGTGTAAGTATTAGTAATGGTTAACAGTTCAAGAAAAATTGAAAGTAGACTGAAACTGGATACTAGGGATTTTGCATTGACGTTTCCGACTGTAAACATGACATCAATTCATATGCGTGTGCTGTCAAAGTCACTTTGTCATGCGTCATTCACATTAATGCTTTGACTGATTGTGGTGAACAGTGGTGAGATTGGAAACGCCATACATTTTATATACATTATTTGTTTGGGAATTATATTCATTTATTTTCTTTTATTGTTGATATTTGGGCTCTGCAAAGCCTAGGCTTCATCCACGATTTGTTTTCCAAAGAAATATTTTGAAAAAATCGTGAGTTTGCACTGTCAACACTTGTGTGGTTTTTCATATGATTTTGAAGTCATCGAATGTTGTCACCCGTTCACACATTCGATGAACTTGCTACACCAAGTGTTAGTATAGTTCATTGCTGACGTTTTCCAATCCACCATACGTATTTATATGTGTGTGTACATCAAAATGTCAAAGTTGTCAAGAATTCAACCAAGTTCGTCGTTCTTTTTTAAAAATAAATATTTAAAATTACTTGAACAATTCGGGTTTTCCTCGGCGTTAGGCTGAAATTGGTACTTTTTTGCGTTGTTTAAAAACAAACTGCGTCCTATCCCATCGAAAATTGGATAAACAAAAATGAATACCAGTGCTAGAAAGTGTTTTTGTTGTCATCAAAATTCTTATTCATAACTAAACAACCACTAGAAGTAGTTTGAAAGTGTAAATGACAAAATAAAAAATGGTATCATATAATGAATTGAAACGAAATTTATAGATGCGATTCGACGAATGGTTCACACTATATCGTTGTTTTATTATTGCCTGCCAGAAGGTCAGAACTATGCAGTTGTGGGTTGATGAAAAAATAATATTCCTACGTTTAATTTTCCTAGTTTCTATCGAAATAAAATTAGCAATTTTGTTTTCATTACAGAGCCAAATTCAGGTCAATTTGCAGCTTCAAATTTCACCACAACATCATGACATCGTTAAAGGCAGAAACAACATGCACCTAATGAAAATCATGGAGCATACTAATACCAAGGTTTGTTATGCAAAGAGAATTGGCCCAATACAAAGATGTTTGAAAACAGTAGCAATAATGCAAGCACATTAATCAAGTAACGGGCTCCTGTTATGAGCGACAAAAAATCCTTTTCTAACGCTGATCGTGATTATTGAAACAACCGAGCCCAGTTCATTTTAAAAGAAATCAACTCAAATCAAATCAAATGAAATGGCGTACAGGCATAACAGAGCAGTTGGATTTTTTTGGAATGAGACTACAATTAAATCAAAATATATTCACCGTTTTGTTCGTTTTTTTTTCGTATTTACCGCACTGTTTTTAGTTTTGCTTTTGCGTTTAAAATGCGTTTTCATATTTTAGTAATGGTGTGAAATAAAATTTTATTCCAGATAATATTTCCGGACTTGAGTGACGCGAACATAAACCCGAAAGAAAAATCTCAAGTGACTATTACTGGTATCATTGATGGCGTTTACCGAGCTAGACAGCAGCTCATTGTAAGTGCAATTTTCATTCTTTTTATTCGAACAAAAAAAAATGCATTAAAACAAAAACCAGTGTGCAAGCTATATCAGCATTTGTATGCAACATCCGTGGCAATTGCGCGCTTGAAAAATGGAAAAATGTAAAACGAAATGAGAAGCAATATAATTGCAATGAGCAATGAATAAACACGTTGTACCACATTTGAAATAAACACACAGGCGTACACACAATGAAATAATTGTCTCGTAAATGATACGAATTTACACCACGCAATTCGGTTTTCGGTGTTTTTTTCGTTTTCCATTTTTTCTGCACCCCGTTCTTGTGTGCAGACAATCGTATCGTTACGTTGTCGTTGCTTTGTCACTTCACTTGGTTTCCATTGTCGTTTTTGTTCTTGCTTGCGTTTATTATTGGAATCAGTTTTTTCCCAGTGAATGAAATGGCCTCAAACATCCTGCATTGCATTCATAACGATTGTATTTAATGCCGTCGTTTATGTGTAAATCAAAATGTCTGTCACTCACACAGCTAAAAACTTTACATGCAATTTCTTTTTTAATTTTTCTGTTTGTTTTGTTGTTTTCTGAAAATTGTAGCCAATTTATTTATAGCTTCTGTTTAATTTTTTTTTCATTCCCATGTAACCATTTCATTGGTCATTTGTATTGGTTTGTAATTGTTTGTAGGGCAATTTGCCGGTGGCTCTGATATTCGATTATCCGGAAAATTCGGTTAAACAAGAGGATATTAATACGCTCATGAATCAATTTGGAGTTTTCATTGCTGCCCGCCATAAGCAACGACAAAGCACTTTGTGCATCGTTATAAAAGGAATCGAGAAATACGTCGGTAATCCCATGAATAAGATTAATTTTGTCAAACAAATGTGTTCTGTTACAATACCTTTGGCTGGCACCATTCTTCGCCTGATATATTATTAAACCATATTTTGATTAAATTTAGATAAAATCTACGAAGCTCGACACAAACTCTTGAATTTGACATCGAAGGAGGTTGTGGAGGCTGAAATACCGTCTACATATTTCTCATTGGTAGAACAAGAATTCAATACATCGGCCTTGGTAGAGATTTTATCCAGTGTTCCTAATAGTCCCCTCACGCCCGGTGGTTTGTTGCAAAATTTCACTCCAACTTTTCCGAATCCTTCATTTCAAAACCAACTTGGCAGTCGCGTGCATGATTTTTCAAATTTGACACCAGCAAATCTACGCTATCATGCACTCCAACAACAAGCCCTTCAACAGCAAGTGAACAATCAAACTTTAGCTTCAAGTCTTTCAGCAAATGTTATGCCATCTTATTCAACCGGTCCAAGTGTTTCACCCCGTTCTACGAGCACGAACACCAGTGGATATCTTAGCCATGCAAGCAACATCCTCAATATCAGTGGCAGTGCAAATTCACTTGAACAACTTTACGCCCCATACAAACCAGCGATCCAAATTAACGGCAATGGTGTAAACCATTTTCCGCAATCGGAAAGTCAAATATTTATTGGCAGTTCGGCTACCAATTTATCACGGCATTTAAATGAAAGCGGTAACCATTCATTCGAAACTGAAAATCGTTTGCTGACACCGGGCTTTCATTCGGTTTGTATAATTATTTCCGACATATTTGAAGAGACATAGGTAATCATATATTTCTGTGCAATAATTGTAGCCACGAACATTGGATTTTGATCGAAAGCGTATTGAAGGTCTGAAAGCGATGGACCGTCTCGATTTGAATAGAGAACAGGTTAGAACACCAACTGATGCATGGGTTAAGTTTTCCTTGAGCAAAACGTCACCGTTTGCACTGGAATCATCATCCGCAGGTGTGTCGCAATGGGCTCAAAGAGAAAAACTCAACTTTGACAAAGTTGCAACCACGGGTCTTATTGATAGTGTACCATGGAGTGACCGCATATCTTTGTCTCAGTTCAAAGATATCCATTCACTATTCAGTCATCTCAAACTTGAGCACTACATCAGTAAGTAATATTATGAAAATTTAAACGATTATCTCCCCTGAAAATTAAACGAAAAAATAATACTCACCACATTATCAACATCAACATGATTTTTACTCCTCGGAATAGGTAATTTTGTTGTAGAGAAAATTGATATCAAGATGTTTGCCACGTTGACTGCAGAAGACTTACTGGAGCTGAAAATCAATGCGTTTGGTGCTCGAAAACGTTTACTTTTGGCAATAAACCAGTTAAAGGCAGAAACTCCTCCATCAAGTGAATGGGTCCAGTTATCTGACTTCAAAGATATTCCATCATTATTTACACACTTGGAAATGGGTCATCACATTGGTGAGTATTCATTTATTTTTCATATCGTATATTTTTAACACTAACATTTATATATCATTCTATCAATAGAAAACTTCATTCAAAATGAAATTGATTTGAAAACGTTCGTGACGTTAACAGCACACGATTTGGATGAACTCGGTGTTAAACCATTTATCGAGAAAAAACGACTTCTTCTGGCTATCAATCAATTGAAGTCTGAAAGGTTTGCTGGTTCGGCGGCTCCTGGTGCAGAGCGTCGATCAAGTGCAGGAATTATTCCAGAGTCTAAACTGTTCCACATTTCTTAGAATTGTTCAAAAAGTACATAGTACTGAAACTTCAAAATGGAACCAGAAAAAGAACAAATAACAGCCAATGCATACAATAATTTTAAATGGTAGAAAAATTATATAATACAAAGTTTACTTAAAATCATTGTTAAAATATCAATAATGATTTACATAATATTTAAAACAAAGGTCAAAAGGCGGATGATAATAATCATAATTGAAAGAAAAATAGGTCACAAGCAAGCGTGAACTGCGGTTTTTGGTGTATTTGCATATAGTTTCATCTGGATTTTTAGTAACCAAAAATATGAGTCTCTTTCATATGTATTTGACCGTCATGGCCAGATAATATACGAGAAGATTGAAAGTGTTTTAATTTGTACAACCATAATAAATTATTTAGTCGACAAGCAGCTAAAATGCCGAGAGCGAAATTAATATGAATCGCAATTAAACCACAAAAAATAATTATGATAATGTGAAATTGAAACAACGACAAGCCACCACAGATATTCAAAAATATAATACAATATATATATATATATATGTATATACACATAACGAAAATGAGAAATCCCAATGGATGATAGGCTAATACATTTCATAGAGACATGTTGTTGTTGCGAAAAATCGCAGACTTTTAATTTTGAAATAATAGATTGAAAAAGAAACAAAAGAGAAAATTTAACGCAAAACATTGTATGCAATGCGCTGGCTTAATATAATACCTTTTTTTCTTCCTCTCATTCCATAAATTGATAACAACTCATTACTGCATGCACAATGTTATTACTACATTATTCATTAAAAAATTTCTACTCATAAAGTAATTTCAATCCCCCATTTCCAATCATTCGAATATTATTTGAAAATTATGAAAACACTCAGCATATATATGATTAAAAATGAATCAATTCACTTTGAAACAAACAGAAGATTAAATTGTAATTATAATTATATTCGAATTATTTATGAAATAAATTTATTTGAACAGGAATTGAATCTAATTTAGAATTGAATTCTATTCAGCCACATGAAAGTTTTCGCTAATTCTTAAGGAACACATTTTCTTGTTTCAATAATACCAAATATTTTGAATATCGTTAAAATATAAAGAAAGTCAATTTGATTTGTAAATCCATGTTCATAAGTTTTTTCATTTACAGGTGGTTTCCAGTTTAGTTGACAATTTTGTTCACATATTTGCTCGTGTGGACTGTATGTTTCTGTTGAAATTGGCATCAAATATGTCAGCAAAAAAAATTTGGTCATCATTGGGAATAATAGATAACAAATTCCCGCTGAAAAAACACGTTTTCTATTGCCAAAAAATAATAATAATAAGGTCAAAAAGTTGGTTCTGAGCTGGCAAACGAAATGAAATAATGGAATTCGAAAAAATTGCAGCAAAAAAACGATAAATCACATAATGTTGCAGAATGAACGAAAAGAGCGAGGAATCAAATAAATCGATCAATATCAAAGTAATTGCCATTTCGAAGCTTTTTTTTTGAAGCGGGTTTATGCGTGTATGTATTCATGTTTTAACAATTTACCGGTGTGTCAATTAAAAAATCAATCATTCTTATCGGGTTTAATTGAATTACAAACGTACAAATGCTACAACAGCACTCTCACACGTTTGCTCAATAAAAAACAATTAAACAGTTTGTTTTGCAATCAAATTATTCATCATGTAGTGATGAGAGAAAAAAATCGTCCTTCATTTTCAAACATTTTACTACGTTCTTGAATGGTTTGTCGTACAACTAGATTGAATTTTAGAAAGAAAAAAAACTATTATAGTCAAATTTTTCATCAGTAAAATGAATGATACATCAATTGTATGTATTTTTCGGGTAGACATGTTCTGTTCTGTTCCAAATTATCACAATTTTCTAGCACTAGACGAACGAGTTTTTCCACTCCTTCTGGATTTAGATTCAAGTTAAAAAAAGTTGACATGATAACATTTTTAAATATAAATCATTATTTCGCAATATTTATTCCATACTTTGGAATCAAATTTGAAAATGAGAGAAAATTAGGACAACACTATAAAAAATATTTTTAATCTTCAAGTGCACTTTTCACACAATTTTCCAGTTCATATGATATGATTACATTAAAGGAGCATTACATTAAAGAACATATGGAAAATTAGGCATGCGATAAACAGCATGTACGCAATGATAAAAATAAAAAGAATCCTCCAAGGTTTTTAGTTAAAATGTTAATATTCATGACTAGAAATCTGATATATATATATATATATATATAGGAAAGAGAGAAACCGTACTTCACTATGGAACAAACCGTACTTTGAACGTTTCTTTCAAACTACTCAATTTTATTTAATGAAATTTATTATATGTTCATTTGCGTTTCCTACAGATCAGATGTTCAGATTGCTAGTTTGAAGATTGTAGTTTATTGTAAATAAAATTAAAATAAATGAATAAAATCTAAAACGTAAACACAAAATGTATTCCAGTGGAAGTAAAAATTCCACTGGAAGCGCTTTGTAATGGAGACGGTTGATAGAAATTCTGTAATGAAAATTTGGAAAGCTCTAACATTATTCGGCCTGTAAGAAAAAATAAAAATATTAATTCATTGAAAGTACACTGAAATAGCATCATTTTTTGTATCATCAATTACTTACGTATAATAAAATACTGCCCAAGAATGACTGTCAACAATTGAACGTCAATAGCTGTTCTAAATGTGGCCGCATACTTCTGCTGAATAGCTTAAAGCCGCGATAGCAAGAAATATTGCTTAATGAAATCTGATGTACATTATTTGGAAAATTGAAATTAAAACATTTTTCTGACTATAAAATATGTTTATTTCTATGTGAAGGTAAGAAGGTATAACCAGAATATTTGTTACGAATTTTTTCTTACTGGAAAATTTCAAAATGAAGCGTTCGTTACATTTTTCATGAAGTGACCACTTTAGTCTTGTAATTGGTGTTTATTTGGTTTCACACTAAGATAAATTTAAATTTATAATTTTTCTGTACTATTTTCAATGTGTAGTTTTGTTGTTAGATTATTTTGATACGGAAAGAATCCCAGAATCCAATTTATATCCTTATACAAATACTCTAAATTGTCATATAGGTTCAATGTGTTCATGCCTCTGCATTCGCATTTCTTTCTATCCTTTCAAATTTAAATTTATAAAATACAAACAATCTCGACGTTTTGAAACGACACGTTAAGACGCTCACAAAAACAATTCATTCACTATATTGGTTTGTTGAATGTCAATGAGTCGCTCCTTAGACCTGAAATTAATATTTATAGCGACACCACAAACACGACTTATTTTCCATTTATATCATCTTGACCTGTAGCCATTTAAAATTGCACTCGAATGTGAAGGTATTTGAAAACTGTTCAAAAGAATACAAAACATCCGCTTATTGTCAGACTTTGAACAATTGTAGAGCGCCATCCATAAATAACGGCAAAATCAGCTGTAAATAGCCGTAAGTGATTTCGACATATTGTGAAATATTGCCAAATCATACCAATTAGTACTGAATTTTGTCGTCATTTATGGACGGCGCTCTACAATTTCACACTTCGTATTTTATATGTATTCAATACAAGATTATATGCGTGTGATACAAAATGCGGAAGATTGAGCTGTAGGTTGTGCAAATACATGGTCTTTGTATCGTATTGTGATTGTTTCCTCCCATAATTTTCTTTTCCAATATATATATCACCATATGGGTGAGATTGAATGAAGTGTGTTTTGTGAAATGTGTTGTTTTTATTTATATCGTGGCAACCAGCCCACTCCCTGTTTCCCATTTTTAAGTCGAAAGAAACTGATTCTTTTTTTCCACAACAACATACAGCAGTCTCACTAATAGATATCTACAATTACCTTTAAATATATTATTTCACCAACAAAGTCTATTGAAGGTATATAAAATTATGAATTTCATATGTTCGTAGCGTTGTGTGCAAAAAAAATTCAATCGGAACGATGTAGAAAGCAAAAAATCGGCATTATCGGTCGTCTAAAAATTGGTTGCCCATTGGAGCAAAGTTAAATTAGTTATTTGTCGTACACCCGCTCTGTCACGTTTGCGATTTTATTTATATTCTTTCTGATTTGTTGCACTCGTTATTGCTTTTTATTTCCTGTTTCAGTTCTGTCACTGGTTCGAAAGAATTTAATCCAATAAAGTCGTTTGGTTTTGTTTGTTCAAACACTTTCCTTGTTGTCGTTATTTGTATTTGCTCACTTCTTACAAAATATAAATAAAACATCTTTTGATTTTCACACATTCCTTCTGACTGAAATTATTTGGAAGTTTTTCTTCTTCTCTCACAAACTGTTCAAACTGAAAATTGCTTTGATTTTTCTGTGAAAAATCAGTGTGTTTGATTTCCTTATTTTCCACTTCTATTTAGCTTCGCAAAAATGCTAACAAACCGTTTTCTATTAATCAAAAGAACGTCGAAAAAAATTTGTAGCAAGTGCGGCATATGAAAAACTGTGTTTTTTTCCAGTGGTAATAAACATTTCCTTTTGAAGGACCGTTTTTACTTTGAATACTAATGAACTTTTTATCGTTATGTCAATATTTTGAAGTAATACAAGTCGCGTGAAAATGTTGAAGGTATTGGAAAGGCGTTTTTTGATTTACCGTTGGTTTTATTGATCAACACATGTTTTCCGTTATTTGGTTAAGAACAATTTTCCCATGGTAATTTTTTAAGAGAAGTTTCAATTCTAATACTCTAGGTTTCAAATCTATTGAATATAATACAAATGTGCAGCATGCACAATTTATACGCTGCCATCGAATCCAAAAATTCTATATTCGTATATTGTTGTTTTCTGTTGATTCAACAAAATGGAATGGAATGGATTGTGTTAATGGTGACAAACGCCCACCATTTCGAATGCAAACACTTTTCAATATTTACAGTCCGATTTTATCATGATTTATGCGATGAAATTATAGTCAACGTAGGAATTTAAACCCATTTACAAAACAATTCAATTCAATTTCTATTTGTAATTTACGATTTTTAAAAGCCTTTCCATTTTATGTGTTTATTCATATTCGTCAACTCAATGTATGTTTCAATTATATTACAATCTTGTTGAAATGAAATGATAGTTGTTTATGCAAAATGTCAACTGTCGGCCAGATTGTGCATTCTAAATAAATGATAATTTTAAGAAATTTAACTGATTTTGACACTGTAATCATTCCCGTTATTCATTAATGGTATATAGTACAAGTGCTAGAATCTCATGTGTCGGTTAAAAAGCCGACAAACATGTTGAAACAATAAGGGGAATTTTGAACTTCAGCTTCACAGTTGCTACATTTTTTTAGAAATATGATCCATCAATTCTATCATTTATTCTTCAAATCGTAAGATATATAAATAAACAATTTGTTGAATTCCGAAGCCGCGTTAATTTCTAAAGAGCGCATGCGTGCAAATTGATAAACAAAAACTTCCCCTGAAAAAAAGAACTGAAGTGTTGTGTTTTGTATTTTAACAGCAACTGCTGTAAAAAGGGGGTCACTTTTGTAAATAACTTTCCGCACAGTTCTGATGGTTATGATGTTTATTATATATTGCGTGCACGCGCATAGAAATGTCTGAGCACATGGATACACAAATATTCTCGCACAAATATACGCGCAGCACAGTGTATAGAATACTCCATCATTCATAATAATAATAATAATAATAATAATAATATTATTTTATATCGTGTTTCGTGTCTAGCAGCCGTCGGTGCCGAGCAAAACCTTATATGCCAGCACAAAATCACAACCATGCACATCGTGTCTGTTCAACGAAATTTCAGTTACAAACAAACCTCCGATGTGGATACGATTTTTCTGTGTTGTGTGCATCACTCTCTTGTCGTACGAAAACCGCATGAATCATACATATAATTTGAATTTAGTGAGAAAAATTTGTTTGGCCAAATATAATTGGTGATTATTTTGATATAATTAGGTATTTTATTCAAATGTGTTAATTGCTGCAGTGTTTTAATTTTTTTCTTAATCTTTCTGTCTAAGAAAACCCGCCGCTCATTTTGTACAAAAATTATCTGTTTTTATGTGATTAGTAAAGTGTATGTTGTTTTTCTTCTTCTTAGTTTTCCGAAAAGGTTTTCAAATGGATGTTCAAACGATGAGAATGCGTACAGAAATTTACTACTATCGGTTTTACCATATAAGAAAAATTTATTGGCTTACTTGTAAAAAAAACAATTTTATGTCATTTTGGTGTGCTCATCTTTCAACAAAATTGTGTTTTGAATATTGTATTAAAATTATGAAGTCATAAAAAGTCCTGTTCGAATTGAATACGTGCAAATGAGAACGGCATTTTTTTTATGGATGATACCAACATTGAATATTCTTTCGCTTTTTTTCTCACAAAATTGGCGTCATGTCATGTATAAAATTTGATGACATCGTTGAAGATCTCGTTATTTTGTTGCATACAAGGAATATAACGACTTCGTTTCGAGAATGGGGAATATGAGAAAATTGTGGTTCAAAAGAACGAAATACATTTTTTTGCCTTTTCATTCCCTGATAAATCTAGTTTTAATGCAATTCTGTAAATGTGCCCATATGATGCTTGGTCCATGCTAATTACATATTTAAGCCTGTTGTTTAACTATGCTATGAACAGGCGACAAGTTGCAATAAATACGTCTCGCTTGAGTCAAGAACGTGCTTACGGTTTGAAAAAATACAATTGCAACATATATTCAGACATGAATGGATATGGCTCTAGTGGATGGTTTTTCTTCTTCTATGAATTCAAATAGATAAAATTGTAGCTCGACGAAAGTGAATGAGTGAGCACATTGCAGAACTCTTAACAAAGTACATGAACGTATATACTGTCGTTGGCTGCCTTAGTGTAAATTTTTAGAAATGGAGGCATTTTTGATTGGGCAATTCCCCATTTATTACTATCACATTGAAATACGTATTTCCATGACGAAAACAAAACACGTCAATTTAAGATGCAGCTCATTCAATCAAATACCGTTGATTGAATACCTAATTCATATACATTCATTGCAGTGTCTCACCGGAGGGTGATTGTATAATGTATGTCCTTCATCATTACAATGTTCCATCGATAATCACTTAAACAAACAATCAATTATTTAACTCTAATGATGCCACATTGTTATTGTACTCATTTCTTCATTTGCTGCTATTATTGGAGAAGATTAATCTTCAATACAATTCATTGTTTCATCATCAAATCGTTTTTCATTTGAATTAACATACACAGTGACATTCTTGAGTCACACTTTGATGTATATGAACGAACAGATCTCTTAAACGGACATGTTTTATTGAGTCGATTGTGCATCTGCACAATGAACAATATTCTCCGACTAACTTCTCTAGAGGTAAAAGAAATTGCTGCAAAATCGAAACAAGAATTGTTCGGTTCAATGCTGTATTCCCTAAACAAGTATCGACGTGAAAAGTGAAGCATTTCTAGAGACTAATCAGACAATGTCTGAGTCAGACATGCTCAAACAGTCTTTATGTGCGTAATAGGGTAGACCAATTTTTGGATTCATGAACAGACACGTTAATCAGATGAAAACCTCAATACAAGCGAACACACAATGTGTAATGTTTTATGTATAAAATCTTATAAGTTGACGTTTATTATAATATTGGCGCCATCAAGCCCATGGAAGATGAACTATTCAATAATGGTTTTGAAGTTTTGAACGTTTTTTGAGCGTTCAAATTGAATGCATTTGGATTTATACGAACAAGCATCATGACACAGATGGCGCTTTATTTGATGCAATCCACACTCATTGTGATTTCGATACAAAAGACTTTTGTTCCACGATAGCAATTTGTTGTCATTCAAAATAAACCGACGTCACCAAAGATTAATTGAAATTCGTAAAAAAAAAATCTGGAATTGCACACTGTCTTTGGCTTTTATTCAGTTGAGGCACGTCCCGGATATGGATACCCTAGTATGTACAGTAGTATAGGTTCACTGATAACACCGACTCGGTCGGTTACTAAAAGTATTATAATACTTTCAGAGGAACTAGTAATTTTGCATTCTCTGATCGAAAGTATGAAAATTTGGTATACAATTTCCGATAAGCAGAACCATTTCGAACAAAAAATGAAAGTCTGAAACAAACATCGATAATATTTTCCACAAATACAGAACACCATCTCTATGATAGATAGCTCATAATAAATATTCAATGCTAAAAGCACGTTTGCCGAATGCATCGTGCTGATTGAGAGCCATAAATTAAATCACACTTGTTCGGTACTAATACTTCAGTTTGAAGCATAGCAGTTGATGACAATCCAGATAAAAACGCCAATTTCAATGAATTCCTTAGCAAAGTTCTTGCGTGGTTTCTTTCGATCAATGGAATAAATCTTGAATCACAATTTCGTGCTGACATTTAGATAAAAATTTAATACACTTCAATTGGTATCAAAGATGATGATGGAACGGGTCGCTTCATTGCAACTATGATGCATCAAAGTAACTAACAATGTGTACAACACTGCGACTTTGAGAGGTAAATAGATAGGCTCATTGCAAAATGAAACCATACATGTGGAACACTTCAAATTCCCTTCTCTCAATCGATGGGAGAGGCACATAATCATGATTACACACAACGACGTGACCCAATCAAAAGATATTTAACTCGCATTTAAATGGAGCTATTGATTAATAACTTGTTCGTTATTATGATGATGTATTTTACTTTTGATCTTGTCGGAAACACAACAAAAGAGCTTCTTATGTCAGCAATTCCATTACATTGTTATCAGTCATCACACGGATCTGCCTATTGTTATGATTTTGGTAGTAATTCACAACTTCGTTTTAATTAATGTGCCGCAAAATGTTAGTAATAATACGATTTTCGTAACTTGAACTGAAGCCATAATAATTCTAATATTGTCACGCATCATACGTAGGCTGTAACAGTAATTCAAGAGATATTTCACTAATGCAATGAATACATACTAAAGTATAAAACAGGAAAATTTCTATTAAATTGTAAAAAATTCAAGCCATTAGCTCATAACATCCGAATTTCTTGGATTTTTTATTAGCCTTTGGTTCCACAGAATCATGGAATTATATACATCATGTATGTTTGGAAACATCTGACATTGTTCATACAAAAAAAATTGTTCTGTTTCAGTGCATCAAATAGTATAATATTTTGACCATTCAAATTAATCCTACACGATTATAAACTTGTGCAGTGTTTTAGCCAACGAAGACTCAAGTAGCAGAACCATCGAAGTTTTATTAAAAAATATTCACGAATTCAGATAATTCTTACGAATTTTCGAAAGTTTTCTTCCCACGGATTCATGGACGTGGAAGTAGACTGACAACACTGTGATACAGATTTACCGACGACTTTTTAAGTTGCGGGCAAAAGTGATACAACTCAGCATCGAGCGGAAAAGATGTTTTTTGCATTTTTCGCACTATTGGCATTAGATAACGATTTGGTGTCTTCGGCATTAAACACAAATAAGCCACAGACACCTAGCCGCAATCTCTTTCCAGTAGCGAGAAAAATACAAAAAATACCTTTTCCGCTCAAGGCTGAGTTGTGTCACTTTTGCTCGCAACTTTATTTGTCTCTTTTTTGCTCTAAGTTTTTTTCCGTCTCAGTAGATAAAGAGCACATAAGTTGTTTTTTTGTTCTATGGGTGTCAATTGTAATGCTACTAATATCCGTTCCAAGTTAATTTTTGAAACTGGGCTTCGAAAAAAACTGCTAGCTGGGCAAGAAACTTTGGAAAAAAATGAGAAAAACTGCATCCAAAAATTGGGGGCATAGGCATGGTCTGGTGTCTAAACCCAGATTTTTCGTGAAATCCGCGGATTTAATTTTATATCCAGATTTTAAACAAATTCGTTTTTCCGCGTTTTTTGTTGAAAATATTGGGCGGATGAAATGAATTGGGACGAATAATTAAGATCTGGACCAAAAGCCGAAGTGAATTTATGGATTTTTTCTGAAAAAATTGATTTCTTTCAATTTTTTTGCCATTTTTCCGATAACTTTGGTTGAAATGAAATATTTTAACGCATAAAAAGTTATTTTACATCAAAAATCATCAATGTTCAAAATCAATCTTTTCGATTTTTTCGTTTTTTTTGGATTGTATCCTTGAAATAATGATTAGAGTTATCTTTTAATCGATTAAAAATGACATAAATTCACAGATAAAATACAAAACAATTGTTTTTAGGTTTAGAATCACCCATATTTTCTTAGTTGCACATGTCAAAATGCCATTTGAAATTGAACTGTGCTAAAATGTATCCGAATGGTCGTGCATACAAACTCGCTTATATGACACATTGACACACTAAACTCATTTACAATGACTTATGGCTGGCTTATATTCACATAATTTTCGACGAGCAATCGATTTAAACTACCATGGATGGAATCTGATAACACTACCAAAAAATATTATTTGGTCGGATATTTATGGCCAAAGGTGTCAAACGGACGGACAGAGGACGGAAATTTCGTGTCCGTCCGTTCTTTTATTGATTTAGGACAGACGGAATCTTGTCCAAATGTCCTATTGCAAAATGGAACAAACGGACATCTTCATAGGTTCTGACACCAAAAATTTCAGGGGGGGTCAAACCAAAAATTCCTTTGGGGGTCAAAAAAATCAATTCTATCTAGTGTAAAATCATTTTCATAATCAATGATGGGTAAAAAAATCCATTCTATCTAGTGTTAATGTTCCCTTCGCAGCAAAATTGAGGAGCAAAAGAAAAAAAAAAAAAAAAAAGGTCCTCACTTTCGAAAATCGATTCTATCTAGTGTAAAATCATTTTCATTATCAATGATGGGTCAAAAAAATGCATTCTATCTAGTGTAAAATCATTTTCATAATCAATGATGGGTACAAAAATCCATTCTATCTAGTGTTAGTGTTCCCTTCGCAGCAAAATTGAGGAGCAAAAAAAAAGTCCGAAAATGGCAATGGGTCCGAAAAAATCGTTGGGGGTCAAATTTTGCCAGGGGAAGTCAGGATCAACGAGATCAGACTATGTCAGAACCTACGGACATCTTATCCCAATGTCCTATTTCAAAATGGAACAAACGGAATCTTGTCCTAATGTCCTATTTCAAAATGGAACAAACGGACATCTTGTCCTAATGTCCTATTTCAAAATGAAACAAACCAAAGGGTGAACATTAGGGGTGATCAATTTTCAAAAAAAAAGGATTCAAAATTTAATAGTGCGGGATCGAAAGATCATGAGGAGAGATGAAAATTTTGTTCCGGCACTTTTTTGATATATAGTGCCTGGTCACCCCGGATTTTTTTTGAAAATCACCTAAAAAATGACCATTTTTCGACATATTATCGCAATTTGCTCTAAATATGATGCATAAACATACCGTTTTTTTGCCGTAATTCGGCAGCTCGTAACAAACTACGTTGAATAGGATCGATTTACAGCGATTTATTCCAGGGTATTAAAAAAAATAGTGTCAATTTGCCAAAAATCGCCGAAATTTGTCATTTTTCTGTATATTTGCCCATTTATGGTGATCCAGTCCACTATAAATCAATAAATCAATCTGAAAATACCTCTGTCCGACTCAGTTTGTTCCCAGCTATCGATATAACTCCATATCACAACTCAAAATGTGCCTCTGGACATGGATAGAGCAACAAATATTCGAAAATCACCTCAAATTTGGCCATTTTTTTTTCAATTAAAAATTCTAAAAGCCAAATTATAGCCAACATACTTACGAAAATGTGTCTATATCCAGCCAATTTTAGACGAGGGATCGATTTCTAGTTTCATTTGTTACAGGTTTGTGTGATTTTTGTGTCAAAAAGTACGATTTTCTGGGACCAAATTGTGCAAATCACGACCATGAGCTTCAGTTTCACGGCTAAATCACCCCGTTGAGCAAACAATTTCTGCCTTTGCTACCTTTGAACATCTAGTATGATCCCTCACGAACATTTTCAGTACCTACATGACCAAGTCGAGTGATGTTTTCATATATTTCTAGCCGCATATTCGGTTGGTTCGATTTCAACTCCCAGAAAATCGATTTTTGGCCAAAAAATCCTATATTATAGGCCTTTTAGGGTGAGTGTCTTTGTGCAAAGTTATTTTTCTTCGAAAATATGGGGAGTCTTACCAGACAAAAACTCTGAAAATTGGCTTTTTGAGGTACCTGCCGAACAAAAGTTACGTTTTTCATGCATTTTGCTATGAAAATATCATTTTTTGTTCGGGAGATACCCTAAAAATACACTTTTTGGATAGATGTCTTAGCAAAAAGTTATTTTTTTCGAAAAAAATTGGGAATCTACTCAAACAGAAGCTCTTAAGAATCATTTTTGAGGTACCTTTTTTTTTGAAAATTGATCACCCCTAGTGAACATAATGCATACCGGGCAACGCAGCCAACCTCACGTTGGTTGTCACTTGGTTACTACTGCAACGCATTGACGTATGCTTGTGTTCGAAAAAAAACCCAATTAAAATGAACTAAAACCAAATGAAATATTTATTCCAAATAATTTGAAAGATATATTTTTTAATAAAGTATAATTTCTACTTATATTCAACCAAGTTTTAGAGAAATCATAGTCTTTGTTTTGCTGCAACAAGACTTTGTTGTTTAGTCAGAATGAAAGTAGAAATTAGTTGTGAACAATCCATTTCAAAGTCTTATTGCAGCGAAACCAACTCTATGAATTTTTTTAAATTTGGCCAAATATAAATAGAAAAGGTACTCTTTCAGGAAATATGTTTTCTAATTTTTTTTGGATCTACTTTTCATTTGGTTTTAGTTAACTTTAATCTGGTTATTTTTTAATCAGAAGCATACGTCAATCGTAACGCAAAGTGGCACAAGCTTGTACCATTTTTCGCATACACACGCGTATAAAAGCAACGATTGTATGCAGAAAATGGGACATGCTTGTGCCACTTTGCGTTACGACTGACTGTAGTTGGCGGGCAACCGCTTTGGCGTGGCGCTGTCAACAATGTTGCCCTATTTATTCACACCTTGGAACAAACGGACATCTTGTCCTAATGTCCTATTTCAAAATGGAACAAACGGAATCTTGTCCTAATGTCCTATTTCAAAATGGAACAAACGGAATCT